>NW_012104521.1:1067738-1117540 GCF_000951045.1 Mandrillus leucophaeus
CCTGCTGGCTTGGGTGGCCTGCTTTTATTCCCTTATCTGTCCTCACCCACATTTTGCTGATTGGTCCATTTCACAAAGAACTGATTGGTCCGTTTTACAGAATGCTGATTGGTCCGTTTTGACAGAGTGCTGGTTGGTGCATTTACAATCCTTTGGCTAGACAGAAAAGTTCTCCAAGTCTGCAGGGACCTAGAAGCACAGCAGTCTTCACCTCTCACTGGCACTCACCAAGAGTTTCCCGGCACCTAGCAGGGGCGCTCCTGCAGCGCAGAGGGAGCTTGTCCCAGACAATCAAGAGGAAAAGAGGGGAAGCGAGAAAGAGAGGGAGACCTGCTATGGTGGCCAATGATCCCGCGAAGAGGGAACGGTGGTCCACTCACAGGATTCAGCCTCCAATCAAGCCCAGCAGGCGCCTGCGGCGCCCAGTGCGGGGCTTGCCCAGGCCGCGCTCACCTGGAACCGGTGACAGCCTGCGAGCGCCCCGCGGGCACCTCTGTCTTCACACCTCCCGGCCAGCAGAGGGAGCCGGCTCCGGCCTTGGCGAGGCCCAGAGAGGGCCCTTCGTAGCGCAGCAGCAGGCTGAAGGGCTCCTGGAGCGCGGCCAGAGCAGACACGCCGACCGAGGAGGCGCCGAGAGCCAGCGAGGGCTGCTAGCACGTTGTAACTTCTCAAAGCCATCAATATGGTAATTAATATAATTTCAAAATATGACTATGTACTGAATGTATTTTCAATGAATTGATTTACACTTTCAGCTATGATTTCCCCATGTTAGGAAGAATGTCAACCCTTTAAAAAACAGAAAATGAAAATATATAATTCCAGAAGAGAATTACCAAATTTGAGTTTACTTCCTTTCTTTAAGCAGCACTCCAATGACACCACGAGAGGGAAAAATATCCATTTTCAAACCTACTGAGAAGTTGTTTCAGTGGCTGTGCTCCAGTGTTTCACACTAGATCTTAGATTACAAACTTCTTTGCACAAATAGCAATATTATAACAGCATAATTATATATGTAAGGAAAAATTGAAAATAAGTGTTAATACTTACGTGTTAATATGCTTATAGTTAAGCAGGATGGTTTTAGGGACAGGCAAAGAAAAGATACGTTGTAAGCATATACTGGTGCTCACGGCTCTCAGAGCCAACGAGTTATTTTATATCCTTAAACTAATAAACTTTAGTAATTTATTGTCTATTTCTTCTTACACAGGGCCTCAGATGGAATTTTGTTATATCTAATTTTCCTCATTAATTGATAATATAGGAAAATCCCGTGACTTTTGGCAGCAAATGGTAAAGATGCAAAACTGTGGGTTATTGGTCTAGAATATGAGCATTCTAAGTCTGTGATACGTCAGATGAAATGCAGAATGCAGGCTGTTTTAAAATTGTAAAATGGATGGCATTTTTGGGTAAAGTAGAAAATATATCTGTTATAAAGGGTATGACTCCAGTTTTTATGTTTGTCTGCTAACAGCTTTTAAACCATCCCTTTTCACTTCCCCTTTTACCCCACATCTGGCAAAACTGATACAAACTTAGAGCTCCTCTCTCAATTGGCACCAGAGAGAAGTTTAACCCATGTGCAAAAATGGCCACACCGCTAATCACAATGGAAAACCCATGCCAATCTCTTTTCCTAGGTCTCTCCAGTCATTTTCAGACCTACTTGGAATTATCCTGCTCTCCCCCAGAAAAACCTCATTATGTAATAAAACACTTCATACCTTCTTGGTGTATGTGTGCTATCACCAGGCTTGCCATCCAAACCAAATTGTGGATAAATATCCATCTTACTCCTTCATGTCATGCGCGTCTGTGTGAAGAGACCACCAAACAGGCTTTGCGTGAGCAATAAAGCTTTTTAATCATCTGGCTGCAGGCGGGCTAAGTCTGAAAAGAGAGTCAGCAAAGGGAGTTAGGGGTGTGGCAGTTTTACAGGATTTGGGTAGGTAGTGGAAAATTATAGTCAAAGGGGGGGTTCTCTTGTGGGCAGGGCAGGGGTCACAAGGTTCTCAGTCGGGGAGCTTCTGAGCCAGGAGAAGGAATTTTACAAGGTAATGTCATCAGTTAAGGCAGGAACCAGCCATTTTCACTTCTTTTGTCATTCGTCAGTTGCTTCAGGCCATCTGGATGTATATCTGTAGGCTTGGGCTCAGAGGCCTGACATTTCAGAGTGGCTTTAGCATTCTCTCTTGTCTTTGTGGAAGGGTTTCCTTCATCTGGATGTTCTCTTTCTTGCTTTCTTTAGGTGACTAATTCTAAACAGGATTTCTCTCAGTGGTGCATCTTACACAGATATACCCCGAGGTTGATCTCAATCAACAGTCACAGATGTGACTCCAGTTTTGTTGTTGTTTTGTTTTGTTTTGTTTTTTCAGACAGGGTCTCTCTCACCCAGACTGGAGTGTAGTTGCACGATTTTGGCCAACTGCAACCTCTGCCTCCCAGGTTCAAGCAATTCTCCTGCCTCAGACTCCTGAGTAGCTGGGATTACAGGTGTGCGCCTCTACCACCTGGCTAATTTTTGTATTTTTAGTAGACACCGGGTTACCCCAAGTTGGCCAGGCTGGTCTTGAACTCCTGACCTCAAATGATCCACCCACCTCGGCCTCCTAAAGTGCTGGGATTCCAGGCGTGAGCCACCGTGCCTGGCTGTGACTCCAGTTTAATGACGGTAGATATGCTCTGGTGCAGAATTTAAAGTTTTTTAATCATTTGTGAATATGTAGATACACAAGATATGCTTATCTTAAAACATAAGTATTTATGTATTAAAGTACACAATTGTTAAGTCTGACCACTTATGTATAGCTCCACTAACAATTTCAGAGCTACTTTCTGTGTAGATTACTCAGTGCTTTCCTTGTGTCTCCTAAAGGCAGTCATTTCCACCAGCATTTGAAATGTCTCATAGGATACTCAAGGTGGAAATATATGCACTTTGAAATTAGAAAAAAATTTTTGAAAAATAGCTAATAGAAAGAAAAAAATTGGTAAATGTTGGAATTTCAGAGACACAAGTATTTGGGCATGTCATCATTTTGAGTTTGTTCACATAATCAATGACCTACCTATGCAACCAATGTATAGAACATTCCTTCCCAAAAAATCTTTGCAAATTTAAAACAATGCAGTGTTTTCTCTCAGAGAAAATGTTAAAAAGTCATGAAATAATAATTAACACAGCATTCCTGGTTATAGAAGTATTTAATTAAGACATCTTCGTTTGATTTTAAGTTACTCTAGTGAAGAAAGCCGGTAGCATGCCAGTAATAGAGACTCGCTGTATAAATTGTAATTGTTAATGATGATTCTGATGCACTTGTTCTTATGGAAAGCTAGGACAGTGTTGAACATGGCCTTTGAAGACTTGCAGACCCAAACTACAGTCTGCATTGACCAGGTGTGACACAGCAAACAAACTACTATTCTTCTCTTATTTTTCTCCATGAAATGGAATAATAGCATTGAATTCCCATGGCCATTGAAAGGATTACTGTACTTGACACAGAGCCCATAATAATAGCTATTGTTTCTATATTCACCCATATTTTACTCAATGGAAATCACTTATTTGCATTTGTGTCTCCATTACTACATTGAAAGCTCCCTGTGGATAAGCATTAAGTCTTTTCGTCACTATATTCCTAGAAAAAATCATTCCAAGAATGTACATCGGGGGCAACACTCCTGTTTGGCACTGGGGTCTTTATCGAAATCTCACCGGATTACTTGGTCCTAGTTTACCAATGTCTAGTCTGAGGAGAGTCAGGAGGGACAGAAGTACTTTTCTGAAGTAGAAAGCTGTCTGACTTGGCAAGTCCTCACAGGGTATAACAAAGCAAGCATTAAATGCAATAGTTTGAGGCGAAATTGACTAGATGGTCAGCAATAGAATGAGGAAAGAAGAAAGAGTAATAGAATAGATTAAAAGAGTTAAATTTTTCTTAGCTTTAGTTTGGTAGGGTTTTCCCCTGGGACTATGGCCCACAACTCTGGAGGGGATGGCACGTTCTTGACTCGGGTGTGATGAGTCCATCCTTTTTTGCTATATGAACAGCAGTCTTGGTGGTTAGCAGCACAAGGTAGGGTCCTTCCCAGGCTGGCTCAAGTTTTTCTTCTTTCCACCTTTTGATGAGAACATGATCTTCAGGCTGGTGCTGGTTTATTGGAAATTCTAGGGGTGGTACATGTGCTAAAAGACTTTCAGTTTTTTTTTTTTTTTTTCTCCTTTGAGAGAAAGGAAAGTAGAAGATAAACCAAGTATATGATTTTTAAGAAATCGAGCTTTTGTTTTAAATGTGGGGACCTTGGCAGTGGAGTTTATAGTCCTTAGTGCCTTTTTACTGAGAAATTTCCTTTAGCACCTTGTTTTATTAGTTTTTAAACCAAAGAAAGCCAAATACCAATTTACATTTAACAATGCTTCTCGTATGATTTTTATACCAGATAAGCTAAATTTTATCTTTATATTAGTGTATTATTAATGTTAAACCTAATTTTAATAAAACCTTGTAGACGTATTTATTTAATTTTTAATGTTTGACCTTAAGGTAAGATTTTATAGATTCTTTTTAACCTTTTTTAATTTTTGCTAAAGAGCAGGTTGGTGCTTTAAGAAAAACCTGTTATGCTTTTGCTTTAATGTCCAGTTCACAGAAAAACTGGATGATACTTCTTTAACTTTAGCTAATATGTTTACACACAGAATGTGCTTTACAATTAACGTTTTAAACCTTGCTTAAACCTTCAAAACAGTAATTTTTAACTTTTTAATGTAGGTAAAAATGTACATTTTTATGCCTCCTTATAATCCTTTTACCAAAGGTATATTTTGTTTTTCTTATACACCTTGCACATGAACTGTTTTTCTTTTTTTTTCAATAGTTTTACATTCAGGAGGCCTAGTTACTTTTAAATTATACAACATTTTTTGCATAAATTCTTTTTTTAAACACACATTTTTTTATAACCTATTTTTTTCTCTTTCACGACTTCTACAGGCAATTTTTTTTGACATGCCTTAACTTTCTGACTTATTACAAACATTTCTTTCTTTAAACAACCAGTTAATTTATTTCAGGACAAGAATTTACCATATAACACTCTTTTTATATAAATTCCGCCCCCCCTCCCTTTTTTTTCCTTTTTTTTTCCCCTTAGGATACTTCTGAACTGGTGAGTTGTGCTCACAATGAAGTTTCCTCTAAAAGTGATTTATTTATTTATTATTTTTACTTTTTTTTGTTATCGTTGGTAGCAAAGCCATTGCCGCTACCGATTGAATGCATTTGGGCCATCCTTGGGTTACTGGGTTAAGGATTTTTTTTTGATAGGAAGGCCTCAGGGCTTTCAGGATACGCCCTTGTTTACACTGACAACAAAGTGGTATTGGAGTGTTACAGGGTTATGGAAAATACCTTCAATTATCAATTACAGGTTTTAAATTTACCTTGGTTTTTAAAGGAATAGGGTACTTTTTTTTTTTAACTACTTGTATATCTCTCTCTCTCTTTCTCTTTGACTTTGTCTCTCTTTGACTTTCCTTTTGCCTCTGTCTCTTCTTCTCTCTCTCTGCCTCTCTCTCTCTTTCTCTCTCTCTCTCTCTTCTTGACTCTCTCTTTGTCTGTCTCTTCCTCTCTCTCTCTTTGCCTCTTTTCCTCTCTGTCTCTTTCCTTTCTCTCTCTCTGCTTGTCTTTCCTTGCCTCTGCCAGCCGCTTATGCTGCTGTCCTCTCAACCTCTGTGTGTTGGGGTGGGGAGGTCTAAAACCAGCTGTAACCAAATGTCTATGTACAGGAACTGGTCTGGGTTCCCTGGCTTACATGTTACCTTGTGCTATACCCTTGAAACAAGGGACCTGTCCAGGCTTCCTTCTAATGGCCAACCTACCTCTAATGCTGGCCAGTCTATCTTACACAAAGTTTTAAGTTTTCCTGGTGTCATAGTACTCCATAGTCTCCCTTAAATCCTTTTTTTGAAATTTTTCAACGTAGTTCCTAATGGGGTGGGCTTACTTTGTGCCTCACCCATGTTTCGTCTAGACAAAACACCACGCTCACACCACACGCACAGCACAAAACAAAGAACAGGTAAAAAGGGCACACACACGCTTTTGTAGTTTATACCAAACCAAAATCAGAGTATCCAGAAATCCAAGCCAGGTCAAAACCAAAACCAACGTATCAAGCAATCCAAGTCAAGTCAAAAACAAAACCCAAAGTGCCGGTACAGGCACACTGTGAGTGATCAGGCCATGCTTCCACTCAAATGGAGTAGGCAAGTTCCCAAGACCAATCCTGTCAAGCAATTCAAACCAAGTCAAAACCAAAACTAAAGTGCCGATAAAGGCACGCCGTGGGTGATCAGGCCACGCTTCCACTCAAATGGAGTGGGCAAGTTCCCAAGACCGGTCCTGTCAAGCAGTTCAAACCAAATCAAAACCAGTAAATGGCATAAGTTGCCCATTTCCTAGAAAATCCTGTTGGTAAACAAATACTGTAAGATAAAACCTGCCAGAACACTGAAAATAATTTGCATTCATTGACTTGGTAGAGGTGATGGACAAAGGCTCATTTTTAAAATGGAGCACAGTTCAAAATTATGCACTAGACAAATCAATAATTCTTTATACATGTCAGATGAAGTAATTATCTTGGTTAGCTAATTGCCTTTAAGGAAAATATCTCACTAAACCAAAGCCTTTAGAAATACAAATGAAAAATACATTTTTATTTCTCCCTAACTGTGAAACCAAAGTCTGAATATCTTAATTTGTGTTTTCCATGACACATTTATTCTTCAAATTGAATTTTTTCATTGTTTTCTGAAAGATTTTTGTAAGCTTCTGAGCTTAGAATAGAGATGAACTCTCCAAAGAAAGAATAACCCCACTGAACTTTGCAAGGCTGTGCAAGGCTTCCTAAAGGACACTTTTATGCATTTGGAAGAGCTGATTTATAAAAGCTGGAGACACTGACTGTTTCTTTAAAATTCTTGAAAAAACAAAATATATATGAACAGGATGTATTGTCTTAAGAATTTGTTCATGTGATATGCTCAAATACAAGATTTGCTCTTCAATACGTATCCAACTTGCAAAATATTTAAGTATCAAGGGTGAGGCCAAAGAATACATTTTATGGAAAAACTTTCACAAATGATCCTCTACACTACTATAGCTATAGAGATGATTGAAACTATTTCTACCACCCTCCCATATGGTATCACATCACCAGTTGAACTGTGGGGGTGTATGTTTTATCAGTGAATCCAAACTAGAATAATGACAGATGTAATTGTTTTAGATTTCCTAACCTATTAATTTGCTTCCCAAAACTCCTCTTCTAAATGGCCATTTATGGGAAATTTCACACAATCAGATGGACAATGGGAAATTGAATTCATTAAATTATTTTACTGAATACTAAGAAATAATTCATTTGATTTCAGGATCCCCTTGACTGATTTAAATGACAGAACTGAGTAATTTTGTTCACTCTGTTTATATGCACAGGTCACCAATGTAATACAATCAAAAGTTTTTTTCTAGCCCAGTGGGCTTCCTTTTCATCTGTGGTCCCCTGGCACTCACTGATTGACAAGTATTTCACAGGCACGGTTTACCTTTTAAAAAACTCAGATCTTATCACTTATTTCTCTATTCATTTTTTCTTTTGTTGGGCTTACATTTGAAGTGCCTTGGGAGTGCTTAATGTCTTATCTCTTCTTTCCTTGGGACTGTCTGCAATTCAGTTAAAAAACACTCATTCTCTTTCAACCTGCTCCCTTTTTAAATAAACAAACAAAAACTTCTCCCTCCCAGACTGAACTATATCAATGCCTTATTTCCTGGCACTTTTAGCAAGGGATGAGATGTGTGGGTAACATAAAGGAGGAAGCTGCCTGCAGTAGAGTCTACCTGGTTTTCCTATTTCTCTTAGAATTCCTTTCAATCTTCGTCATTCAGTGAAGGATTTTCAGACAAGTAATTTTTCTATGTGTGACTGACATGTAAATAGCTAATGTAGTAGACTTGGTATAGAGACTTGGCAGAAGGCCCAACGTTCAGAATATTAATATTTTCCTGTTGGTTTTGGGATAGAAAAGCAGTGTGACCTTCTTCAAGTAGCCAGGCTATCATTTCAGCTACTTCTAAGGAGTCGTTTGTTTTTTTTTTTTCCTCATTTCCTCACAGCCTTGAGAATCAGCAACAATGTTTCTATAATAAGCCTTCTCAGTGGCTTAAAGCCAACAATTATCTAAAGGTAGGTAGCATCTTAGCCATCAATCAGATATTTTTTCAGTCTTCATTCTGGGGTGCCCTTATGTTCATTTCATTCAGAATATTCTTAGATATTTTCAGGAAATGAGAGAGATGCCAAACACTGAGATCTTAAGATAGAGTATGTCACTCCTCTACAAGAGTTAACTCCAATTTTTCTGATATTGGAGTTCTACTTCAAATTTTATGCAATATCAATTTTAATAATTACTTAGAAATTCCTATTCTACATGTTTGTTAGCTTCCATTGTTCAAGCGTAATAACAAATATTGTTTCCCTGAGTTTATCACCATCTACAATTATAGGACATCAGAATCTAATTAATTGGCTGGGCACGGTGGCTCACGCCTGTAATCCCAGCACTTTGGGAGGCTGAGGTGGGAAGATCACCTGAGGTTGGGAGTTCGAGACCGGCCTGACCAACATGGAGAAACCTAAAAATATAAAAGTTTTTACTAAAATACAAAATTAGCCGGGCATGGTGGCACATGCCTGTAATCCTGGGTACTCGGGATGCTGAGGCAGGAGAATCACTTGAACCCAGGAGGCAGAGGTTGTGGAGAGCCGAGATCACGCCATTACACTTCAGCCTGGGCAACTAGAGCAAAAACTGTCTCAAAAAAAAAAAATCTAATTAATTCATTCTGTATTTGTTTCAAACTTATGGAAAGACCCTACTCCTCTTCAAACCTGTTTCTGAGGGTTAACACAATGGAACTCAAAACACCGAAACTTCCATCTCTGGTATAAGAGACTGCACAGGAATCACACATTGTGGCACATTGGATGGAAACTACTCTGCTGTGTCTGTATCTTGAGCTGTTGGGGCCTGCAAAGAAAGCTGAGACCTCTGTGTACACCCCTTCTGTGACACTGTTCCTAATAGCCAGCGGGGGAGAGGAAGATATTACCCCCAATATCGCAGGGGGTGTACACCCCCTTGTGACATTGTTCCTTATATCCTGGGAGGGAGAGGATGATACCAGTGGCAATATCGCAGGGTGTGTACACACCCACTCTGATGTTGTTCCGAATATCCAGAGGGGGAGAAAACGATGTTACTCCCAATATTGCATCCTCCTGTGATATTGTTTCTTACATTCAGGGGGAGAGGATGATATTACCCCCAATATCGCAGGGGTTGTACACACCTCCTACGATGTTGTTCCTAAAATCTGGAAGAGGAGAGCATAATATTACTCTCAATATCCCGGGGCAGGGGACCTCCCTTGTAATATTGTTCTTAATATCCATGATGGGAGAGGATGATATTACTCCCAATATCGCGAGAAGTGTATAGCCGCCTGTGATATAGTTCCTAATACCTAGGTGGGGAGAGGATGATATCACTGCCCATATGGCACGAGTTGTAAAAACCCCTTCGATATTTTGCCTACAATCCCGAGGGGAGAGGATGATACTACTCCCAATATGGAAGGTGTACACCCCTCTGTGACATTATTCCCAATATCCACGTTGGGAGACGATGACATTACGCCCAATATCACAGGGAATGTACACCCACCCTGGTTTATTGTTCCTTATGTCGAGAGGGGGAGAGGATGATATTACTCCCAACATCCCAGGGACTGTACAGCCCTCCTGTGATATTGTTGTGAGTATCCTAGGGAAGGGAGGATGATACTACACCCAGTATCACAGCGGGTGTACACCCACCCAGTGATACTGTTCTTAGGGTACTCCACTTCCCACCACCAGGGATATTGTTCCTCATATCCAGGGGAAGAGAGGATAACATTATGCCCAATATCGCAGGGGGTGTACCCACCCTCTGTGATGGTGTTCCTAGTGTCCAAAGGTAGAGATGATGACATTACTGGCCATATCGCAGGGGGTGTACACCCTGCTGTGATATTCTTTTTGATATTCAGGGGAGGGGAGAGGATAACATTGATCCCAGTATCGCAGAAGGTGTACAGACCCCTGTGATATAGTTCCAAAGGTACAGAGAAAAGAGAAAAATATTACTCTCAATATCGCAGGGAGTGTAACCCCCCCACCCCCCGGATATTGTTCCTAATAGGCAGCGGGATAGAGGCTGATATTACTCCCACTATGGCAGAAGGTGCACACACACCTGTGATATAGTTCCTAATATCCAGCAGGAAAAAGGCTGATATTACTCTGGATCTCACAGTGGGTGTACACCCTCAACCCCCCGTGGTATTGTTCCTAATATCCAGGTGCGAAGAGGATGATGATATTGCTGACAATATCGTAGGGGTTTACAACTCTTCTGTGATGTGGTTCCTGATATCCAGGGGGTGAGTGGATGACATTACTCCCAATAACGGAGGACGTGTACATCACCCTTTGATTTTGTCCTTAATAACTACATGGGGAGAGGTGATATTATTCCCAATATAGCAAGGGGTGTACACCCTGCGTGTGATACGAATAATAAAATCGAGAAGAGTGAATGACATTGCTTCCAAAATACACGGGGTGTACACCCACTCTGTGGTATTGTTCCTATCATCTAAAGGAAGAGATGATGATATTACTCCCAATAGGGCAGAAGGTATACATCCCCCCCGCTGTGATATTGCTCCTCACAACTCGTGGGGGAGAGCATGATAGTACTTGAGATATGACAGTGGCTCTACACCCTAGCTGTGATATACCTCCTAATTTCCAGTAGCTAACGTAGGATGTGCCTCCCAACAGAGTAGCGGGTGGACACCCGCCCTGTGATATTTCCCAGAATATTCAGGGAAACCAAGGATGACGTTACCCCAAATCTCGCAAAAAGTGTACACCCATGGTGTGCTATGGTTCCTAGTCTGCGGAGGTGCAGAGGATGCTATTAGTTTTCATATCGCAGGCTGTGTACACAAACCCTGTGAAATTGTCACTGATACCAGAAAAAAAGAGAATGGTGATAGTGGACACAGAATGCAGGAGGGTGAGGCACCCCCCGCGATATGGGGAGTGAGAGCCACCCCCTCTTCCCCCCTGGCTATTATGATCTTCGGTGGACTCACAATCTGTTTATGATATTGTGAGTAATAACATCTCTCCCTCTGGAAATTATGAACTATTTCACAGATGGGTGTGCACCCTCGGTGTACGGAATGTGTACACCCGTGTGTATTGGCAGTAATATCATTCTCTTCCTCCCTGAATATTAGGAACAGTATCAGAGAAGTGTTTCTACTCCCTGCGATATTGGGTATCATGTCCTCCTCTCCCACGTTGAAATTAGAAACAGTATCACTGGGGGCGTGTACACCTTCTGTGATATTTAAAGTAATATCATCCTCTTCCCTCCAGAATCATGGCAACAATATCCCTGTGGGGTGTACACTTTCTGCGATATATGTAGTAATATCCTCCCCTCCGCCTTGCAATATTATTAAGGACCATGTCACACAGGGGTGTACAACCCTTGCAATATTGGAAATACTATTTTCCTCTTTCCCCCCGCATATTTGGAAAAAATATCAGAGTGAGTGTACACCTCTTGCGATATGGGGATTAACATCCTCTTCTCCCTTTCTGGATATTAGAAACAATGTCACACTGGGGTTTACACTTTCTTCGATATCTGGAGTAATGTTATCCTCTCCTGTTTTGAATGGCAAGAACAATAGCTCAGGGGGGATGTACACCCCCTGTCATATTGGGAGTAATATTATACTCTCCCCTCCTCGATATTAGGAACAAAATCCCAGCGTGGGTGTACACCTCCTACTATATAGAAAATCATACTGTCCTCTCCCTTCCTGGATTTTGGGAACAATATCACAGGGTGGGTGTACACCGCCTGCCATATTGAACGTAATATCGTATTGATCTTACAATTTTCTTCATCAAGCTGATTCCAAAATATTAGATATCATTACTAGCTTCAAAAACCAAGTTACAAAATAATTACATACACTATGATTCAATTTTTATAAAAAACCAATTAAATACGTATCTGCATGTCTATGCATATGCATGGGAAAATCTTCAATGCTACATATGTATGTTAATTCTAAGTGATGAACTTGTATATGATTTTATTTAAGTTTGTAACTTTTACAAAAATGTTTCACTAATACTTTAAGGAGTTTCAAGATGTTTGCACAGAAGCAAAGATATGATAGCAAAAAATTTTGAATAGGTTAACCAAATAAAGCTGATTCTGTTTTCTATTGGTGATGAGACCTATTTTCACATATTAACTGATGAACATTCCTTCTTCTGCTCTTCTCCAATGCTATTATAGCCTTTCTTTTGTCCAAGATGTTAGACCAAATTATTTCCCTGTCTCAAGAAGGGGAATGATACAACAGAACCAGAGAACAGACAAGGCCATTCTCAGATTGAGGTTCAAAATAAGTTTTCAAAACTAGGGACACAGTAGCAATCTGTGTTTCCTTGTGACAGACTAAGTTGGTTGATATGCACATCATCATATGTCCCTGTGGAGAGATGAAGGGATAGAAAGACAGATTCTCTATCACTCGCCCCTCCATCTCAGCAAAGACTCTTGACATTATATATATAATATTATATATATACACACATATATAATTATATAAGTATAATTATATATATAATGTCATGACTTATGACATTAGATAGGCTCTCAGAATTTAGAAATAACTCTAGGGAGAGTGGAGAAAAGTCTTCAGTTATGTAACATGAGGGCTAGAAGTGAAGGTGATATGCAGAGATAGGAAAATAAAAGCAATTTACCCATTTTTGCTGAGTTGGTAGTCTTAATATTTATTACACATATGGCCTAATACCAACCATAAAATCAGATGCTATGTACTATTGCTTCTGTTCAGGTTGCTCCAGACTCCTGTGCTATCATAATTACATATATTTTATTTGTTGAAAATAAAAATATTGAGTGGAAAATCCCATTATACTTCTGTTTCTTAGCTCCAAACCAAACTGAAAATTCTTTATTATGAGTCTAATAGCCTTCTTTAGGCAGCTATTCATCTGAGTTAACAACATATTAGGCCTATTTCTCCCAGAAGGCCCATAAAATCAAGTGCATGAGATTGTATTAAACATTAACAGTGAAGACAACGTTCATCTTTATTAAAGTTGCTGTCAAGTATGCAGATACCAGCATTTTCCTTTTGTTCTTTCATGTGGCCCACATACATTAATCAGATGTCTACTATATAAGCAGACATGATAGTAGATGCCCTATCCCAGAGCCCATGGTTTTGTGTAACAGACAGGGTAGGAGCACTAGAGGTAAAAGACTTCTGAGGAGGACTTTGAGGATTTAGAAAAGTCTTTTTAAACAATCAGGTCCGTGGGGAATCAACTCTCCTTATCCCTAAAGCCCTGCTTATATCACCTACTGATTAGGCCTCAGCTTAAGTCTTCTCTAAGCTGATTGCATTAGGTCAGGTGGCCAAGTTTTTATTCCCAAGCTATTTAAGTTTCACATCCTACCTCAACCTCATGCTTGACTGTTTCTTGCTTTAGTTTATTGACTGAAGTCTTCTGGCTTAAACACCTTTGCCTTTTGAATGACAGGAGAATCAATTTTTATATAAAAATATCACTGAGGAATCCTTTCTTATATACTATTATAATGAAAAGAACTCTTTGAAGTCAATTATTACAAAACTGTTATCACAAAACTAATTATCTCCAATCTATTGTGACTTTGGAGCAAAATTATATTCTTCATCATTTTTTAAAATAAAAATACACATTAAGGTGATCATAATTTTTAATCTTTTAAAGAAACATGGGAATTTATTGTCCTTTTACAAAACTGTTCCAGAATATTATTCTCTCTCTCTTTTTTTTTTTTTTTATAAGAGACAGCTTCTCACTCTGCCACATAGGTTGGCGTGCAGTGGTGTGATCATAACTCACTGTAATCTCAAGCTCCTGTGCTCAAGGTATTTTCCCTGCCTCATCCTCCCAAGCAGCTAGGACTAGAGCTACATACCACCACACCAGACTATTTTTAAGAATTTTGTAGAGATTAGGTGTCGCTATGTTGCTCAGGTTGACCTTGCACTTTTAGCCTCAAGCATTCCTCTTGCCTTGGCCTCCTAAAAGGCTGAGATTATAGGTGTAAGCTATTCCAGAATATTCTAAGGATGTTTTTGTCTAAATATACTTAAATGCAATAGATAATTGTTCTGCTGCTGCAAAAAAGACTCAAAGAAGCAAGGTTCAGAATAGTGTGACTACTATACTATCATTTGTGGAAAGGAAATCTTTACTTATATATACCTACAAATACACAGAAGGTTTTTTGTTTGTTCAACTTTTTTTTTTTTTATTTTTTGAGACAGGTCTTGCTCTGTTGTCCAGGCTTGAGTGCAGTGGCGCAGCTCACTGTAAGCTCTACCTCCTGGGCTCAAGTGATCCTCTCACCTCAGCCTCCTAAGTAGCTGAAACTACAGGCATGCACCACCACACCTGCCTAATTTTTGTATTTTTTGTAGAGATGGGGTTTTGCCATGCTGCCCAGGCTGGTCTCAAAGACCTGGGCTCAAGCCACCCACCTGCCTAGGCCTCCCACAGGGCTGGGATTACAGGTATGAGCCACTGCACCTGGCTGATGTTTTTGAAGTGATCTATAAAACTGTTCATAATGACTGTGGGGTACTAAGAGTTTTTTAAGTTTTGTGGTTACATTTGGATACAGGCATGAAATGTGAAATAATCATATCATGGATAATGGAGTATCCATTCCCTCAAACATTTATCCTTTGAATTACAAACAATCTAATTATACTCTTTTAGTTATTTTAAAATGTACAGTTAAGTTATTATTGATTATAGTCACCCTGTTGTGTTATGAAATAGTAAGTCTTATTCATTCTTTATAACTATATTTTTCTACACATTAACCATTCCTACCTTCCCTCAAGCCCTCGCCCTACCCTTCCCAGCCTTTGATAACCATCCTTCTACTCTCTATGTCCATGAGTTCAATTGTTTTGAATTTTAGATCCCACAAATAAGTGAGATCATGCGATGTTTGTCTTTCTGTGTCTGGCTTAACATAATCATCTTCTGTTCCATCCATGTTGTTGCAAATAACAGGATCTTATTTTTTTAATGGTAGAATAGTACTCCATTGTGTTTACTACTTTTTGTCATTCATTCATCTGTTGATGAAGACTTAGATTGTTTCTAAATATTAGCTATTGTGAACAGTGTTGCAACAAAGTTGGGAGTGCAGATATCTCTTTGATATACTGATTTCCTTTCTTTTGGGTATATATCCAGCAGTGGGATTGCTGAACCATGTGGTACATCCCTGCCAACAGTGTATGAGGAGGTTCCCTTTTCTCTACATCCTCACCAGCATTTGTTATTGCCTATCTTTTCGGTATAAGCCATTTTAACTGGGATAAAATGATATCTCACTGTCATTTTGATCTGCATTTTTCTGTTGATAAATGATGTTGAGCACCTTTTCATATGCCTGTTTGCCATTTTCATGTCTTCTTTTGAGAAATATCAAACCTTTTGCCTATTTTTTGATTGAATTACCACATTTTTTTCCTACAGAGTTGTTTGAGCTGCTTGTACATCTTGGTTATTAATTCCTTGTAATATGGATAGTTTGCAAATATTTTCTCCCATTCTATGGGTTGTCTGTTTACTTTGCTGACTGTTTCCTTTGCTGTGCAGAAGCTTTTTAATGTAATGTGATCCAATTTGTCTATTTTTGCTTTGGTTGCTGGTGCTTGTGGGGTACTGCTCAAGAAATTTTTTTTTCCCAGACCAATGTCCTGGAGATTTTACCCAGTGGTTTTTTGAAGTAGTTTCATAGTTTGAGGCCTTAGATTAAAGTCTTTAATTCATTTTTTTTTTTTGCATATGGTGAGAGACAGGGGTAGTTTCATTCTTCTGCATGTAGGTATCCACTTTTCTCAGTACTGTTTATTGAAGAAACTGTTCCCTAGTGTATGTTCTTGGCACCTTTGTTGAAAATGAGGTCTCTTTACGTGTGTGGATTTGTTTCTGGGTTCTCTATTCTGTTTCATTGGTTTATGTGTCTGTTTCTATGCCAGAACCATGCTGTTTTGGTTACCATACCTCTGTAGCATAATTTGGAGTCAGGTAACATGATTCCTCTAGTTTTGTTCTTTTAGCTTAGGGTGGCTATGGCTATTCTGGATCTCTTGAGGTTCTATATAAAGTTTATAATTTTCTGCATGTCAAGCATGTCATTAGTATCTTAACAAGGATTTCATTGCATCTGTAGATTGCTGTATTAGTCTGTTTTCATACTCTTATAAAGAACTTCCTGAGACTGCGTAATTTATAAAGGAAAGAGGTTTAATTGACTCACAGTTCTGCATGGCTAGAGAGGCCTCAGGATACTTAATATCATGACAGAAGTCAAAGGGGAAGCAAGGCACCTTCTTCACAAGGTGGCAGGAAGGAGAAGGGTGAGCGAGTGAAGGGGGAAGAGCCCCTTATAAAACCATCAGTTCTTGTGAGAACTCACTCACTATCATGAAAACAGCATAGGGGAAACGGCCCCATTATTCAATTACCTCCATCTGGTTTCTCCCTTGACACGTGGGGATTATGGGGATCACAATTCAAGATGAGATTTGAGTGGGGACATAAAGTTTAACCGTATCATTGCACCCAGGCTCCTCCCAAATCTCATGTCCCTTTTACATTTCAAAACCAATCAGTGCCTTCCCAACAGTCCACCAAATTCTTAATTAATTCCAGCATTAACCCAAAAGTCCAAATCCAAAGTCTCATCTGAGACAAGGCAACTCTCTTCCACCTATGAGCCTTTTAAATCAAAAGCAAGTTAGTTACTTCCCAGATACAATGGGGGTACAGACATTGAGTAAGTACATCCATTCCAAATGGGAAAAACTGGCCAAAATGAAATGGCTACAGGACCCATGCAAGTCCAAAATCCAGCATGGCAGTCAAATCTTAAAGCTCCAAAATAATCTCCTTCAACTCCATGTCTCACATCTAGGTCATGCTGGTGCAAGAGGTGGGCTCCCATGGTCTTGAGCAGCTCTGCCCCTGTAGATTTGCAGAATACAGCCTCCAGTCCTGGCTGCTTTCCCCCACTGATATTGAGTGTCTCAGCTTTTCCAGGTGTATGGTGCAAGCTGTCAGTGACTCTACCATTCTGGGGTCTGGAGGACGGTGGCCTTCTTCTCACAGCTTCGTTAGGCAGTGCTCAGTGGGGTCTCTGTGTGAGGGCTGTGACCTCACATTTCCCTTCTGCACTGCCCTAGCAGCAGTTCACCATGAGGACTCTCTCTCAGCATACCTCTGCCTGAACATCCAGGCCTTTCCATGCATCCTCTGAAATCTAGTTGGAGGTTCCCAAACCTCAGTTCTTGACTTTTGTGCACTGAAAGGCCTAACACCATGTATAAGCCAGCAAGGCTTGGGACATGTTCCCTCTGAAGCAACAGCCTGAGCTGTAGTTGGCCCCTTTTAGCCATGGCTGAGATGCAGAACACCAAGTCCTGAGACTGCACAAGGCTTGGTCCATCAAACTCTTTTTTTCTCCTAGGCTTCCAGGACTTGATGGGTGTGGCCTTGTGCAGACCTCTGACATGCTTTGAAGAAATTTTCCCCATTGTCTTGGCGATTTACATTTGACTCCTCTCTATTTATGCAAATTTCTGCCACCAGTCTAAATTTCTCCCCAGAATTTTTTTTTTTTTCCTTCTCTATTGCATCGTCAGGCTGCAAATTTTAAACTTTTATGCTCTGCTTCACTTTCACATGTAAGTTCCAATTCCAAACCATCTATTTGTGAGTGCATAAAACTGAATGCTTTTAATAGCACCCAAGTTAAATCTTGAATGCTTTGCTGCTTAGAAATTTCTTCTACCAGATACCCTAAATCATCTGTCTCAAGTCCAAAGTTCCACGATCTCTGGGGCAGGGCAAAATGCCACCAATCTCTTTGCTAAAGCAAAGTGAGACTCACTGTTTTTCTAGTTTTCAACAAGTTCCTCTCTCCATCTGAGACCACCTCAGCCATGTGTTCTTGTCTTCTTCTGAGCCCTCCAGACTGTTCCAGCATCTGCTTGTTACCCAGTTCCAAAATCGCTTTTTGGATATCTTTATAGTAGTGCCCCACCACTTCTGTACCAATTTACTGTATTAGTCAATTTTCATACTGGTTTAAAGAACTGCCCAACTTTGGGTAAATTCCTGAAGGAAAGAGGTTTAATTGACTCACAGTTCAGCATGGCTGGGGAAGCCTGAGGAAACTTAATATCATAGTGGAAGGCAAAGGGGAAGCAAGGCACCTTCTTCACAAGGTAGCAGGAAGGAGAAGTGCTGAGTGAAGGGGGAAGAGCCCCTTACGAAACCATCAGATCTGTTGAGAACTCACTATCATGAGAACATCATGGAGGAAATCATCCTCATGATTCATCTACCTCCACCTGTCTCTCCATTGACACATGGGGATTATGAGGATTATGATGCGAGATGAGATTTGGGTTGGAACATAAAGCCTAACCATATTAATTGCTATTAGTTTTTCATTAAATGTTTGGTAGAATTCAGCAATTAAGCCATCATGTCCTGGGCTTTTTTTTTTCTTCTTTTTCTAGGAGGCTTTTTATTATGGCTTTTATTTCATTACTTGTTATTGGTCTGTTTAGGGGTTTCAGATTTCTTCCTAGTTCTGTCTTGGTTAGATTGTGTGTCTTTAGAAATTTTTTCATTTCTTTTAGATTTTCCAATTTATTGGCATATAATTGCTCATAGCAGCCACTGATAATCTTTTGAATTTCTGCAGTAACAGTTGTTAATTAAAAAAATTTTTTTTGACACCTGGAAGTCATTACATCTGCAGTATCAGCTGTAATATCTCCTTTTTTATTTCTGATTTTATTTATTTGGATCTTCTTTCCTTTTATCTTACTCTGGATAAAGGTTTGTCAATTTTATTTAACCTTTCTAAATACTACCCTTTTGTTTCACTGAGCTTTTGAATTGTTTTCTTCACTTCAATTTCATATATTTCTGTTCTAATCTTTATTATTTCTTTCTTTATACTAATTTTTGGCTTAGTTTGCTGTCACTTTTCTAGTTCTTTAAGATACAACATTAGATTATTCATTTCAAGTTTTTCCTCTTTTCGAGGTAGGTACTTATAGCTATAAACTTCCCTCTTAGCGTTACTTTTGCTGTATACCATAGGTTTCAGTATGATGTGTTTCCATTATCACTTGTTTCAATAATTTTTTGATTTTCTTTTTAATTTATTTATTGATCCACTGGTTATTCAGGAGCATAATGTTTGATATCCACAAATTTGTATAGTTTCTAAAATTTCTCTAGTTATTGATTTCTAGTTTTAGTCTATTGTGGTCAAAGAAGATGCTTGATATTATTTCAGTTTTTTAAAATGTTTTAAGACTTGTTTTGTGACCTAATATATGGTGTATCCTTGAACATCATCCATGTGCTGAGGAAAAGAATGTGTATTCCACAGCTATTGAATGAAATGTTTTATAAGTATCCATTAGATCCGGTTGATTCATAGTGTAGATTAAGTCTGATGTTTCTTTGTTGATTTTCTGCCTAGAAGTTTAGTTCAATGCTAAAAGTAGGATATTGAAGTCTCCAGCTATTATTGTAGTGGGGCCTATCTCTTTAGCCCTAATAATACTTGCTTTATATATCCGGATGTTTCAGTGTTGGGTGCATATATATTTAAAATTATTACATCCTCTTGCTGAATTGACCACTTTACCACTATATAGTGACATTCCTTTTCTCTTCTTACAGTTTTTGTCTTAAAATCTATTTGTTTGATATAAGTATAATGACTCCTGATCTTTTATTTTGATTTCTGTTGGCATGGAATATCTTTTTCAATCTCTTTATTATCAATCTATCTGTGTCTTCATAGGTGAAGTTTTTTTCTTATAGACAACAGATCAATGGGTCTTGTTTTTTCATCATTCCAGCCAGTCTATGTCTTTTGATTGGAGAGTTTAGTTCATTTGCTTTTAATGTTACTATTGATAAATACAAACTTGTTTTCTGGTTGTTTTGTGGTCTTCTCTTCTTTCTTTTTTTCCTGACTTCCTCTAGTGAAGATGATATTTTTCTGGTGAGATGATTTAATTTCTTGCTTTTTATATTTTTGTGTATTCATTTTATATTTTTTGGTTTCAGATAACCATGAGACTTATGAGTGCTATCTTATAACTTATAATTTTAACCTGATAAAACTTCACTGATTGCATAAACAGAAAAGCAAAAAGAAAATTAATAAAAATTATATGCCTTAACTTTTTTCCTTTGCTTTTTAAATTTATGTTGTTTCTATTTATGTCTCATTTTACTGTTGTAAAAAGAAGTTGTTTTAGTTCTTATTTTTGATATGTTCATCATTTAGTCTTTCTACTAAAGATCAGAGTAGTTTAAACACCATGGTTACAGTATTATAATATTCTGTGTTTTTCTGTATACTTACTATTACTAGTGAGAATTATTTTTCCTTCAGTTGATTGTTTATTGCTCATTAATGTACTTTCTTTCTGATTGAAGTGCTCTCATTAGCATTTCTTGCAGGACAGGTCTGGTGTTGGTGAAATCCCTCAGCTTTTGTTTTTCTGGGGAAGTGTTTATTTCTTTTTCATGTTTGAAGAATATTTTCACTAGCTGTACTACTCTAGGATAAAAGTTTTTTCCCTCAGCTGTTTAAATATGTTGTTCCAACCTCTCCTGACTTGTAAGGTTTCCACTGAAAAGTCTGCGGCCAGATGTATTGCAGCTTCATTGTATGTTATTTACTTCTTTTCTCTTGCTGCTTTAAGAATCTTTTCTTTATTCTTGATCTTTGGGAGTCTGATTATTTAATGCCTTGTGGTAGCCTTCTTTGGACTGAATCTGCTTGGTGTTCTAATAACCTTATTTTACTTAGATATTGATAGTTTTCTGCAGGTTTGAGAAGTTCTCTGTTATTATCCATTTGAATAAACTTTCTACTCTATCTCTTTTTGTACTTCCTCATCAAGGCCAATATCACTTAGATTTGTTCTTTCAAGGCTATTTTCTAGGTCATGTCTTAGTGCTTCATTGTTTTTTCTTTTTTTCTTTTTTCTTCTCTGATAATGTATTTCTAAAGAGACTTCAAGCTCACTTGTTCTTTCTTCTGCTTGATCAATTCTGCTATTAAAAGACTCTGATGCATTCTTCAGTATGCCCCTTGCATTTTTCAGCTCCAAAATTTCTGTGTTATTCTTCTTATTTAAATCTTTAAAAAATTTATCAGATGGAATTCTGAATTACCTATCTGTTTTGTCTTGAGTTACTTTGGATTTCCTCAACATAGCTATTTTGAGTTTCTTGTCTGAAAGCTTGCCTATATCTATTTCTCCAGGATTGGTCCCTGGTGCCTTATTTAATTTTTCTCTGTCATGTTTTCCTGGATAGTGTTGATACTAATAAATGTTCTTTAGTGTCTGGGTATTAAAGTGTTTTTACATGTTATAGTCTTCACTATCTAAGCTTATTGGTACCTGTCCTTCTTGAAAAGATTTTCCAGATATTTAACAGACTTTGGTATTGTGATCTAAACTGGAACTGCTTTAGAGGCCACTCCAAGCCCGGTAATGCTGTGATTCTTGCAGACTTATGGAGGTGCTTTCTTGATTGTCTTGGACAAGATCCAGGATAATTCTCTGAATTGTCAGGCAGAGACTCTTGTTCTCCTCTTTTCTTTTCTTTCAGACAAACAGAGTCTTTCTCTCTCTGTTCTGAGGAACAAAAAGCTGGGAGTTGAGTGACACAAGTACCGTTGTGGCCACTACCACTATGACTGTGCTACATCATACCTGAAGCCACCATAGCACTGGGTCTCACCCAAGGCCTGCTATAAGCACTCCCCATCCACTGCCTATGTTTGCTCAATGCCGTGAGGCTTTCTCTGCAATCAATAAGTGGCAAAGCCAGCCAGGTCAGTGTCTTTCCATTCAAGGTGCTGAGTTACATCAGGCCTGAAGTGGTTCTGGAAGTGCTGTCTGGGAGTCAAGGACTAGAGTAGAAAATCTTGGAAATCTACCTGGTGTTCTACTATACTGCAGTTGAGCTGACACTCAAAATACAAGATACAGTCCTTCTGCTCTTCCCTTCTCTTTCCAAAGGAAGAAATGCCTTGTCCTGTAGTCACTGCCACCACAGGCCAAAGAGAATACTGCCAGACTATCACTGATGTTCCTTTAGAGCCCATAAACTCTTAAATCAGCTTCTGGTAAATGTTACTTGGCCTGTGAACACCGCCACCATTTCAGGGCAGTGAGCTCATCTGTGATGTAAAGCAGGTTCAGAAATGCCATCCAAGAGTCAAGTCCTGGAACTGAGGACCCCAAAAACCTGGTTGGTGCTCTACTCCACTGTGGCTATGCTGCTACCTGAAGACAGTACATCTCAGAGGTTCACCCAAGGCCATTGACCTGGGTGTTGCTGCTGGTTATTCATGGCCAAAGGGCTCTTCAGTTGGCAGGCAATGAATGCTGCCAGGAGGACTGGGTCCTTCCCTTTAAGTCAATGAGTTTCCTTCTGGCCCAAAGTGTGTCAAGAAATGTCATCCAGGAGCTAGGACCTGCAATGGGGACCTCATTGCTCTGACCAGTGCCCTATCCTGCTGTGATTGAGATGGTATCTGAGATGCAAGACAAAGTCCTCCCCATTTTTACCTCTTATCTCCTCAAGCAGAAGGAAGGGGTCTCTTTTGGAGCCATAAACTGTGCAGCCAGGGGTTAAGGGAGAGGTGATGCCAGTATGCTCTTAGCTGTCCCAGCTGCTGTCTCAGTAGGTCACATGCTTCCTCCAACCCCCACCCCAAGTCTACTATCTCTGTGCCCAGTTCAGCACTAGGAGTTGCCTAAGAATTGCAGTCTTTGTGGCCTAGAGTGATTTCAGGATTACTTAGAGACCCAGAGCAATTTATCCCTCCATGGCAAGGCTTGGGCTGCTGGGATCAGAAATTTTCCTCTGTGTAGGGATGGTTTAAACGTTCCCTTCATGGGCAGGTGTCAACTGAGTTTTGTCTAGGTTTTCTTTTTGCTCTAACAGGACTGCACTGAGTCCAGTGCCTCACAATTGCTGTGTTCTGCCTCCCACAGTGTCTAGAGTGTCTCTTCACATCACCCTCTTCACATACTCTGCACAGATACTCTTCACATCACACCACATCATCACACCACTTTACATCACAGACACTCTTCACATCACACCACTGTGACTGGGGTGGGTGGGAGAGGTGGCAGTTCGATGGCATTGGTGATTCCAGACTGTTTTGTTTCTATTTCTTCAGTGCCTCTTTCAGTGATACAAAGGAAAAACAAGTTACTATGGGGCTCACCTGATTTTTGGTTCTTATAAAGGTGTTTTTATCCTGTGTAGAGAGTTGTTAAGTTGGTGTCCTTGCCAAGGGAATAATTGGTGGAGTCTTCTGTTCCACCATCTTTCTCTGCCTCTTCTCAAGAATTTTGAATGGGGAAAAGTCTTGTATTTCATAACAAAACCTTTTATGATGTTTGACTTATTATATAAAACTGCATCCGTACATTAGTTTTTAAATTGAAAAAATAACCTAGAAATATATATATGTTTATAACACCTTGGAAATTATCTATACCAATCTCTTCGTTTTTAAAAATAAGGAAACAGGTTCAAGGAAGTTATAATTTTTCCCTATCATAGAGTAAGTGAGTGTGGCGCTGAGTTCAGATTCCTCAGTGGCTATTCTTTCTCCAGTATTTTATTTTATTTTTTTTTTGAGACGGAGTCTGGCTCTGTCGCCCAGGCTGGGGTGCAGTGGCCGGATCTCAGCTCACTGCAAGCTCCGCCTCCTGGGTTTACGCCATTCTCCTGCCTCAGCCTCCCAAGTAGCTGGGACTACAGGCGCCCGCCACCTCGCCCGGCTAGTTTTTTGTATTTTTTAGTAGAGACGGGGTTTCGATCTCCTGACCTAGTGATCTGCCCGTCTCGGCCTCCCAAAGTGCTGGGATTACAGGCTTGAGCCACCGCGCCCGGCCAGTATTTATTTTTCATAGATTAAAGAACTCAGGAGATTTGTCCATGAGGAAATCATATACTCTTTGGGACTAATTTTTACAGTGTGCCTATATTTAATATTTTATAAGTATATGCATATGCTATCAGTTGAATTGTGTTCCTCTAAAAGGGATATGTTAATGTTCTAACTCTCAGTACTTCAGAATGTTACTTTATATGATGGCTAATACTGACTGCCAATTTGATTAGACTGAAGGATGCAAAGATTTGATCATTGGTGTGTCTGTGAGGGTGTTGCCAAAGGAGATTAACATTTGAGGCAGTGACCTGGGAAAGGCAGAACCACATTTAATCCGGGTTTGGACACAATCTAATCAGCAGACAGCATGGCTAAAATATAAAAAGCAGGCAGAAAAAAAATGTGAAAAGACTAGACTGGCTTAGCTTCCCAGCCTACAGTTTTCTCCTGTGTTGGATGCTTCTTGCCTTCAAAGATCAGACTCCAAGTTCTTCAGTTTCGGGACTTGGACTGGCTCTCCTTTCTCCTCAGCTTGCAGGTGGCCTATTGTGGGACATTGTGATCACATGAGCTAATACTTAATAAACTCCCCTTTATATATATATATATGTATATTCCATTAGTTCTATCCCTTTAGAGAACTCTGACTATACAGATTTTGGTACCAGGTGTGGTTCTGGAAGAACAGAATATTAAGGATGGAGTTCTTTCATTGGTTTGGGGGTTTCTGGAGTTGGCTACTTAATATAATTAGACCCCAAATTCTAAGGACTCTACTTCTAATAGTATGGAGAACATTGATAGTTCTTGGTGTGAATTGTTCACAGAGTTATGCAAAATAAATGCATTTGACACTCCTGATTCACTGCTTGTGAGAGGCAAGGAGTTTAATGACTCTATACATAATACCTTTGACTACATGTGGAGAATCAGGGAACATAACAATGCTGGTTGGTTGTTCCTAAGTTCAGTGGACAAAGTGATAAAAGAAAATGATGAACTCAGAGATTCTAACTGGATTCAGAGGCAGATACTGAGTCTCAAATCTGCCAAGATTGCCCTGAGTGAGAGTCTTATCTCCTGTAGAGAAAGAGCTGAAATTGTGAAAAAACAGACACAAGCTCTTTTCATGAGAATTGCTGACCTATAATAAAAGGTGCATGCACAGCCTCATCAGGTATCTACTGTTAAAATGAGGACATTGATTGGAAAAGAACAGGACCCTACAACTTGGAATGGGGACGTGTGGGAGGACGCTGATGAAGCTGGAGACACTGAGTTTGTAAACTCTGATGAAACATTTGCCAGAAGAAAAAGCTTCCCCATCACCAGTAGTGGCAACATCCCCTCCCTGACCCATGCTACCATCAGCCTTTCCACCTTTGTCTGAGGAGATGAACCCTGTGCTGCCTGAGGCAACAGTGATGGTCTCCCCGAGACAGTTGTCAGGCAAGATAATGTTGATTATCCCCAGGAGCCACCCTCAACATTCCTTCTTACTTCTAGACCTATAACTAGACTGAAGTCCCAGGGGTCCCCTAGAGGTGAGGTGGTGAGTGTGACCCATGAGGAGGGTGTGCCACACTCAAAAAGACCTGCTTGAGGTTTTTAATTTACATGAACAGAAATCTGAGAAACAGGCATGGGAATAGATATTAAGAGTGTAGGATAGTGATGGAAGAAACATAGAGTTGGATAGGCTGAATTTATTGATCTGGACCCATTAAGTAGGGACTCTGCTTTTAATGTTGCAACTTGGGGAGTTAAACAGGTTCTAGTAGTTTATTTGCTTGGTTAACTGAAATATGGGTGAAAAGATGGCCCACTGTGAGTGAGCTGGTCTCCCTTGATTTAATGTAGAGGAAGGGATCCAAAGGCTTAGAGAGATTGGGATGGTGAAGTGGATTAGTGACTCTATACATAATGCCTTTGACTACATGTGGAGAATCAAGGAACATAACAAAGCTGGTTGGTTGCTTCTAAGTTCAGTGGAAAAAGTGATAAAAGAAAATGATGGATGAGTGGATACTCGCCCCCGCCGAGAGGGTCCAGATGATATACCCTTGACCAATGCCTTGCAAAATAGATTTGTGAGGGCAGCACCTGCATCTTTGAAGTGCCTTGTAATTTCTCTCTTCTGTGTGTCAGATCTAACAGTGGAAACCACAGTCACTCAACCACAAAATTTAAATACAATGGGAATAATTGGATCCTGAGGTGGCAGGGGTCAAGTGGAGGCACTCAACCATCAAAGGCAAGGTGGGCATATCTACTGTAATGGGCAGAAAAGTTAAAGCAGCAATCAGAATAGTCTGATTTGTGTAGAGCTCTACCATAGGGTAATTAATATGGTGTTCCTAGAAGCAAAATTGATAGAAAGCCTACTGCATTTCTGCTTAATTGATATAAGCAGAAAACTGCTAGATCGAATGGGCAAAAAACTAATTTGAATTATCAAAACAGAGAATCATGGCCCTTCAATTAACTTCCAGACTTGAGCCAGTTTGTAGGCCCAGAACCCCTTGAAGGAAGAGGAGGCTATATCCCCTTGAGGAAGGACCCCACTACAATACTGACAGTTTATGCTGTTAATCTTTCTTCAATTCTCTCCCCCCTACCCCAAGGAGACCTCCAGCCTTTTACCAGTATAAGTGTGCATTGGGAAAAGGGAAATACTTAGACATTTTGGGGACTACTGGATATTGGTTCTGAGCTGATGTTGATTCCAAGGGACTCAAAAAATCATTGTTGTCCTCTAATTAAAGGAGGGGCTTATGGAGGTCAGGTAATTAATGGAGTTTTAGCTCAGTTAGACTTACAGTGCGTCCAATGGGTCCTCAGACTCATCCTGTAGTTATTTCCCCAGTGCCAGAATGCATAATTGGCATAGACATCCTTAGCAGCTGGCAGAACCCTTACATTGGCTCCCTAACCGGTAAGGTAAGGGCCATTATGGTGGGAAAAGCTAAATGAAAGCCATTAGAGCTGCATCTATCTAGAAAAATAGTAAATCAAAAACAATATCACATCCCTGGAGGAACTGGAGAGATTACTGCCACCATCAAGGATTTGAAAAATGCAGGGATGGTGATTCTCACTACATCACCATTCAATTCTAACATTTGCTCTGTGCAAAAGACAGATGGATCTCGAAGAATAACAGTAGATTATTGTAAGCTTAATCAAGTGATGACTCCAATTGCAGCTGCTGTCCCAGGTGTGGTCTTATTGCTTGAGCAAATTAACACATCCCCTGGTACCTGGTATGCAGCCATTGACTTGGCAAATGGCTTTTTCTCCATTCCTGTCCATAAGGCCCACCAGAAGCAATTTGTCTTCAACTGGTAAGGCCAGCAATATACCTTTATTGTCCTGCCTCAGGGGTATATCAACTCTTGAGCTTTGGGTCATAATCTTATTTGGGGAGATCTTGATAACTTTTTGTTTCTGTAAGATACCACACTGGTTCGTTACATTGATTACATTATGCTGATTGGATCCAGTGAGCAAGGAGTAGCAAACACACTGGATTTATTGGTGAGACATTTGCATGCCAGAGAATGGGAAATAAATCTGGCTAAAATTCAGGGACTTTCTACCTTAGTAAAATTTCTAGGGGTCCACTGGGGTGGGACCTGTTGAGATATTCCTTCTAAGGTGAAGGATAAGTTGCTGCATTTGGCCCTTTCTACAACCAAGAAAGAGGCACGATGCCTAGTGGGTCTATTTGAATTTTGGAGGCAACACATTCCTCATTTGGGTGTGTTACTCCAGCCCATTTATTGAGTGACCTGAAATGCTGTCAGCTTTAAGTGGTGTCCAGAACAGGAGAAGGCTCTGCAACAGGTCCAGGCTGCTGTGCAAGCTGCTCTGCCACTTGGGACATATGCCCCAGCAGATCCAATGGTGCTTGAGGTGTCAGTGACAGATAAGGATGCTGTTTGGGGCTTTTGGAAAACCCCCCTAGGCAAATCAAAGTGGAGGCCCATAGGATTTTGGATCAAGGCCCTGGATGACTTGGTCTTTCTGAGAGACAGCTCTTGGCCTGTTAATGGGCTTTGGTGGAAACCCAACGTTTGACTATGGGTCATTAAGTCACCTTGTGAGCTGAACTGCCTATCATGAACTGGATGCTTTCTGACCCATCTAGTCATAAAGTGGGTCATGCATTGCAGCATGCCATCATTAAATGGAAGTGGCATATATGTGACTGTGCTCGAGCAGGTCCTGAAGGCACAAGTAAGTTACATGAGAAAGTGGCTCAAATCCCCATGGTCTCCACTCCTGCCACCCTGCCTTCTCTCCCCCAGCCTGCACCAATGGCCTCATGGGGAATTCCCTGTGATCACTTGACAGAGGAAGAGAAGACTAGGCCCTGGTTCACAGGTGATTCTATACAATATGCAAGCACCACCCAAAAGTGCACAGCTTTGGCACTACAACCCCTTTCTAGAACATCCCTGAAGGACAGCAGTGAAGGAAAATCTTCCCAATGGGCAGAACTTTGAGCAGTGCACCTAGTTGTGCACTTTGTATGGAAGGAGAAGTGGCCAGATGTGCGATTATATACTGATTCATGGGCTGTAGCCAATGGTTTGGCTGGATGACCAGGAACTTAGAAGAACCCATGATTGGAAAATTGGTGACAAAGAAATTTGGGGAAAAGGTATGGGGATGGACCTCTCTGAGTGTTCAAACAATGTGAAGACATTTGTATCCCATGTGAACACTCAGCAACAGGTGACCGCAGCAGAGGAGGATTTTAATTATCAAGTGGACAGGATGACCCGTTCTATGGATACCACTGAGCCTGTTTCCCCAGCTATCCCTGTCATTGTCCAATGGGCCCATGGACAAAGTGGCCTTGGTGGCAGGGATGGAGGTTACACATGGGCTCAGCAATGTGGACTTCCACTCACCAAGACTGAGCTGGCTATGGCCACTGCTGAGTGCCCAATTTACCAGCAGCAGAGACCAACAGTGAGCCCTCTATATGACACCATTCCTTATGGTGATCAGCCAGCGACCTGGTGGCACATTGATTATGTTGGGACTCTTCCACCATGGAAAGGGCAAAGGTTTGTCCTCACTGGAATAGCCACTTACTCCGAACATGGGTTTGCCTATCCTACACGCAATGCTTCTGCCAAGACTACCATCTGTGGACTCATGGAATGCCTTATCCACCATCATGCTATTCACACAGCATTGCCTTTAACAAAGGCACTTACTTTACAGCTAAAGATGTGTGGCAGTGGGCTCATGTTTATGGAATTCACTATGTTCTCCATCCTCCTGAAGTATGTTGAATTGATGGTGTAATGTTCTTTTGAAGTCACAATTACACACCAACTAGGTGACAAAACTTTGCAGGACTGAGGCAAAGTTCTCCAGAAGACTGTGTATGTTCTGAATCAGTGTGCAATATATGGTATTGTTTCTCCCATAGCCAGGATTCATGGGTCCAGGAATCAAGAGGTGGAGGTGAAAGTGGAACCACTCACTATCACCCGTAGTGAACCACTAGCAAAATTCTTCCCTCCTGTTTCCATGACATTACATTCTGCTCACCTAGAGGTCTTAGTTCCAGAGGAAGAAATGCTGCCACCAGGAGACACAATGATTCAATTAAACTGGAAATTAAGATTGCCACCTGGACACTTTGGGCTCCTCCTACCTTTAAGTCAACAGGCTAAGAAGGGAGTTACAGTGTTGGCTGGGGTGATTGACCCGAACTATCAAGATGAAATCATTCTACTACTCCACAATGGAGGTAAGGAAGAGTACACATGGAATGCAGGATACCCATTAGAGCATTTCTTAATATTAACCATACTTTGTGAATAAGGTCAATGGGAAACTACAACAGCCCAATCCAGGCAGCACTACAAATGGCCCAGACTCTTCAGGAATGAAGGTTTGGGTCACTCCACCAAGTAAAAAACACGACCTGCTGAGGTACTTGCTGAAGGCAATGGCAATACAGAATGGGTAGTAGAATAAGGTAGTCATAAATACCAGCTATCACCACTTGACCAGCTGCAAAAATGAGGACTGTAATTGTCATGAGTATTTCCTCCTTCTTTTGTTAAAAACATGTTTGTGAATATATACACTTGTAGTAAGAAAATATCTTCCTTTCCTTTTCTTTTTTCTTTATCATATGACATAAGATTTACTGACTTCATATCAATATTTAAGTGTTACTAACTTTAGGTAATAGTATTTCGTTTGGGGATTGATGGGTTTCTGGTTGTACAAAGGATAGTTTTATTATGTTAGGCATAATTATAACCTTATTTTTGTCTTTATTTGAAGATTACGTATGATCTGAGGAGACGTGTATGGGTTCAAGTTGACAAAGGGTGGACTTGTGGTGGTTAATACTGTGTGTCAACTTGTTAGGTTGAAGGGTGCAAAGTATTGCTCCTGGGTATGTCTGTGAGGGTGTTGCCAAAGGAGATTAACATTTGAGTCAGTGAGCTGGGAAAGGAAGACCCATCCTTAATCTGGGTGGGCACCATCTAATCATCTGACAATGTGGCTAGAATTTAAAAAGCAGGAAGAAAAACATGAAAGGACTAGACCTAGACTGGCCTAGCCTTCCAACCTACTACATCTTTGTCCCATGCTGGATGCTTCCTGCCCTCGAACATCAGACTTTAAGTTCTTCAATTCTGGGACAAGGATTGGCTCTACTTGTTCCTCAACTTACAGACTGCCTATTGTGGGACCTTGTGAACCTGTGAGTTAATACTTAATAAACTCCCATATATATATATACACACACACACATATTATATATATACTCTGTCTATATATAAAGTGTATATATATACTATTAGTATAACAGTATATTATATACATACACAAGCACACATATATATATATTAGTTCTGTCCCTCTAGAGAACCCTGACTAATGCACCTTACTTGAAAATAGGGCCTTTACAGAGGCAATCAAGTTAAATGAGGTTATCAAGTTAAAATGAGGTCATTAGAGTAGGGTATCATTTAAAACAACTGGTTTCCCTAGGAAATTTGTACTCATAAATATAAACAGAAGGAAACCAACATGTGAAATAAAGGCAGAGAACAGAGTAATAAATCTTAAAGCTATGGAATGCCAACAATTATCAGAAAACTATCATAAGTCAGGAGAGAGACATGGAACAGATTTTCCCTCACAGTACTCAGAGGGAACCAAACCTGCTGACATATTTTAATCTTGAACTTCTAGCCTCCACAACTGTGATACAGTATATCTGTGTTGTTGAGGCCAGCCAGTTTGTGTTACTTTGTTGTGGCAGCTCTAGCAAAATAACACAGCATATATTTATATATTTTATACGAACTAAGCTTGTTTTATGTATTTTTTTATTATTTCCTTTAAATTAGAAAAAAATAATGCAGTGCTTTTTAAGCTTTGGTGTGAAAATTTTATTTCAAGGCCATATCAAAATAACTCAATTTGGCTGATTTCACTGAAAAAATAATGATTTAAGTCAATATAATGAATTTACTTTCCTATTGACATCATCTGTGAAAAAAGTTGATCATTTAAAAACAAACTACTTCATATCATATTTTCCATAATTGTATTTTATTATTTTTTGTCTCAAGACATAAAGTTGGAATTGATATTAAATTCGTTAATTGAAATGCACATGTATTGTGTGCTTTATTAAAGGTGTAAAACTGGGCATGCCCAAATGGACATGAAGAAATTTGAAACAATCATAGTTGTGTTTATCACACTGTTAATATCATACTTTAATGCCACTATTAACTAAAAATATAGTTTTATTTGGTAATATTTAGAGTTATGAGAAGAAGAAAGAGAAGATTGCTTAGATACAGCTAATTTGATGTGATTATTTTAAAATTGTATTGGAAAAAAATGTAGAAATGAGAACTAATACCTTAGTTTTCTGAATGTAAAAATAGTTGTGTCTTAAGAATAGTTGACCTTCTAAACAAGTGTTTCTGCAGTTTTTCTGTCACATTTCATCAGCTTTAATAGTTGCTACTTTGAAAAGCTATGAATCTTCATACCCTACTGGGTTGATTTTTTTTTTTTTTTTTTGGTAAGGACTAATTTTATAAATATATAACTTTCGCCTTATGTAACATAAATGAACTTTATTCAAAATTTAATGCCATGGGAATATAACTCCATTAGCTTGGGAATTACACCCCCACCCCCTACAGCAGCTGCAGCAAGTCCTGCCCAAGGAAAGTCTGGGCTCAGACATGCCAATCTCTGCTTCCACCTGGTAGTCTTTTGTCACCCGTCCTGTTTGCTGAAGACAAAGGACATAATCTCTTGGGAGGTCTGTGCCTTTTCCTACCACCTGAGAAATCTGAATACGTAACAAGGTGACCCTAGGGCGAGTTTGCATCCTCCCTATAGTACCACACCTGATGGGCTCTTGAAAGTACCACCTCCTGGCTAGTGACCAACCAACACAAAACCAGCATCCTAAACCAAAAATACAACCAAGGACCCTCATGGATTCCAGTTTACTACCCTGCTGCTTCCACTGGAGCAGGTGCTGGTATCCATGGCTGCAAGATTTGAAGATGGATCACATCATGGGACTCTTTGCAGACAATTTCCAGTACCAGCCCAGAGGCCGGTTGCTCTGCTGGGTGGCTAGAGGAGCAAAAATAATCACAGGAGTTTGGCTCTCAGGAAGCTCCATCCTTAGGGGAAGAGGGAGAACACATCAAGGGAGCACTCCATGGGACAAAAGAATTTGAACAGCAGGCCTTGAGTCCCAGCTCTTCCCTCTGACCTAGTCTACCCAAATGAGAAGAAACCAGAAAAATAATTCTAGTAATATGACAAAACAATGTTGTTTAACACCCCCAAAAGATCACACCAGCTCACCAGCAATGGATCTAAGCCAAGAGGAAATCACTGAATTGACAGAAAAAGATTTCAGAAGGTTCATTATTATGCTAATCAAGGAGGCACAAAAGAAAGTGAAGTTCAACTTAAATAAATTAAGAAAAACATGATGTAGGATATAAAAGGAAAATTATTGAGTGAAATAGAGAGCATAAATAAAAAAAAATCACAATGTCTGGAAATCAAGGACATGGAGAAATGTAAAATGCACTGGAAATCCTCAGCAATAGAATCAAACAAGCAGAAGAAAAAAATTCAGAGCTCAAAAACAAGGCTTTTGAATTAACCCAATCCATCAAACAAAATAAAAAAGAATAAAAAAAATGAACAAAGCTTTCCAGAAGTTTGGAACTTTGTGAAACACCCAAACCTAAGAATAATTGGTGCTCCCAAGCAAGAAGATAAATCTGAAAGTTTGGATAACATATATAAGAGAATAATCAAGGAAAACTTCCCCAGTCTTGCTAGAAATCTAGACATCCGAATACAAGAAGCTCAAAGAACACCTGAGAAATTCATCATAAGGTCACCACCTAGGCACATAGTCATTAGGTTTCTAAAGTCAAGACAAAGGAAAGAATCAAGAGCTGTGAGGCAAAAGCATCAGGAAACCTATAAAGAAAAACCTATCAGATTAACTGCAGATTTCTGAGCAGAAACCCTACCAGGTAGAAGGGATTGGGGCCCTATTTTTAGCCCCCTCAAACAAAACAATTATCTGCTAAGGATTTAGTATCCAGTGAAACTAAGCTTCACAAATGAAGAAAAGATACAGTCTTTTCCAGACAAACAAATGCTGGGAGAATTCGCCTCTACCAAGCCAGCACTATAAGAACTGCTAAGAGGAGCTCTAGATTTTGAAAAAAATTCTCAAAATACACAAAAATAGAACCTTCTTAAAGAATAAATCTCACAGGATCTATAAAACAATAACACAACAGAATAAACAAGGTATTCAGGCAACAAATAGCATGATGAATAGAATATTACCTCACATCTCAATACTAATGTTAAATGTAAATGACCTAAATGCTTTACTAAAATGAAACAGAATGGCAGAATGGATGAGAATTCACCAATCAACTTTCTGCTGTCTCCTGAGACTCACCTAACACATAGGACTCATATAAACTTAAGGTAGGGGGAGATGGAAAAAGATACCCCATCCAAATGGACACCAAAAGTGAGCCAGAGGAGCTATTCTTATATCAGACAAAATAAACTTTAAAGGAATAGCAATTAAACAAGACAAAGAGGGACATTATGTAATGATAAAATGACTAGTCCAACAGGAAAATATCACAATTCTAAATATATCTGCACCTAACACTGGAACACCCAAATTTATAACACAATTACTACTAGGCCTAAGAAATGAGATAGATGGCAACACAATAATAGTGGGGAACTTTAATGCTCCACTGACAGCACTAGACAGCTCATCAAGACAGAAAGTCTATGAGGAAACAATGGACTTAAAGTATACCCTAGAACAAATGGATTTAACAGATAATTACAGAGCATTCTACCTAACAGCTGCAGAATATACATTCTATTCATCGGCACATGGAACATTCTTCAAGATAGACCATACGATAGGCCACAAAAGAAGCCTCAGTAAATTTAAGAAAATCAATATTATATCAAGTACTCTCTCTGACCAGGGTGGAATAAAATTGGAAATCAACTTGAAAAGGAACCCTCAAACCTTGCAGATAAATGAAAATTAAATAACCTGTTCTTGAATGATCATTGAGTCCACAGTGAAATCAAGATGGAAATTAAGTTCTTTGGACTGAATGATAATAGTGATACAACCTATCAAAACCTCAGGGATACAACAAAAGTGGTGGTAAGAGGAAAGTTCATAGCATTAAATGCCTACATCAAAAAGTCTGCAAGAGCACAAGTAGACAATGTAAGGTCACACCTCATGGTACTGGAGAAAGAAGAACAAGCCCAAGCCTCCAGAAGAAAAGAAATAACAAAAATCAGAGCAAAGCTAAATGAAATAGAAACAACAGCAACAACAAAAATTACAACAGATAAATGAAGCATAATGCTGGTTCTTTGAAAAGATAAATAAAATTGATAGGCCATTAGTGACACTAACAAAGAAGAAAGAAGATCCAAATAAGCTCAATTAGAAACGAAATGGGAGATATTACTACCAATACTGCAGAAATACAAAAGATAACTCAAGTCTACCATGAACATCCTTACATGCATAAACTAGAAAACTGAGAGGAGATGGATAAATTCCTGGAAATATAACACCCTCCTAGATGAAACCAAGAAAATATAGAAACTCTGAAGAGACCAATAACAGAAGCCACAAGATCAAAACGTTAATAATAAAATTGCCAAAACATAGAAGGCCAGGACCAGATAGATTCACAGCTGAATTCTGTCAGACATTCAAAGAAGAATTGGTACCAATTTTATTGACACTATTCCACAGGATAGAGAAAGGAGGAATCCTCCCTAAATCATTCTTTGAAGCCAGTGTCACCCTAATATCAGAACCAGGGAAGACATAACAAAAAAAAAAACTACAGACCAATATCCCTGATGAACACAGATGCTAAAGCTATGAGGATGCAAAGGCATAAGAATGATACAATAGACTTTGGGGACTTGGGGGGAAGAGTGGGAGAGGGACAAGGGATAAAAGACTACAAATGTGATGCAGTGTATATTTCTCAGGTGATGGGTGCACCAAAATCTCACAAATAACCACTTACTTGTGTAACCAAATACCACCTGTACCCCAATAACTTATGGAAAAAAGAAGAGGCAAATAAAAGTGATAATGATAAATACTCTAGAGTTCTATAAAATATGTGTGACACACTGTTAAATGAGGAATAAAACTGTAAGTGGTTTCCCCTTACCTTTTTAATGTAGTAGTTTTCAATTTTAGGGTGTAGAAGACTCAGTAGAGACACTTATTAAAAATGCTGTCCCAGAGATTTTTATTCAGTTGGTCTTTTGTAGATCCTGAGCCTGCATTAGTTTTTTAGGAGAAGGAATGAGTATCTTATTTCCCCTTTATTTTTGTTTTGTTTAAAAAAAAACAAAAAACAAAAAAACCAAACCTATGTTTTAGTACAAGCTTGGGAGTATCTCTAAAGTTTAATTCCTTGGCAGTTGCATCCAGGCCAGGGGTCCTATACCATTCTCTATAGACTAGGGATTATGGTGAAACCCTACACCTCTCACACAAGAGTTCCCTGAATAAAGGTTTTGGAAAACTTACTGCATAATTTGGTCACATAAACACTGATGACTGTATAGTTCCTTATGCCCCTAAGTTGTTCATTTCCCTATGTGTTTGAAAAATTACACATCAACTTTTTCATTGACTCATTTGCATTTTTTTCTGCTGTATAATATTTTGATTACGATTGGTTTGCAGTATGTTTTAGCACTTAGGAGGGCAATTCTTACTCTTTTTTTTTTTTTCTTTTCATATTTGGCTTAGGAATTTGTAGACTTTTAGTCTTTCATATACCTTTTAGAATAATTTTTGAGTTCCCCAAAAGAAGGTTCATTCACAAAAATAATAGAAAAGTTAAAAACTAGCATTTATATGGCTCTGTGAGCCAGGGATTTTTCTAAGCATTTTTACATAAATTATTAATTCCCTTCCCCATCACAAAAACTTTACCAATCAAATGATTTTATTATCTGTTACTCTTTTGGATGAAAAAATAAAGGTACAGAAAAAGTAAATAGTTTGACCAAAGTTACTCAGTTAATAATTGATATGACCGGGATTCAAACTCAGACCCTTTGTATCCAGAGTGTATACTTTAACATCTGTGCTAAATGGAATAGTTTCACTTTTTAAAATTTTTGCTACTTTTTAGTATAATTTTAGCTGTTACTGTGAATGGCATCTCATTTTGTATTGCATTATTTGATTGTGTGAGTTTTATATACATTTTAGTTACTTTATCAATAACATACATTACCTACATTTTCTCCCAGATTGTGACTTGTCTTTTAACCCTCTGTATATATTTTGTATCTAATTTTAAATTCTAATATAGTCTAATTTATTAACATTTCAAAATATGATTTACACATTTTCTTCTTCTGCCTTAGTTTACAAAGTTGTTCTATATATATTCTTTCCTTTTTTTTATTTTTTATTTTTTGTGAGACAGAGTCTCATTCTGTCACCCAGGTTGGCATACAGTGGTACAATCATGGCTTACTATAGCTTCAACCTCCTGGGCTCAGCTGAACCTCCTGCCTCAGCCTCTTGACTAGCTGGGACAGCAGTCATGCACCACCATGCTCAGCTAATTTTTGTATTTTTTGCAGAGATGAGGTTTCACCATGTTGCCCAGGTTGGTCTCAAACTCCTGTACTCAAACGATCTGCCTGCCTTAGCTTTCCACAGTGCTGGGATAACAGGCATGAGCCAGTGCTTCTGCCTGTTTTCTTAGGAAATTTTAAAAAGTTACTTTCTATAGTTGGTCTTTAATTCCTTTGGACTTAGTAGACTTTGGCAAAACAAAGAAAAAGAGAGAGGAATGACAGTTTTTTAAAAACTTAAAGAATATTTGTCAAATTCCTGTACCTAACACTGTCACCCTTTTGAAGGGTTTATTTTATTTAACAATATACTGTGACCACTTCTCTGTTATTAAAGAATACCTATCATTTCTTATGTAATGTCATTATAATATGATATCCTTAAGAATTACATGGTGAAAGAATAATTACTAATGTGTGAGGTTGGGGTATTTATTTCATTAGCACAGCACTTCCCTGGCTACGGATTGGCAATGCCTTCATAGGCCCCCGTCCTACAGTCACAGCTACAGCTACATCTAGGGGTATGTACATATAACTGCTCTCTCTCTTTGTGCTTCCAGGCCAAGGAGGGTAAAGGCTTCTCACTATTGCTATCTTTAGGGTGCTTCATCATCCTTTGTTAGTTTCCTTTAAACTTGTATACCTCCTTATATATCATTCCCTTCGTATACTCTTACTACTTGCTTCATTTCAGTGGTCATCTTTTCTTACCAGATGTCTCATGTGTAGTTACAGAGGAAGGTTGCCGGACAGGAACTGTGACTTTTGAATATAAGCACATGGAGAGTCAGGGAGGGAGCCAGATAGAGAAATATATGTCTTTCCTCTTGCTTTCCAATCTCCCCTTTGTGTTTCCCTGGCCGAGCGCACCCAAAAGCTGAAGTACGAGGGAGCTCATTGATACAGGCCAGAAGGGTAGCCATAACAGGAGTATTTATATTGCTGAAACTGGCAAATGCTAGAAATGAGGATTTTAATTTTAATTTCATTTTATTAACTTTTTGTGTGTAAGCTGTTTGCCAGCACAGTAATGGTTAGAGAGAAGCCACACGCCACAGTGGAAGTAGGGAGATCAATGAAAGGGCTGCAGTGAGGCAAGAGATGATAGTGACCAAAGAGTGGGTGGGCATGGGTGGGTAGAGTACAAATTGAGAAATGTTTGGAGATTAAAAATTAATAGCAGGTGGTAAAATTTGTATCGTTACATTTTACAAGAGACATAACTGAGACTCAGAAAGATTAATTTGCCTATGGTCACACAACAAGCAAGCAATAGGGTAAAAATTCAAATCCTTACCTTCTGGATTCCAAATCAGGTAGTGTATTTTTATATGCCTGTTGATTAACAGGAGGCCCCATTGTTCCATTCATGTGGATCACTAATAGTAACGAAGTGCTCAGAATGGCTAATTATTCTATTAGACAGATGATGTTCATGTGTTCAGGGGCATTTTTCTACTAACTGCAGGGGTATAGGTCCTGAATCTAAATCTACTGACCTGTATATTCTTGAAGTCAGGATGGTCTATAGATTTGATACTATGCCCTCAAAGCATGACAGTCTGACCCAGATAGCATTTAGACTTTTTCTGGGCCTTGGGCCCTATTAATAACTTAACGAACACTATGTGAACAAACATGCAAACAATTTTGCTAATGATTTTAGCAGATTCACACATGCTGTTCCTAAAGTGTATGTTTGACTTTTAGTCCAACAATACTGTACTATGATCCTCAATAATTAAAAAAAATTGAAGAAGCATTAAATCATTTCAATTAAAAAATTTTTTGTTTACACATCACCACATAAAAATACATCTTATTTTTAAAAACCCAAAACAACTAGGTCCATACAGACACTACAGAATAAAATGTCAATTTTCTTTGATGGTTATAAAATACTGAAAATGTATAGATTATTTAAGTATAATAAAATAGCATTTTAGAACTTGAAAGGGTCTTAGAGATTTTCTAACCCAACCCATGCGTTTTACAGAGGACTAGTCTCTCCTTGTTCATGTAAGTAGTTTATGGTAGAGTTTTGTTTAGAACCCAGATCTTCTGACTCTTAATTGAGGGAGCATTCCATGTAATATTCTACCTAATGGAGATTATCTGTAAATTTCAAAAACCAAGGACAATTCATTCAAAAAATTCTGATGACATTTAAGTAAAATGATTATTAAAGTTGGGGAAGTTATTTAAGTCTTTTAATATAATAGAGAATATTAAGATAATGATATAGCTTCTAACTGCAATTCCTTTTATTGTATGGGTAAAAAATATTTTAAAACATTAGTTTATTGAGAATCGATAACTTATAAATTAAAAAATAAAGTTACATTTTTCTTTGCCAGTATGTGAAAAAATATACACATATTTAGTAAGAAAATAATCTTTACATATAGAAAAAATCTTTTAAAAATCTTTACATATAGAAAAACAATCTTAACATATAGAAATAATCTTTACATATAGAAAAAATAATCTTTACATATAGAAAAAATCTTTACGAAAAATGCTTATTTTATTAATATAATGCATTTTACACAAAGATGTCTTAAGTTTTTAACTCTCACTTCTAACATATTTTACCTCTATTTTACTAGCACTATTGACAAGTTTTTCTTTCTGTGCTATTTTTAGAGTTTTTTTCTTTTACATATTGTGATATTTAATTATTAGATTTTAAAAATAACTTCTGTGTGCATTAAGTAGTGTTAAGTATTGACATACTTTATTTTTTAAAAACTAAAATACTTAGAGATCCCCTGATTAGTAATATAATTTTTCCTTCTTTAATATGTTCAGAGAAATCCTTTAATAATCAGAAGCTGACTGGATGTTGCATAAACTCTTAATATTGAATTATGACTATCCAGACTAGGAATAGCAAGTTAAGTTTTCATCAATGGCTGAAGCTCTCTAGCACTTTCTGAAAAATTGTTTTCTGAGATTACATCTAAGCTCAGCAAGAAGTTGATTGAGTAGTGATGCCTGCAATGGATGTAAGACAGGAGAGTACTTGCAGACATGCCACATATTTGTCATGCCTGTTCTAAATGATTTACCAAAAAATGTAAACTTTACTGTTCCTAAGGACAGGAAATGTTTAGTTGATAATATTTACTGATTGTCATATAATTAACCAGAAAAAACATTTTGTTTCAATGTGTGGAGCTGAAAATACTTCTTAAAGTTTTAATATTATATACCTGCTTTGGTAATTTCTGAGTATAAGAATCTTATTTGATAAACCAAGATTCGGTCATACACCAGAATCATCATTATTAGTATCAGTTTCTTAGAAATGAGATTATTAATCTGAATGAACTCTAGAACATCCACTAGAAATCGTCTCTCTCCCATTTGTTGAATCATTTACTGGTTTCCTGATATTTTATTTTATTTAAAGTTTTTTTAGAAGAGATAACATAGAAAAATACATACTATTAAATAATGGCCTGAGATAATCACACTTTTAGTACAGAAGTTACTAATATCTATGCAAGCACAAGGTGTTTACTACCATAATTCTTTTGTTTGCAGAGGCATTCTTAAGAAATTGAATAATTTCAGGAGGAAAAAAACACTTGGTGACAATAAGACCTTTTGGGGAAAAGTAATATCTATACACTTATTTATAGCAAAGGTGGACAGTCTTAATGTTTTATCAGAAAGCATAAATAGCTAAGATCTAGTGATATTGGAATCAATTTTAAACCAGAGTTAAATCAAATTCCAGGTCAAAATGATAGCAGTGTGGCCAGTGTAGACCCCAGTGCAGGTTTCTCAACTACATAAAAGTCAGAAGCTCCACATACTCAGTCAGGTAGATCTGGACTTGAAGCTTTAGGCAAATTATCTAGTTTTACCAATGCTTTTTCTTGATTTTCACAAGGCCAAGAGTAACTCCTATGCGAGAAAACCTTTGGAAAATTCAATATTGTATGCTGATGCTGGTGGTGAGGGGAGGCCTATTACCATTGGTCAAATAGCAACCTTTTCTTCATCTGGAGGAAGATGAGCTTAATTAAAGTGTCACCAGCATTCCTAGAATATTATACTGTAAGGCAATAATGAAAGAAAGAAATATATGAAGGATTCTGTAGAATTTCTTTTATCTCTTACTTTCTGTCTTGGGAGATGAAACATATTAACAACTTTGTAATATTTCTTTTCTTTTCTTTTTTTTTTTTTTTTTTGAGGCGGAGTCTTGCTCTGTCACCCAGGTTGGAGTGCAGTGGTGCCATCTCGACTCACTACAACCTCCTCCTCTTGGGTTCAAGCGGTTCTTCTGCCTCAGCCTCTGTAACAGCTGGAATTACAGGCGCATGCCATGACGCCCAGATAATTTTTGTATTTTTAGTAGAGAAGATGTTTCACCGTGTTGGCCAGGCTGGTCTCAAATTCCTGACCTCAAGTGATTCACTAACCTTGGCCTCCCAAAGTGCTGGGATTACAGGTGTGAGCCACTACACCTGGCTAACTTTTTAATATTTCTGTTAGAGAATAGGTGAGATCCTGTTTTCGGTGTTCTCCCCTGCAAAGATCAACTGCATGTCATTACCGTCAGGCATTGAGGTTACAAAATAAGAGGTGCCAGGATCAGCTCACATTGGTATGTTATTCTCTCTCAATTTTGGGTTCCATGACATAATGTTAGCGGCATAAAATTATCCATGTTGGGAGTATTTATACCACAGAAATAAGCAAATGCTACCACTCATCTTCTCTGCCTCCCTTGCTCTCCCTGGAGATAAGGTTTGTAGACATTTAATACCATTCGACAGCAGTGAGTATACTGTAGGGATTTCCAGTCAGATTCTAAAGTCCTTTGGATTGCTCAAGTCACCATAAGCATTAGAGGGAAATATACTACATTTATATATACTGCAAGTATAGGCTCAATTAAGTAGTCTAAGAGCACTTAATAGTCAAGACCAAACCTTAACCTTAATCAAGAGACTGTTACATTATAGAAGCAATTAAGGCAAATGAAATCAGTTAACCTCATTTACAGAGGCCCTGACATAAAGATATGTAAATTTCAGATACTAAATACCTAGAATAGCAGTATTTGTATTTATTATGTAAAATAATAAATAAAACAATATTTTTACATGTACTAAAATTTGTTATTGCTATTTCATCTTTGTGTTGTTCATCCTCTTACAAAACAAACATTTAAAAAATGTTTATAGACCTTGTATTGTAATGAGCTCAGACAGTTTATCATCTCATGATTGAATTTATAAAATCACTGGGAAATTTATATTTTTCTTATAAGAGTACAGGAATTTTTATCTCATACAAGGCATGAAAATGAACACACACTATGTTCCCTAAGCAATGTATGTTGACAGCTCCATTATATTACCTGTACGCCCAGGCATACTAAAACATGATGGGCCACTGACCTCTTCCCCTCTCTTCAACTAAAAAGCACAGTGTAAATGGATGCCCCTTTTCTACAGAAAAAGCGTCATTTTTTTATTTTTATTTTTTTGCTGGGAGCAGATTACAATTCAGTGGAAACTAGTTTAAACATCATCATGTTCAGCAAGATAACACACATTCAGATGACCTTTCAGTTCTCAGGCCAGTGCCTCATTTATAGTTCACAAAGTTACTGTGTGACCCACAAATAAAGTGTTCATTTTAGTGATAATAGCCAACTTGTGGTTTTAGAAATTTTTAACTTTTTCTTTTTTTAACCACAGTGTTAATGAATTGCAGATAATATTTTGTAGTCCATTTTAATTTATTTTTACATGACTTGGATATTTATTAGATTAATAAATCTAATCCATGGAAAAACTTATGTTCTCTATAAACTCAAAAAAACTAAACTGAAATAATTATTTAGATAAAATATTACTCTGTCCAAGACTATTCTGCTTTTAACACAGTAAGTGCCTAGAGAGATGCATAAATCTTTGTCAATAATATTTTATTGTCCAATTACTTTTTCTGATTACAAATCAGGAGAGTTTGGGGGAGGAAATGAAAGCTAAGAGTAATGGGTGTGAAAATATTGAGGAAAAAAGAACTTTTTTTTCTGAATTATCCATTTTGAGTATCTATCTGATTTTTTAAACCAAATTCCCAGAGTTCAAGTAGAAGCTTATATAATTGTAATTCAGAGAACAGCAAACATCTTAAATTTCTAATTTTTTTCTTGCTTAGTTCAATATCAAGTTGTAGAAATTGATGAGAAGTGACTTTGACTCAACCACTTTTTACTTAATGAAGGGGAAATGGAGTGTTTATTATCATTTTTTCAAAGGAAACTACCCATTGGTAGTCACTGCCAAAGTCCCAAGTTGTTGAAGTCATGTCCATCTGGATGCTTATACTGAACATTATGCTTTTGCTTATATTTTCATAAGTATAGAGTTATAATAATTTTTGTATATCTGAAAATTTTTTATTTTTAAAAGAAACTAAATGCATCACTCATGCAATATTCCAGATGTTCATATTGGAGAACACAAAGGAGTAGGTATTTTCAAAGCTAATGAAAAGTGTTCAAATCAGGAGAGAACTGATTTCAAGAAAATTTTCAAAACAGTAGAATAATTTTGTTGCTACTAGACTACAACTGAGTTGTTGTGTCTATATTTCCATGGTCTGGTGAATCAGTACAAAGCACACAGCCACGGGGTTTGTTAAGATGTGTGGCACATTTATCACGAAAGAGGATTATCTATTCCACAGCCTTTGAAAATGTGACCATTTCCCAAGGCATTGATTATGAACAAAAATAAAAAGACCAATGAATTCACTTTTAATAATATAACATCCTTGATAATATAGAATGACAGTCTCTAGAACATCACTTCTCCTTCAGCAGCACTACTAATATGATATTCAATTACAAAAATTGTTTATATTCTTGGAGAACAGTAAACTGATGGAAAAGTACTTTAGTGTGTAGTATGATGCAGACCACCAGCAAAGAGTGTAAAAGTTATGTAGGGTTCAGATAGAAGTGTTAATCTTGAAAATCTGAAAAACCACAGGTGTATTCAATTAGAAGCAGCTTCCAGCAGCAGGATTTAAAGGGTTAATATATGAATTTACTGAGATAAAAGAATACTTATTTCTCATACCTGTGAAATTGCTTTCTTTTACCCTTTGTATCTCTTATATTTATTTAAAATATGCTTAGATTCAACTCCTGATTCTCCATATGCCATTTTAAACATTTGACTGATTGTCTGTGTGACTGTAATTTCTCAACTGAAGGTTGTCATGGTTTTCATTGTTTGGGCTGCAGTCTCTTCGAAAGGTGGAATACTTACTTTGAGGTGCAGTAGTATAGTCTCACTTTATAGTCCATATCTAGGGAATGTATATTTCAAATATCTGCCAATCACTGTATCATAAATTTTTGCTACAATCGTAATAATAATGCTAGGTAACACTTACTGAGCACTTGACAAGGATGTGTCGGACAATGTACTTTACAGCCCTCTGAAGTAGGGAAAGTTATTTTTATTCATTTTTATAGATGATGGAGCTGAACAAGAGAGTTTATATAATTTGCCCAAGGTGACACAACTGTCAAATGGCAGAAACAGGATTATAATTTGAATACTCCTTCTCCAATCCCTGTATCTTATTTTTTTATTTTTATTTTTTGAGACAGAATTTCACTTTGTTGCCCAGGCTGGAGTGCAGTGGCACAGTCTCGGCTCACTGCAACTTGCACCTCTTGGGTCCAAGCAGTTCTCGTGCTCAGCCTCCTGTGTAGCTGGGATTACAGGCACCCTCCACCATGCCTGGCTGATTTTTTTTTTTTTTTTTGTATTTTAGTGGAGGCAGGGTTTCAGTATGTTGCCCAGGCTGGTCTCCAACTCCTGAGCTCAGGCAGTCGACCCATCTCAGCCTCCCAAAGTGCTAGGATTACAGGTGTGAGCCACTATGCTCGGCCCAATCCCTGTATCTTAAACTCTTGCAGGACCACATAATAACACACAGATGAAGAGAAAGTTCTCAAACAAGTGATGTTTAAATTCTCTTTGACCTTCAAAATTTGGAGTTTCTTATTTTTGTTACTGATACTACAATTTCGCTGATCACCGAAGTTCAAAACTGTGGCCTCATTTTTAATTCTTTATCATTCATACCTATGACTAACTAGTGACCAATTTTTGTAATTCTCCTTCTGTAATGTCTGTAGATCTGACTTTAGGCATCCATTCCATTGCCATATTCTTCTTCAGTGTTCTTGATCTGGATTATGAATAAATAGATCTAGTCTCTTTATGCTCTAATCCATTTTCCAAAATACTGTTGTATTGAATCTAACTCTACTCTGCTACAGTGAGGTAGGCCTGCTGACCATTCCCTAAATATACATTGCATGTTTCCATCAATGTATTTTTTGGTGTGTGTTATTCTCCCCCTGTCAGTGTCCTACTCACACTAAAAGGAAAATCTTAAAGGGTCACTTCCTTCATGAAGCCCAAGGAGACACTCTCTCTTCCTGATTGAAGAGGAGACAAGGGTAAATAAAGAAGACTTGTCTTGCAACTTGGGTGCCAGCTGAGCCCTACAGTAGAATAGGGCACCAGGGAGAGTCCTGAGGCCTGTGTTCTATGTGTTCTAGGCTCTAGCTCCCAGATGATGTTTATAGACACACCTCGTGACAGAAGGGAGCCCACTTCCTTGAAGGGAAGAACCCATTTCCTACAGGATTCATCGTTTGCTGACTAAAGAGAGCTTGGGCCTTGAATAAATATCAATGATAGCCAGGCAGCACTTGCCACAGGCCTTGGGTAAGATCCAGTGCCATGCTGACTTAAGGCATGACCTAGCACATTCCAAACGGTGGTGGCTACAGGGAGACTCCTTCGGATCAAGGAAAGGAGAGAAAAGACTAAAGGGGACTTTGCCCTGCAGCTTGGGTACCAGCTCTGCCACAGTGCAATAGGGTACCACACAGGCTTTTGGGGTCCTCAATGCCAGGCATTGGCCCCTGTATGGCATTTCTGGACTTGCCCTGGGCCAGAAGGGAACCCACTTTCCTGAAGGGAGAGACCCAGACATGGTAGCAACTCTCTGAAGACCTGGCAGCAACTGACTCAACTGACTGAAGAGCCCTGGGACCTTGAGTGAACATCAGCGGTAGCCAGGCAGTACTTGCCATGGACCTGGGGTTGTAGTGACCCTGGGGAGACGCTCCTCTGCTTGTAGAAAGGGGAGCAAAGAGTGGCAAGTATTTTGTCCTGTAGGTTGGGTGCCAGATCAGCTCCAGTGGAATAGAGCACCAAGTAGAGTCCTAAGGTTGCTGACTCCAGGTCATGGCTCCCAGACAGAATTTCTAGACTTGAGCTGAGCTTGAGAAGGGAGCTTGCTGCCCTGAAGGGAAGGGCACAAATCTAGCTGAATTTACCACAACTACCTGTTGACTGAAGAGTCCTTGGACCTTGAGTGAACAGCAGTGGCAGCCAGGCTGCAGTCACCACAATCCGTGTGCAAAACTCAATGTTGTAGTGGTTTCAGGACTGACCCAGCACAGTCCCAGTGGTGGCGGCCACCAGGGTGTTTGTGTCACCCCTTCCTTAGTCCAGGCAGCTTAGGATAGAGAGAAAGGCTGTTCATTTGGGGAAAAGTAAGGGATGAGAACAAGAGACTATGTCTGGTAATCCAGGAATTCTCTCGGATCTCACCCAAGACCACCAAGATGGAGCCTTTAGTAGTCTGCAAGAGTCACAATGTTACTGGGCTTGGGGTGCCCCCTAACACAGATATGTCTGCAGTAACCAAAGCCTTTCAACACTCAATTTCTTTTGAATGCTTGGAAAGCCTTCCCAAGAAAGATGGGTACAAAGAAGCCCAGACTGAAAGATGACAATAAATACCCATCTCTTCAATACCCAGATGTCATGAACATCAACAAGCATCAAGATCATCCAGGAAAATATGACCTCACCAAATGAACTAAATAAGGCACCAGCAACCAATCCTGGAGTGGCAAAGATATGTAACCTTTCAGACAGAGAATTCAAAATAGCTGTTTTGAGGGAGCTCAACAAAATTCAAGATAACCTAATGGAAAAATTCAACATTCTATCAGAGAAATTTAACAAAGAGATGGAAATAATTTTAAAAATATCAAGCAGATATTCTATAGCTGAAAAATTTAATTGACATATGGAATAATGCATCAGGGACTCTCATCAGCAGAATCAATCAAGCAGAAGAAAGAATCCATGAACTTGAAGACAGGCTATTTGAAAATACACAGAGGAGCAAAAGAAAAAAGGCTCAATATGAATGTAAGATAAGTACAAAACCTAGAAAATAGGCTCTAAAGGGCTAATCTGCCAGTTGTTGGTCTTACAGATGAGGTAGAAAGAGAGATAGGGTTAAAAATTTTATTTAAAGAGATAACAACAGAAATCTTTCCCAATTTAGAGAAAGATATCAATATTTAAGTACAAGAAAGCTACAGGATATAAGGCAGATTTGACCCCATTAAGACTATGCAGGACATTTAATAATCAAAATTCCAGATGTCAAGGATAAGGAAATGGTCGTAAAAGCAGCAAGAGAAAAGAAGCAAATAACATACAAAGTAGCTCCCATATATTTGGCAGTAACTTCTCAGTGGAAAATTTACAGGCCAGGAGAGAGAATCATGACATATTTAAAGTGCTGAAGAAAAATTCTTTTATCCTAAAATAGTATATCCAGAGAAAATATCCCTCAAACATGAGGGAGAAATAAATAATTTTCCAGACAAACAAAATATGATGGATTTTATTAACACTGAACCTGTCCTAAAAGAAATGCTAATTGGAGTTCTTCAGTCTGACATAAAAGGATGTTAATGAGCAATAAGAAATCATCTGTAGATGCAAAACTTATTGATAGTAGTCCACAGAGAAATAGAGAATATTATGATACCATAATTGTGGTGTGTGTAAACTACTCATATATTCAGTAGAAAGACTAAAAGAAGAACATACCAAAAATAATAACTACAATAACATTTTAAGGCATAGAGAGTATCATGCAATATAAACAGATTCAACAAAAGGTAAAAAATGGGGAGGGTGAAGTTAAGTGAAGAATTTTTATTAGTTTTCTCTTTGTTAGTTTATTTTTGTTGCAATTAGTGCTATGTTGTAATCAGTTTAAAACAATGGGCTATAAGATGTTATTTGCAAATCTCATGATAACCTCAAAACAAGAAACCTACAACAGATACAAAAAAAGAGAACGAAATTAAAACATACCACTAGAGAAAATCACTTTTATAAAAAGGAAGACAGAAAGGAAGGAAGGAAGAGAGGGAGGGAGGGAGGGAGGGAGGGAGGGAAAAAAAAAAGACTACAAAACAACCCAGAAAACAACAAAATGGCAAGAGTAAGTCCCTACTTAATAATAACATTGAATGTGAATGAAGTGAACACTAGAATCAAAAGACATAGAGTGAAGGAATGGATATAAAAAGAGGACCCAGCAATCTATTGCTATAAGAAACAGACTTCACCTATAAAGACACACATAGGCTAAAAACAAAGGGATGGAGAAAGATATTCCACACAAATGGAAACCAAAAAAGAACAGGAGTAGTTATACTTATCAGACAAAATAGTTTTTTTTTTTTTTTTTATTATACTTTAAGTTCTAGGGTACATGTGCACGATGTGCAGGTTTGTTACATATGTATACATGGGCCATGTTGTTGTGCTGTACCCATTAACTCGTCATTTACATTAGGTATATCTCCTAATGCTATCCCTCCCTTCTTACCCCCTCCCCACAATAGGACCTGGTGTGTGATGTTCCCCTTCCTGTGTCCAAGTGATCTCAATGCTCAATTCCCACCTATGAGTGAGAACATGCGGTATTTGGTTTTCTGTTCTTACAATAGCTTGCTGAGAATGATGGTTTCCAGCTGCATCCATGTACCTACAAAGGACACGAACGCATCCTTTTTTATGGCTGCATAGTATTCCATGGTGTATATGTGCCACATTTTCTTAATCCAGTCTATCATTGATGGACATTTTGGTTGATTCCAAGTCTTTGCTATTGTGAGTAGTGCCACAATAAGCATACGTGTACATGTGCCTTTATAGCAGCATGACTTACAATCCTTTGGGTATATCCCCAGTAATGGGATGGCTGGGTCATATGGTATTTCTAGTTCTAGATCCTTGAGGAATCGCTACACTGTTTTCCACAATGGTCGAACTAGTTTAGAGTCCCACCAACAGTGTAAAAGTGTTCC
>NW_012104521.1:1117830-1118407 GCF_000951045.1 Mandrillus leucophaeus
TTTTTTTTTCTTGTAAATTTGATTGAGTTCTTTATGTTCTGGATATTAGCCCTTTGTCAGATGAGTAGATTGCAAAAATTTTTCTCCCATTCTGTAGGTTGCCTGTTCATTCTGATGGTAGTTTCTTTTGCTGTGTAGAAGCTCTGTAGTTTAATTAGATCCCATTTGTCAATTTTGGCTTTTGTTGCCCTTGCTTTTTGTGTTTTAGACATGAAGTCCTTGCCCATGCCTATGTCCTGAATGGTATTACCTAGGTTTTCTTCAAGGGTTTTTATGGTTTTAGGTCTAACATTTAAGTCTCTAATCCATCTTGAATTAATTTTCGTATAAAGAGTAAGGAAAGGATCTAGTTTCAGCTTTCTACTTATGGCTAGATAATTTTCCCAGCACCATTTATTAAATAGGGAATCCTTTCACCATTTGTTTTTGTCAGGTTTGTGAAAGATCAGATGACTGTAGATGTGTGGTATTATTTCTGAGGACTGTTCTGTTCCATTGGTCTATATCTCTGTTTTGGTACCAGTACCATACTGTTTTGGTTACTGTAGCCTTGTAGTATAGTTTGAAGTCAGGTAGC
>NW_012104521.1:1118457-1118963 GCF_000951045.1 Mandrillus leucophaeus
GGAGTGGTGAGAGAGGGCATCCCTGTCTTGTTCCAGTTTTCAAAGGGAATGCTTCCAGTTTTTGCCCATTCAGTATGATATTGGCTGTGGATTTGTCATAAATATTTTGAGATATGTTCCATCAATACCGAATTTATTGAAAGTTTTTAGCATGAAGGACTGTTGAATTTTGTCAAAGACCTTTTCTGTATCTATTGAGATAATCATGTGGTTTTTGTCTTTGATTCTGTTTATATGCTTGATTACCTTTATTGTTTTGCATATGTTGAACCAGCCTTGCATCCCAGGGATGAAGCCCACTTGATCATGGTGGATAAGCTTTTTGATGTGCTGCTGGATTCGGTCTGCCAGTATTTTATTGAGGATTTTTGCATCAATGTTCATCAAGGATATTGGTCTAAAATTCTCTTTTTTTGTTATATCTCTGTCAGGCTTTGGTATCAGGATGATGTTGGCCTCATAAAATGAGTTAGGGAGGATTCCCTCTTTTTCTATTGATTGGAATA
>NW_012104521.1:1121218-1150425 GCF_000951045.1 Mandrillus leucophaeus
CCAATCAGACATAGATTTGGTGTTTTCACATAATCCCATACTCCTTGGAGGCTTTGTTCATTTCTTTTTACTCTTTTTTCTCCACACTTCTCTTCTCACTTCATTTCATTCATTTGATCTTCAATCGCTGATACCCTTTCTTCCAGTTGATCGAATCAGTTACTGAAGCTTGTGCATTTGTCATGTAGTTCTCATGTTATGGTTTTCATCTCTATCAGTTCTTTTAAGGTCTTCTCTGCATTGATTATTCTAATTATCTATTCATCCATTCTTTTTTCAAGGTTTTATTTTCTTTGCACTGATTATGTAGTTCCTCCTTTAGCTCTGAGAATTTTGATCAACTGAAGCCTTCTTCTCTCATCTCATCAAAATCATTCTCCGTCCAGCTTTGTTTCATTGCTGGTGATGAGCTCTGTTCCTTTGGAGCGGGAAATACGCTCTGATTTTTTTAATTTCCAGCTTTTCTGCATTGCTTTTTCCCCATCTTTGTGGTTTTATCTACCTTTGGTCTTTGATGATGGTGATGTACTGATGGGATTTTGGTGTGAGTGTCCTTTCTGTTTCTTAGTTTTCCTTCTAACAGACAGGACCCTCAGCTGTATGTCTTTTGGAGTTTGCTTGTGGTCCACTCCAGACCCTGTTTGCCTGGGTATCAACAACGGAGGCTGCAGAAGATAGAATATTGCTGAACAGCGAGTGTTGCTGTCCGATTCTTGCTCTGGAAGCTTTGTCTCAGGGGTGTACCCCACTGTGTGAGGTGTGAGGTGTTGGTCTGCACCTAGTGGGGGATGTCTCCCAGTTAGGCTACTCAGGGGTCAGGCAGTCTGTCCATTCTCAGATCTCAACCTCCGTGCTGGGAGATTCACTGCTCTCTTCAAAACTGTCAGACAGGGGCATTTACAAAATAGATTTTAAGAGGAAAACTATAAAAAGGGACAAAGAGCTCATTATATAATGATAAAAGGGGTAAATTCAGTAAGAGGATAAAACATTTGTAAATATATATGCACCCAGCACTAGAGAACCCAGATATATAAAGCAAAAAATATTAGAGCTAATTGGAAAGATCATCTAGATGGAAAATCAACAAAGAAACGTAAAACTTAATTGGCACTCTAGTCGTAATGAACCTAATAGATATTTCATTCAACTATCTTATCTAAGAACATTTCATTCAATGGCTGCAGAATACAGATTCTCTTTGTCAGCACATGGATCATTCTCAAAGATAGACCATATGTTAGGGCAAAAACAAGTTTTAAAAATTATAAAAATTAAAATAATATCTTATCTTTTCTGACCACAATGGAATAAAACTAGAAATCAATAACAGAAAAAACTTTGGAAACTATACAGACACATGGAAATTAAACAATTTTCTCCTGAATGACCAGTGAAAAAATTAAGAAGAAATCTAAACAATTTTTGAAATAAATGTTAATGGTAACACACATATCAAAATGTATAGGTCACATAGAAAGCAGTGTTAACAGAAAAGTTAATAGCAGTAAGCACCTACACCTACATTTAAAAAGTAGGAAATTCTCCAATAAATAACCTATTGATGCATCTTAAAGAATTAGAAAAGCAAGAGCAAATGAAACAAAAGTAGTAGAGGAAAAGTTATAATTAGTAGAATAAAAATTTTAAAAATGAAACAATAAAAACAAAAGGCAATAAAATGAAAAGTTGGTTTTTTGAAAACATAATGATCTCTTCATAGGATTTATCTCAGGGATGCAAGGATGGTTCAGCATATGCAATTCAATCAACATAATACATCATATCAACAGAGTGAAGGAGAAAAATTATATGATCATTTTAATTGATGTTGAAAAGCGTTTGATAAAATTTAACATCCCTTCATGGTAAAACCCTGAAAAAAAAAAAAAAACAGTGTAGAAGGAACATACCTCAACACAATAAAAGCAATATATAACAGACTCACAGCTAGTATCACATTGAATGAGTAAAAACTGAAAGCCTTCCCTGTAAGATCTGGAACACAAGGATGCCCACTTTCACCACTTTTATTCAACAGAGTATTAGAAGTCTTAGAGCACTCAGGCAAGAGAAAGAAATAAAAGACATCCAAATTGGAAAGAAAGAAGTCACATTATCTTAGTTTGCAGATGATACTATCTTATATTTCGAAATAACTAAAGACTCCACCAAAAAACTATTAGAACTGATAAATTCAGTAAAGTTGCAGAATATAAAATCAATATACAGAAAATCAATAACATTTCTATATGCAACAGTGAACAATCTGTTAAAAAAATTAAGAAAACAATCTTATTTATAATAGCAACAAATAAAGTAAAATACCTTGGACACACAGACCAGTGGAACAGAAGAGAGATCTCAGAAGTAAATCCATACCTTTACAGCAAAGTCATCTGCAATAAATAATCCAAGAGAATATACTGGTTAAAGGAAAGTCTCATCAATAAAGGACCCTGGGAAAACTGGCTATCCATATGCAGGAGAATGAAAATAGACCCCTATCTCTCACCATATACAATAATTAAATCAAAATGGACTACAGTCTGAAATATAAGACCTGAAGCTATGAAACTACTAAAGGAAAACCTTTGAAAAATTCTCCAGGAAATTGGTCCAGGCAAAGATTTCTTGAGTAGTACCCCAAAAGCAGAGGCAACTAAAGCAAAAATGGACAAATGGTATCACAAGTTAAAAAGTTTCTGCACAGCAAGGGAAACAATCAACAAAGTGAAGATACAACCCACAGAATGGGTGAAAATATTTGCACACTATCTGTCTTACAAGGAATTAACATATACCAGAATATATAAAAAGCTTAACTCAATAGAAAAAAAAATCTAATAATCTGATTAAAAAATGGACAAAAGGTTGGAATAGATATTTCTTGAAAGAAGACATACAAATGTCAAAAAGGTATATGAAAAGGTGATCAACATCACTGACCATCAGAGAAATGCAAATCAAAACTACAATGAGATATCATCTCACCCCAGTTAAAATGGCTTTTATCTAAAAGGTAGGCAATAATGAATGCTGGCAAGGTTGTGGAGAAAAGGAACCCTTGTACACTGTTGGTGGGAATGTAAATTAGTACATCCACTATGGAGAACACTATGGAAGTTCCTCAAAAAACTCAAAATAGAGCTATAACATGATCCAGCAATCCCATTCCTGGGCATATACCTAAAAGAAAGGAAGTCAGTGTATTGAAGAGATACCTGCATTTCCATGTTTAATATAGCACTGTTCACAACAGCCAAGATGTGGAAGCAACCTAAATGTTCATCAACAGATGAAAGGATAAAGTAAACATGGTGGTCAGGGAGAGTGGCTCATGCCTGTAATCTCAACACTTTGGGAGGCCAAGGCAGGTGGATTTCTTGAGTCCAGGAGTTCTAAACCATCCTGGGCAGCATGGAAAATCCCCACCTGTGAAAAAAAAAATAGCCCGATTACTGGCACATGCCTCTTGTCCCAGCTACTCAGGAGGCTGAGGCAAGTGGATCAATTGAGTCTAAGAGGTCGAGGCTACAGCAAGCAGTGATCTCACCACTGCACTCCAGCCTGGGTGACAAAAAGAAACCCTGTTTCCAAAAAAAAAAAAAAAAAAAAAGAAAAGAAAAAAAGAGAAGAAAAATATGGTACACATACACAATGGAATACTATTCAGCCATAAAAAGAATGAAATCCTCTCATTTGCAACAACAGGGATGGAACTGGAGGTCATTCTGTTAAGTGAAATAAGCCAAGCACAGAAAAACAAACTTCACTTGTTCTCGTTCATTTGTGGGACCTAAAAATTAAAACAATGAAACTCAGGAGATAGAGAATCAAATGATGGTTAGCAGAAGCTGGGAATGGTAGCAGGGGAGTGGGGATAATTAATGGGTACAAAAATAAAATGAATAAGATCTATTATTTGATATCATCAACAGGGTAATTACAATCAACATTAATTTATTGTATATTTTAAAATAACCAATATAATCGAAATATTTGTAACACAGCAAAGTGACAAATGCTTGAGGTGATGGATACCCCATTTACCCTGTGATTATTTCATGTAGTATGCCTGTATCACAATATCTCATATACCCCATAAATATATACACCTACTATGTACCCATAAAAGTGGAAAAATATTAAAAAACTGTAAATAAGCAACCTAATGATGCATCTTAATGAACAGAAAAGCAAGAGCAAAGCAATCACAAAATTAGTAGACGAAAAGAAATAAAAGATCAGAGAAGAAATAAAATTTAGCCTGAAAAGAAATACAAAATATCTATAAAACAAAAGGTTATTTTTCTGAAATGATAAAATAGATGAACCTTTAGTCAGACTAGCTTAAAAAACCATGAAAAAGGACACGTTACAACTGATAGAAGAAATTCAAAGGATCATTGGAAACTATTATTAGCAAGTGTATGCTAATCAATTGGAAAACTTAGAAGAGATGGATAAATTTCTAGACACACACAATTTACAAAGATTGAACCATGAAAAAACCTGAAACATAAAGACCAATAACAAGTAGAAGATAGAAGCAGTAATAAAATGTCTCCTATCAAACAAAAGCCCAGGATCTGATGATTTTCCTATGAATCTTACCAAACATTTAAAGAACCAAATACCAATCCTACTCAAGGTATTATTTCAAAAAATTAAGTAGAGAATATTTTCAGACCCAATTTTCAAGGCCAGTACTTGATACCAATACCAAAGACAAAACAAAAATTCAAAATCACACAGCACTATATTTGATGAACATAGATGGAAAAATCCTCAATAAAATACTAGCAAACTGAATTCAACAACACATAAAAAAGATTATTCATCATGATAAAGTGAGATTTGTACTAGGGTTGCAAGGATAGTTTAACATTTCCAAATCAATGTGTTAAATCATACCATCAGAGTGAAGAACAAAATCCATATAATTATTTCAATAGACATCAAAAAAGCATTTGATAAAAATAGCTATCTAAAACAAAGTCCCCAAATTTGGATTTTTATTTAACTCAATATTATAATGTTTAGCATATCTGGTTATACAAAATTCATGCAGTAATCATATAGTTTAAAATTGTTTTTTTTTCATTAAATGATAAGCAAATATCTTATGTAATACAATTGTCCCTTTATACTTAACAAGAGTCATAGTAAGTCTTAAACTTCAGTGAATATTAGAATAGGCCAGGGATTGATTTAAAATGAGAAATTCTCCATTCCATTCCCAGTATTCTGGAATGGGGCTCAGAAACTGTATGTTTAATAAGTACTTTAGTGTGTTTCACACAGGAACTCTACAGATGATACTTTGGGATACACTGATAAAAAGATTTTTGCCAAAGTTTTAAGACTTTAATAATTTTACTAGTAGAGAAAGATCGATCTGAAAATTCATTATTTAAATTTATAGATTTGAGTTTAGTACTGTAATCTATTTTACTGTTAAAAGCCCAGCCCTGATTTCTGACCCTGGTGTTTATGACCTAGTTTGAGAAAAACTACAAACCTGAGTGAAACAGAAAATATTAATTTGAACATACTGGGGGACTACCCAGTCAGTTAGGATTGAAGGGGTTAAACTCTCAAGAGGAGAGAAAAACAAAAAGATGAGTCTGACATTTATTGCCTTTTCTACCTCACTGGTGACTGAGAGGCTAACTGAGCAGAATTTCATCAATCTTACAGATCATGATGGGAGTGTGAAAATTGGAGCCCCAGGTCCTATAAAGAGGAATCACTTTGGTGAATGTGCATGCATGCATACCTATATATAATATATTTACGTATCTACATATTTGTCTCCTCTTCTACCCTCTTAAATGAATGATACAGCTTCTGGAGCCCATCCAAACTGTATTTAAATCATAGTTCTGAAATGTACTGTTTCAAGGCCAACTACTTAATATTCTTTAAGAGAACGATTTGTTCATTTGTTCATTCATCTGATAAATATGAAACGTGTGTCCACTATATTTCAGTTAGTTTAGTGTACATTTTAAAGAATATGACTACCTCATTACGTTGTTGTGAGGATTATAATTTGCTTCTAACACAATAAATGGTATATAAGAGTATTTAATAAATATATGCTGAACAAAAGAATTTATCAAAGCAGAAGTAACAGATGTCTAATGGGAATCTCCTTTTATCTTACATGGTTTTATCTGTCTTATAAAGAAAGCTAAATGTCATATATGTTACTGTTGACTAATTTTTTTTTCACAAATGATTATAAAGAAGTTGGCAAAAATTAATAATTTTATTGCACACATGAAAACAGAAAGTAATTCAAAAGGAGTTGAAAGGTTCATACATTTATCTTTTTTATTATTATACTTTAAGTTCTAGGGTACATGAGCACAACGTGCAGGTTTGTTACATAGGTATACATGTGCCATGTTGGTTTGCTGCACCTCTCAATTCATCATTTACATTAAGTATTTCTCCTAATGCTATCCCTCCCCCAGCTGCCCATGCCCCGACAGGCCCCAGTGTGTGGTGTTCCCCACCCTGTGTCCAAGTGTTCACATTGTTCAACTCCCACCTATGAGTGGAAACATGCAGTGTTTGGTTTTCTGTCCTTGTGATAGTTTGCTTAGAATGATGGTTTCCAGCTGCATCCTTGTTCCTGCAAAGAACATGAACTCATCCTTTTTTTATGGCTGCATAGTATTCCATGGTATATATGTGCCACATTTTCTTAATCCAGTCTATCATTGATGGACATTTGGGTTGGTTCCAAGTCTTTGCTATTGTGAATAGTACCACAATAAACATACGTGTGCATGTGTCTTTATAGTAGCATGATTTATAATTCTTTGGGTATATACCCAGTAAAGGAAGTGCTGGGTCAAATGGTATTTCTAGTTCTAGATCCTTGAGGAATTGTCACACTGTTTTCCCCAATCATTGAGCTAATTTACACTCTCACCAACAGTGTAAAAGCGTTATTATTTCTCCACATCCTCTCCAGCATCTGCTGTTTCCTGACTTTTTAATGATTGACATTCTAACTGGTGTGAGATGATATCTCATTGTGGTTTTGAGTTTCATTTCTCTGATGACCAGTGATGATGAGCATTTTTTCATATGTCTGTTGGCTGCATAAGTGTCTTCTTTTGATAAGTGTCTGTTCCTATCCTTTGCCCACTTTTTGATGTTTTTTTTTTTTTTCCTTGTAAATTTGTTTAAGTCCTTTGTAGATTCTGGGTATTAGCCCTTTGTCAGAAGAGTAGATTGCAAAATTTTTCTCCCATTCTGTAGGTTGCCTGTTCACTCTGATGATAGTTTCCTTTGCTGTGCAGAAGCTCTTTAGTATAGTTTAATTAGATCTCATTTGTCTATTTTGGCTTTTGTTGCCATTGCTTTAGGTGTTTTAGTCATGAAGTCTTTGCCCATACCTATGTTCTGAATGGTAGTGCTTAGGTTTTCTTCTAGTGTGTTTATGGTGTTAGGCCTTATGTTTCAGTCTTTAATCAATCTTGAGTTAATTTTTGTATGAGGTGTAAGGAAGGGATCCAGTTTCAGCTTTCTACATATGGCTAGCCAGTTTTCCCAGCACCATTTATTAAATAGGGAATCCCTTCCTCATTTCTTGTTTTTTGTCAGGTTTGTCAAAGATCAGATGGTTGTAGATGTGTGGTGGTGTTTCTGAGGACTGTTCTGTTCCATTGGTCTATATCTCTGTTTTGGTACCAGTACCATACGGTTTTGGTTACTGTAGCCTCGTAGTATAGTTTGAAGTCAGGTAGCGTGATGCCTCCAGCTTTGTTCTTTTGACTTAGGATTGTCTTGGCAATACGGGGTCTTTTTTGGTTCCATGTGAACTTTAAAGCATTTTTTTCCCTTTCTGTGAAGAAAGTCATTAGTAGCTTTCTGAGACCATGTGTTTACTTTGTCTCTGTGTTACATTTTAGTAATTCTTACAATATTTAAAACTTTTTCATTATTATAATATCTCTTATAGTGATCTGTGATCAGTGATTTTTGATGTTACTATTGTCATTGTTTTGAGTTGCTACAACCATGCACATGTAAGATGACAAACTTAAGAAATACTGTGTGCATTCTGACTGCTCGACTGTTTGGTCATTTTCCCATCTCTCTCCTTCTTCTTGGAGCCTTTCTATTCCCTGAGATACAAAGTTAAAATTAGGCCACCTAAAAATGTTACAATGACCTCTAAGTGCTCAAGCAAAATGAAGAGTTGCATGCCTCTCACTTTAAATCAAAGGCTAGAAATGACTAAGCTTAGTGAGGAAGACATGTTGAAAACTGAGAAAGGTTGAAATCTAGGCCCTGTGTCAAAAACTTAGTCAAGTTATAAATTTAAGGGGAAATTTCTTAAAGGAAATTAAAAGTGCTACTCCAGTGAACACACAAATGATAAGAAAGCAAAACAGCCTCATTGCTGATTTGGAGAAAGTTTGAGTAGTTTGGGTAGATGATCAAACCAGAGACAACATTCCCTTAAGCCAAAGCCTAATTTAGAGCAAGGTTGTAACTCTCTTTAATTCTATGAAGGCTGATAGAAGTGAGGAAGCTGCAGAAGAAAAGTTTGAAGCTAGCAGAGGTTGGTCCATGCAGTTTAAGGAAAGAAGCCATCTCCATAACGTAAAAGTGCAAAGTGAAGCAGCAGCAAGTGCTAATGTAGGAGGAACTGCAACAAGTTATCCAGAAGATCTAGCTAAAATCATTGAGGAAGGTAGCCACACTAAACAACAGATTTTCAAGGTGAACAAAACAGTCTTCTATTGGAAAAAGATGCCATCGAGTACTTTTAAAACTAGAGAGGAGAAGTCAATGCTTGGCTTCAAAGCTTCAAAAGACAGGCTGAATCTTTTTAGGGGCTAGATGGTGACTAAGCTGAAGCCAATGTTCATTTACCATTCCAAAAATTGCAGAGTCCTTAATAATTATAAGTCTACTCTACCCACACCCTATAAATGGAGCAATAAAATCTTGATGACAACACTTCTGTTTAAAGCATAGTTTACTAAATATTTTAAGCCCACTGTTGAGACCCATTACTCAGGAAAAAAAATCATTTCACAATATTACTGCTCTTTGATAATGCACCTGGTACTCTAAGGTCTTTAATTTGGATGTACAAGAAGATTAATGTTGTTTTTATGTCTGCTGACAAAACATCCATTCTGTAGCCCATGAATCAAAACGTGATTTTGACTTTCAAGTCTCATTATTTAAGAGATACATTTCATAAGGCTATAAGTTGCCATAGATGGTGATTCCTCTGATGGATCTGGGAAAAGTCAATTGAAACCTTCTGGAAAGTATTCACCATTCTACATGCCATTAAGAATATTAGTGATTCATGAGAGGAGGTCAAAATGCCCACAAGCATGGGAGTTTGGAATAAGTTAATTCTAATCTTTACCGATGACTTTGAGGAGTTCAAGACTTCAATGGTGGATATCACTGCAAATGTGGTAGAAATAGCAAGAGAAGCGAGTGAGAAGTGGAGCATGAAGATATGACTGAATTGCTGCAATCTCATTATCAAATTTGAATGAATGAAAACTTGCTTCTTATGGATAAGCAAAAAAAGTGGTTTATTGAGATGGAATCTATTCCAGGTGAAGATGTGTGAACTTGTTGAAATGAAAACGAAGGATTTAGAGTATTCCATTAACTTAGTTCATAAAGCAGCAACAGGGTTTGAGAGGATTGACTCCAATTTTGAAACGAGTTCCTCTCTGGGTAAAATAGCTTCACATGCTACAGAGAAATCTTTTCTGAAAGGAGGAGTCAATAGATGCCATAAACCTCAGTGTATTATTTTCAGAAATTACTACAGATGCTCTAACCTTCAGTGACCACCACCCTTATGAGTCAGCAGCCATTAAAATATGTACTTTTTAGATATAATGTTATTGCACACTTACTTGACTAAACTTTTATATGCATTTAGAAAGCAAACAATTTGTGTGATTCGCTTTATTTGTTTAATTGTGGTTGTCTGGAATTGAGCCTGCAATCTCTCTGAGGCACGCCTATATAAAACTCCAGATGACTCCCTCATTCCCTCTGTCAGTCAGCACAGTCCACCATTCACCTCCTTGCCACAGATGTAACCACTAGTTTTGTTACTGAAAATGGGTCACAATCCAGACCCCAAAAGAGGGTTCCTGGATCTCACACTAGAAAGGATTTGAAGCGAATTCATACAGTAAAGTGAAAGCAAGTTTACTAAGAAATTAAAGGAATAGGCCGGGCATGGTGGCTCATGCCTGTAATCCTAGCACTTTAGGAGGCAAAGGTGGGTGGTTTGCCTGAGCTCAGGAGTTCGAGACTAGCCTGGGAAACACAGTGAAACCCCATCTCTACTGAAATATAAAAGAAATTAGTCGGGCATGGCAGCGTGTACCTGTAAACCCTGCTACTCGGGATGCTGAGGCAGAAGAGTTGCTTGAACTTGGGAGGTGGAGGTTGCAGTGAGCTGAGATGGTGCCACTGCACCTCAGCCTGGGCAACAGAGTGAGACTTCATCTCAGGAAAAAAAAAAATGATCGGGCACAGTGGCTCACGCCTGTAATCCCAGCATTTTGGGAGGCTGAGGCGGGTGGATCACAAGGTCAAGAGATCGAGACCATCCTGGCCAACATGGTGATACCCCATCTCTACTAAAAACACAAAAAATTAGCTGGGTGTGGTGGCTGAGACTGTAATCCTAGCTATCCAGGAGGCTGAGGCAGGAAAATCGCTTGTACCTGGGAGGCGGAGGTTGCAGTGAGCCAACATCATGGGCTACTGCACTCCAGCCTGGGCGACAGAGCGAGACTCCCTCTCATAAAAAAAATAATAATAATAATAAAGAAAAGTAAAGGAATAAAAGAATGGCTACTTCATAATCAGAGCAGCAGCCTAGGCTGCTGGACTAAAGATACTTAAAGTTGTTTCTTGATTATATGCTAAATAAGGGATACATTGTTCATGAGTTTTCTGGGAAAGGCTGGACAATTCCTGTAACTGAGGTTTTCTCCCCTTTTTTGACCATATAAGGTAACTTCCTGACATTGTCTTGGTAATTGTGAACTGTCATGGCACTGGTGGGAGTGTCTTTTACCATGCTAACGCATTATAATTAGCTTGTAATGAGCAATGAGGACGACTGGAGGTTACTTTTGTTGCCATATTGGTTTTGGTGGGATTTGGCTGGCTTCTCTACCGCATGCTGTTTGATCAGCAAGGTCTCTGATCCGTATCCTGTGCCGACCTCTTAGCTCAGCTTGTGATTAAGAGTGCCTTAACCTCCTGGGAATGCAACCTAGTAGGTCTCAACCTTATTTTACCCAGCATGTATTCAAGATAGAGTCACTCTTGTTTAAACACCTCTGACAGTTAATTTTGCTTCTTCCACAAATTCATATAAATAAAGCAGTTCATGCTTTTGTGTCTTCCTTATTTCCCTCTGTATATATTCTTTGAGATTCTCTCAAACAATATTTTGGTAATATAACAAATAATTGAGTTTTGTTAAGATGCATTTGTTTGCTGGAAAGATGACCACAAGACTGATGGCCAAGGCCAATGCTTTGTGTATTTGTCATTCCTAGATTAACATTTGCCTTGTGATTGTGCAATTCTTCCACCATTTTTTGTCTAATTTTTTTAGATTATAATTATCACAAAAGTACAAAATTAAAAATATTCTAATGATTATAAATCATCTGTGGATATGTGAAATCTGAAAACCCCAGTTTGGAATATACTGATTTAAAAGAAGAAATTGTCTAATACCGAATTAAATTAACCTTGATGGACATATGAGTAAAAGCCCTGTTAAGGGCCTTTCATTGAGAAACTTTTTCAGAGGAAGGGAAGAAATACCACTTTCTAACTTGTCTGAGGACTGGTGCTGATTCCAGAACACATTTTATTTTAGCTAATGGGTTGTTTTCTTTTAGCTTACTTGGACAAAATTTGAACTTACATCATTAATGTTGACAATACTTGCAGGTTCTTTAGAAACTGCATCTGTGTTCAGCACTACATTTCAGAGAAAGTAACAATGGGGACACTACAAATAAGTAGAACAATACCCATAATGTCAGGATAATGTTCTTCTTTTGTAACTGAGTGAATTGATAAAAAGGATTGACACTAGACTAGCTTTGCTCTCAGGAGGGCTGTTAGGAAGGCTATGTAATGAAATTGAGGACAATAAAAGGACCCTGTCATGCCATTTGTAAAATTCTTTATAGCAGCACTTGAAATTAAATGCATTCTTTATAGCTATGCTTAGATTGTAGTTTCATTCAAGTACTTATTTTGAGATCTTTGGGGAAGAGTGTTCTTACAGGCATAGAGAAAGTTGTAAAAGTGAGGTAAAAGTAGAAATAAATAAATGGTAGCACTTAAATTGTATTTCTCCAGTGTAAGATGCTCCAATAGAGACAATATAAACCAATAATTAATAATTTGTCAGTTAGAAAACTATTTCCTTTATGTGTAGAGTCAAACTCTCCTTTCATCTCAGAAGGAAAACAAAGATGAGCATGCTCAAATTCTGACTATTGAAGGAAACCACCTGCATGTAAAATATATTTCAGTGGCTTTCAACTCTGATCACAAGAATTTTATTACTTACTGAAAAATTATAATGCAGTATGAATCATAACAAACAGGTTAGGTAGTTTTTATTATTTTAATCCAAATGGCCATGTAATAAAATAAAAGTTCTAAATTCTGCTTCGGGCTGGACTCAGCTTTCTTTTTAGATAAACTATGGTGTCTCGGGAATCTGTCTTATCACACCTCCTCTTATTTTATATTTCCTAAGGTTTGGGTAATACCTAAGTCAAATATAATTGACCTACCAATGAACCCACCATACAAACAAACTGACCAACAAGCAAACATAATTTGGTACTGAACTCTTTTTCCATGAAGAGTAAAAAATACATTTCTTTTATAAATCTGAAGGAGCTATAGATTTCTCATCTCATAAAAGTAAATTATGTAATATGAAATAATATAAAAGAAGGGAATATTATAGAAAAAATTAACTTTAAATAAAAAAATGAATATTACCCTAAAATATTTGGTCAATAGTACCAGGAAGGATCAAACTTTTTGTTACTGATATGTATGTACGTACTAATACGTATGATTAGCTGTAATGGATCACATGCTCTAACTTTTTGGTTTGTTCTTTGTAGCAGTCAGTAATGCTGTCTAAAAAATATTTGCCATTCTGTTTTCTGAGATCAGTGGAATGGTACTCTCCAGCCCATTGAAATTAATTGTGGCCATGTGACTTGCTTTGGTCAATGAAGTATAAGTTATATGGGTCACTTCTCTTTCTCTCTCTCTCTCTTTCTCTTTCGTCTCTCTCTCTCTCTTTCTTTCTTCTTTTTAGAAACAGGGTCTTGCTCTGTTGTAAGACTGGAGTGTAGTGGTATGATCATAGCTCACTGAAACCTGGAACTCCTGGACTTAAGCAATCTTTCTGCTTCAGCCTCCCGAGTAGTTGGGACTACAGGCATGCACCACCATGCCCATCTAATTTATTCTTCTTTTTATTTTTTATAGAAACACTCTGGCTATGTTGCCCAGGCTGGTCTTAAACTCCTGGCCTCAAGTGATTCTCTCACCTGGGCCTCTGAAAGTGCTGAGATTACAGGTGTGATCCACCATGCCTGGCCCATATGGGTCAATTCTAGAAGAAAGTTTTAAGAGCTGGTGTGTTACTTGCTTCTGCCTTTCTTCCTGGTGTGTTGACTACAGGCAATGGTTGGCCATATTAGCCTGATTCCCAGGGTGAGGGGGACATAGTGCAGAGCTACAGCTATCTGAAGATGGATAAGGAGGGAGAATGAGAAACACATTTTTGTTTAAAGCTACTGAGAGGGGGTGTTGTGTTACTAAGCCTTTATTGATGGAGTCCCATCTCATGTACTGTCTATGGAAGAATCCACATAGACAGACAACTTATATCCATTCATGTGCTCAGAGTCTAAAAGAGGACACAAATAGAAAAAAAAGGCAAAAGAACAAGGGAAAGGTGGAGGTGAGTTATGGTTGTGTAAAGGGAGGAGAAAGAAGGACATTTAGAGGGAAGAGAAAAACTAGAATATATTTTGATTATTTTACATTCAAATAATTTTTCTCTAGGGTATTTGTTTTTTACTTGTAAAGAGTACATTATAAAAAATAACTTAGAAAAGCATAAAACTTTAACTATATTCCCCTGTTAATTTTGTACACATGTTGGATGACTGAAGAGTAAAAGAACCTATAAAATGTTATGTTCCAGCATGAAATAACTGATTGTGGTCTTCTTTGCTTCTGTGAGAAATTCAGAGACCACTGATTCTAACTCTTCAGCAAATGTAGCTAATGCAAATTGAGGTGAAACATACCAAGTCTGTTTGCATGATGACAACTACTACAACATATGTTGAAAAGTGGGAAATATAGAGACTTAAACATTTTGAATATCAGTCAGCTGCATGGACTCAATATTTGTTTTGCCTTTAAGACACTGCTAAGAAGAACATTCTTATTCTAAATAATTTATCTGCTACCAAAATTACCCATTAAATACCAACAGAAAAGATTGTACACATTAACTATACTGCAAACAAACAAAAGGACTCAAAACAAAAAGACAGATGCACTCACATTCTTTCATTAGATTATAAAGCTAATTCAATTCAAGAATGATTCAGTATTTGCCATATGCTTTGTTTAGGAACTGTGATATCTTGCTCATATCATCCAACAAAGGAAAACAAGAAGAGTTAACTCTCCGAATGCTTAAGGATTGCTGAGATTGTTTTCTAAGTGCTTTAACAGAAGACGTTATCTAAGCTTCTCAACCATACTATTAGGTAAGTACTACCATAATCTCATTTTATAGATGAGGAAACTAGGGCAAAGTGAGGTTAAGTAACTTGCCTGAAGTCCCCTGGTTAGTGGGGCAGAGAAGCCAAGAATCAAGCCCTGGATTCATAACTCCTCTGCGCTGCTGATCTTGGAGAGTGGACAGCCAATGAGAGAGACCCAGGGCATGATGTCAGAGTCTCATTTTTCATAACGATATTGGCTCTTATTTTGTATTTATAATGTATCTTCTCACCCTCTGTGGTTAAACAGTTTTTATTTTTCCATTTTTGTTTTAGACTTTATTAAAATACAAAATTTTTAAATATTTATGAGCTTTAGTATAACATATAACTTTATTTTTATCTATTTTCTTTTACCATTAAGTACTTTTTATATATCGATGCAACTGTTAATAATCATACATTTTTAATGGCTGTCTAATATTTCATAGAGTTGATATACCATAATTTATTTAATTATTTGTTCGTTTTGGCCATTTGCATTGCTCTCATTCATTTTACTTCATATATAACACTGCAGTAGATTTTCATGAAATATTTTCTTAGGACATATTGTCATGTATCTACTTGTAATATTTAACTTTTCTTTTGCCAAATTGTGTTCTAATTTAACTTGTCATTGGTATATATGTGTAATAATTTTACCATAATTTGCCAGTATTTGGAATAATCATTTTTTAGATTTTTGTTAGTTTAGAAGGTATAAAATGGTATCTGCTATTTAATTGGTTTCTTTGATGTCATAAATTGATCATTAACTGTCATAAATTGATGCCCTATGCTCTAATGTGCAAAAAATACATGCATCTTTATTTCCTATGGTGACCTGATTTTTCTCATGTGCCAGTTCGTATAGTGTCTCTTTCTTATATTTTACTAAGGTTTGTAAGTATTTAAAATATTAATTCTATTCAAAATTAAATTCTCTATTAGCGCTGACTTTGCTTTTTAAGATTATTCAGGCCCTTTTAGATAAATGCTTAGTCTCTGACAGTTTCATCCCGACCACCTCCCTCTTTGCATGTTGGAATGTAGAAATCTAAGAGGGATTGTTTTATCCATAAGGAGGAAAGGCAGAAGGAAGCTTCCAATTATTGCCCGCCCCTTCGACACTCACTAATTGCTGCTGGAGTGGTTAATTTGGTTCTGCTTTTTGTGCTAGTGAAAACTGAGGTATGACTGATGGTACTGATGACTTCTGGCTTTGGGGAGTGACTATTGAATGCCCTACAAAAGTGTATACCCTGAATAGTAAATCTCACACGCAAAAGTCACTTTGTCATGCCACGATGTCTCTCCTTGCTCTCCTTGAAGTGCTCCTGCAGTGTTCACAATCTCTCACCAATGGGTGTGGAAACTCAGGTCTCCTGCACATACTGCACAGGTAACGAGGAACCTGGAGAGCTGCTTCCAGGTCATTTGTCTGTACATCTTCCAGAACTAGAGCAGCAGTACTATCCTGTAGTAGGTTAATACTGATTATGCGAGGGAATTTTCCCAGGGGATTTAAGCTGCCCAAACATGCCAGGGACAGAATTCTAGCAGCATCTACCATCTTGCCAATGGTCTTGAGCTTTCTAAACCTAGTTTAATATGGTTTTCTGGACATTCCTCTTTGGAGTTCTACTAGTAAAGGATGAAAACAGGAACAAATACTATACCCACTCATGCCTCCTCCTGTCTTTCTTTTAAAGTGAAATATGCCAGGTAAGAAGAGACAGGATTTTACTGTTTAGTTCATATCTGATGTTACATCTTGTTTTTCCTAATGTGTTGTTTATCTTGCCTTCTTCTATAAAGTCCATTATGATCAGAACACAGTGAAGGGAGGGATAGCTTGTTAAATAAGAGACAAAAATTTAGAACTATTCTTTAAACTTTTAAATTGAAGTGTAACATACATACTGTAAACGGTGATAATACCTGTATAACTACCACCTAGGTTAAGATGTAAAATATTAATAACATCCCAGATATTTCACTCAGACTCGCTCCCAGACACTACCTATTCCATGGCTCAGAGAATGTGACTAGAGTATGATTTTGTTTTTCTTTCTTCCCCTGCTTTTTTTTCTTCTTCTTTTTCCCTACTTGGAAGTATGAAGAGTTTCTTGAAACTTTGACTTAATGGCTCTCATCAGTTTTGAAAAAATTCGTGGCTAGTTTTCTTTATTCTTTCTGTCTCTGAAGTTTCTGGGGCCCCCAAAACTCTCCATTCATTATGTATCTTTTATGTATTTTCCATTTTATAGCCATATTAGTCATAGTTTCTGCTATGCCTCATTTGATTTTAAATTCATCTATTAAATGCTTAGTTATTGTGTTTTAAATTTCTATAATGTTAATTTTTTCTCCATATATTCTAATTCTATGCTAAATTCTTCACTTTTCATATATGCTCAAATATATTAAGCATAGTTGTTTAAAGTTAGTGTCTAATAATTGCAATATGTGAACCACTGTTGGGTCTGTCACTGTGCCATTTTTTCTTTTGTTTTTAAGTTATTTGGTTCTGTATCTTGGCATGTCTGTTAATATCTTATTCAAATCAAAAATTATGTATTTTACATTGTATAAGCACGGACTGATTTTTTTTCCTCTGGCTAGAATTTGTACATATCAATCAGACCTACCTTATGATCATATTCTATAGTCTTCTCATCTTCTCAGTGGTCATTGAATGTTACTGTTCTATGGGTATTTGAAAAAAATGATGTATTCCCTATTTTCTGCCGCCAAAACTTATATACATTGGATTAATCTTATTAATTATATTATTCATCTTCTATATTTATTTTTTCTCTAATTTCATATGTAATATAATGAAGAGTGAATTAAAATCTTACTACTACAGTCTCTCTTTCATTTCTTTCATTAATAGGTCAAACTCATTTATATTTAATGTTATGACAGATATGTTGAGTTTTAATTTTGTCATATGTGATATTTTCTCTTTAGATGGCTTGTAAAGTTTTTTTTTTCTTCGTGGTTGGTTTTTATTTATTGTTTGTTTTTGTGATTTTTTTTTCTTCAGCTTTTATTTTAAGTTCCAGGGTACTTGTACAAGATGCGCAGGTTTATTACATAGGTAAATGTGTGCCATGGTGGTTTGCTGCACAGATCAACTTATCACCCAGGTATTAAGCCCAGCATCCATTAGCTATTCTTCCTGATGCTCTTCCTCCCTGAGCCCTCCACTCCACAATAGCTCCCAGTGTGTTATTCCCCTTCATGAATCCATATGTTCTCGTGATTCTTGTTATAGTCAGAAAGTTTTCTATTTTTCTCTACCTCTCTTCTCTTCTTCATGATTCAATTTTAATCAATAGTATGCATTTCCTTAAATATGCCTTTTCTCTTAAATATGCTAATACTCTTATTCCTTGATTGATTTATTAATTTGCTAAAACTCTTGTTGCTTGTTTATTTTTAATGATATTTTGTTGTCTCTAGTTCTGGAAATGCAAACTGCAACCTTATTCTGCCCCAACTTTTTCCCTTCTCCTTCTAAAGTGTTAAAAACCATATTATTTCTATATAAAAAGTTACATTATAATTTGTCATCACCTTTGTCCTACCCTTTTTTGGTCTTCTGCACTTAAATATTTTAAAGCCTTATTCCTAGTCTTTTTTTGAATTTCTATAGTCATATTTAATTGGCTAATATTAGATATTTAGTAATTTTTTCTGGAAAATCTCACGAGTGCAATATTACTAGAGTTAGTGTGTATTCAAAACTGTTTCGTTGTACTGTTTATAACAGAGGTAAAATTTGGCTGGATATAAACATCAAACTTTACAACTTGGGTACCTTGTAAATGTTGCTCAACCACCTTTTAATACTGAATGTTGCTATGTAGAAATCTGAAGCCAAGGTGACTTTCCCCTTCATTCCTAGGCTGATTTGGTAATATGTCTTCAAGAAAAATACACTGTTTATAGAGAATAGAACAATAATTGCACGGGACACTAAAAAAACAGGTGTAACCCAGGTTTTTCTTTGTTAAATCGGAATGCATGAATATCTAACTTGATAGTGGCTTTCATGTATGTATAGCTGATTTTACTTTCCTCAGGGAATTTAAATTATGTGAATGTTGGTGTTTGTTTGACAGTATATATTTACTTCAGAAATTTTTAAAAATTCCATTAAAAATTTCCTCTCATTGTCCTTTATTATCTTTTCCAGTGTTTAGTCTCTTTTTACTCCTTCCAGTGTTGTTATTTCTCTTACGTGTTTGTGTGTTTTTTGGTCTATTTGTGTGTGTGTGTGTGTGTGTGTGTGTGTGTGAGAGAGAGAGAGAGAGAGAGTATGAGTTCTGCTAACTCACATTTCATATCCACTAGTTGTCTTCCACTTCTGTGCTAAATTATTTTTTATTAACATGCAAAGGATTGTCCTTATACTAGTCAAAAAGAGAACCTACAATGAGACACATTTTTAAAATAAATATCACACCAACTATTGGAGATATGCAAAAAATTCACAAAAGCATAGTCATACGAACAGTAGTCATATATCCATACATAAAAATCTGCTTCCTACTGACAGGAATATGTTTCATTTTCAGGTTTGTAGGTATAACTTACTGAAATTTACCACATAGGAGATGATGAAGAAAAATTTAATAGAAGCAAAATACAAAATGGTCCAAATATCTTTTTGTTGACCTCAATGTAACAAACCGGAAATTAATAACTAAAATAAACACAGAGTCTTGGAAATTAAAAAATAAAGCTCTATCCTAAATAACTCTTGGGTATAATGAAAAAACTAAATTGCAATTATAAAACAGAGAATAATAATAATTAGTACATTCTTTATAAAAATGTATGAGATATGATCAAAACTACTCAAATGAAATGTACAGTTTTATTAGCTGCTATTAAACAGGAAAAATGAAAAGAAAGCAAGAGAAGTTTTAGCACAAACAGTTAGAAAAAAATAACAAAATTTATCTAAGGAGAAAATATAAAAGAAATAAATATACTTAAAATCAGAATCAATGTATTGGCATTGTAAAATAAGAGACTTGGCGAAAATCCTGGGTTAATTCTCTCAGATAAAATATAATGTCAAATAAATAGTCCAATTTTTCATAAAGGAGACATAATTTGAAAATTATTCTAGAACATCTCAAAGGTCAAAGTGTTTTCATTTTTGAAAATGTGATTAACTAATTTTTGTTTAACTGTCTTATAATGAGGCCTACACTAAATTTCCTTTTAAAAACAAAATTATTCCCCCAGCATTCCTTGCCCTTTTTAATCTGCTTTCTTTGTTTCTGTAATACTTGTAACACACTATGGAATTTATTTGTTTATGATGCTTATGGCTTATTTTCTTTTCCCTAGCCCCAACTAAAATATAAGGTCTATAAGAGTAGAGATTTTGTCTTTGATTATTCACTAGAACTGTTCATGACATATAGTAGGTGCTAAATAAATATTGAATGAATAAACAAAAGTTTGTTATTTCAGCCTTTGTGGCAACAATAATAGCAAAATAATATACAAAGAAAAGCATAAAATAAGACCATGTTATTGTCAGTTTCCTCACAATTTACAGTGAGAAAAGAGACAAAGAAAGTGATCAACATTTCACTTCTGAGTCTTGTAGATGGGACAAGGACTATGGTTTGTAGTTTTCTGGTCCATTTGTTGTTTCACTATATGTGGTCCTTCTTGTCCCAAAGCTAAGCAATTGACCTTTAATTTTAATTTCTCTGGCATATCAGATTTTAAATTTGTCCACACATAAGATAAAAATTCCAAAGCATAGGATAGTGAGTATGTCAGCAACATTTCATAGCTGGTTAGTAGCAGAACTTCTGACCCCTCCCCAGCAGTTGTTACATACTTGTTCCCCACTCTCATTATATGCAAAGGCATAAACCAGAAGAATATCAGCTAACTCTGGTTTATTCACAGATGTTTCTTCCACCAGAGTATTTTACTGTTTAATTATAAAACTTTCTGAAGGTATTAATCATAAATCTTTTTCCTAAGTTTTTATTAGTCATCTCTTGCTTGGCTAAAGTTCATCTTGTACTAATTTTCTCAAGACTCCTGTAAACAACGTGTTCTAACTCTTACTTTTCACAACTGTTTATAGTTGTTCTACTTAAAGGGCAGGTTGGATAATACTTTGTTTTCTTGAATAGTCAATGTGTAGCTTCAATGTCTTCCAGTATTGAATGTTCCTGTGAAAGCCTCGTGCCAAATTGATTTCTTCTTAAGTGATTTGATCTCTTTAAGTATCTGACATATAAATTATTTCTTTATCATTAAAATTTGTTACTTTTGTAGCATATGTATTAGTGTTGACCTTTAGGTTAATTTTCCTGTACACATAATGAGTCATTTCAATATGAAGAACCAAGTCTTTTTTTTTAATTTTATAATTTTTTTCTTGAATGTTTTTAAATTTCAGATTCATTGTTTTTATTTTCTTTTCAATACCCTCTACTTATGTTAGATTGGATTATCTATATCTATGATCTATATTTTTTATTTTCTCTCAATTTTTTCATTCTTTCTCTGACTTCATTTTCATTTTATTTTGTTCTTTATCATTTTTTTTCGTAAGTTTCTTACTGGACTCTCATAGGATCTATTCCCCATTGAGTTCCTTATAATTTTTCTTCATTTCTGAAGTGATTTTGTTTATTTTTCTGAAATTGTGCCATTTCCTGTTTTATCATCTTTTTTTTATAGAGATCATCCCCTGGTCTTTGAGCATCGTTTCTCCAAATTCTTTTATTTCTGTCCTATAGTCTTTCTTCATGCTTTGATCTTTCATTAAGAGGGCTACCATGTTCCTCTGCTTTGTGATGAGATGATTTTTATTTTATTTTTTGGTGAGTCTTCCTCATTTATAGAAAAGTTTTGTTTCTTTTTCATGTTTTTTCTTCCTGTCACTTTGTATTGATGCTTCCTTATTTCTTTTGTTGTTACTCATATTAGAATGAGTTGAATTTTCTGGGACTAAAATTGAGTATCCCTTATGCAAAATGCTTAGGATTAGAAGTGTTTTGGATTTTAGCTTTCTTTTTGGATTTTGGAATATTTGCAGTTACAACAGTTGAGCTTCACTAATCCAAAAAAATAAAAATTAAAACTGAAATGCTGTAATAAACATTTTCTTTGAGCATAATGTCAGCTCTCAAAAGTTTTGGATTTTGGAGCACTTCAGATTTCAGATTTTCAGATTAGGGATACTCAGCCTTGCCGGAGTTCACCTCAGCATGTAAGATCAGGCCAGAATAAATTTCCAGCAATCCATCCTTCCACACTGATGGATGGCTTCCTAGTTAACATGTCTTCTCTGATTCTCAGAGGAGGCTCTCAGAGCATCTCAAAGGTCAAAGTGTGTTCATTTTGGAAAATATAATTAACTGATTTTAGTTTAACTGTCTTGTAAAGAGGGCTACACTGAATTTCCTTTTTAAAATAAAATTATTCCCCCAGCATTTCTGGGAACCATAAACATGGTTCTGGATGACTTCTGCCTTCATCCCTGGACTTTTCCAGTTTTTTTCACCAAGGAGATGGGTCCTGTTTTCCACAATGATACACTAATATTTCAAAGGTTTTTCTCGCTGGTGCTTCCTATATCTTCACCTCTGCCCTCCTGCTCCTTTCCCTGTCTGCAAACTCTGCTTCTCCCAGTGCTTAGGCAATCCCTGTTCAAGACAGCCTGCACAGAGTCCTTCATTTTTGTAAGAAAGTGTCTGGCAGGAGAGCTATCAGATGTTGTTAGGGCATGTACAGGATCTGCCACCACCAGACCACCAGATGCTGAGAGGTGAAGCCAGCTGGACTTCTGGGTTGGGTAGGGACTTGGAGAATATTTCTGCCTTACAAGAGGATTGTAAAATGCACCAATAAGCACCATGTAAAAATGCACCAATCAGCACTCTGTGGCTAACTAGAGGTTTGTAAAATAGACCAATCAGCACACTGTAAAATGGACCAATCGGTGCTCTGTAAAACAGACCAATCAGTACTCTGTAAAATGGACCAATCAACAGGACATGGGCAGGGATAAATAAGGGAATAAAAGCTGGCCACCCCAGCCAGCAGTAGCAACCCTCTTGAGTCCCGTTCCATGCTGTGGAAGCTTTGTTCTTTTGCTCTTCACAATAAATCTTGCTGCTGCTCACTCTCTAGTCCATGCCATCTTTAAGAGCTATAACACTCACCACAAAGGTCCACGGCTCCATTATTGAAGTCAACGAGACCACGAACCCACCAGAAGGATGCAACTCCAGACACATCTTGGGGGCTTGTCTGGGATATTGCCGAGTGGTGTGTACCATTATATCCCTTTTGCTTGCTATTTTCTCCTATTTTTCCTTAGAATTCAGGGGCTAAACAGTGAGCACCTATCAGCCACTTAAAAGTGACTAGTGTGGCTGCAGGACTAAAGACATGGGTATCAGACTTTCTGGGAAAGAGCTCTCTACCCCCGACTCTTTAGAGTTGGGAGTGTTGGTTTGCCTGAAACCAGCTTACACTTTTCCTGTACTTCTGGACTGAGCTGAGTGTCAACAGAGAGGAAAGCCATTCAGCTCCAGGGTTCTGACAAAAAGTTGGTTGACCCTGTAGCCATGAGTGGAACTCTTAAAGTCACCTCGCCTAAGCAAGGCTCACCCATCTATCCTATCTAACTTGACCCTTGCCTCCTGGGTCCTAATGCTTGTCAGACAAATTTCCTTCTGCTTCTCTTCTCTGAGGCTAGTCCCGCTTCTAAAAACCACTCCCTGTCTCTGGTGCTTTTCTAGTTTCTCCCATATGAATGATTTCTAGTATAAATTTTGGGACCCTGTTCCTTTATTTAGGCACTCAGGCTCACCAATCAGAAAGACATAATTTTTGCCCAAAGCCCCATTGGGGGTGGTAGGAGACTATCTGGAATTTTAGGATCCTTCCTCAGACTAGCAGGCCTAACAAGGGCTATTTCTGAAGCTAGGATATTGGGAGCCTCAGAAATGATATCCTTCCTATTCATATTATGAGAAGTGGGGACAAAAGGTGTCAGTCTTCTAATCCTGGAGATCCCTTTCCTGCCTCAAGGTGTGGCCCTCCACTCCATTTTTGGGGCATGTCATCTTTATAGGACAGGGGTAAGGTCCCAACACTAACAGGAGAAAATGCTTAGGACTCTAATGGGGTTTCGAGAATGTGTCGGTAAGGGCCACTAAATTCCACTTTCCTCAGTCCTCCTTGTGGTCTATGAGGAAAACTAGCATTTCTGCTGCTGCTCAGTGAGCACAACTATTCCAATCAGCAGGGTCCAGGGATCATTGTGGGTTCTTGGGCCAGTGGCGGGGAGACAAACAAACCAAAACTGTGGGCAGTTTTTTCTTTCAAATGGGAAACACTCAGGCATCAACAGGCTCACCCTTGAAATGCATCCTAAGCCATTGGGACCAATTTGACCCGCAAACCCTGAAAAAGAGGTGGCTCATTTTTTTTCTGCACTATGGCGTGGCCCTAATATTCTCTCTCTGATGGGAAAAAATGGCCACCTGAGGGAAGTATAAATTACAATACTATCCTGCAGCTTAACCTTTTCTGTAAGAGGGAAGGCAAATGGAGTGAAATGCCTTACATCCAAGCTTTCTTTTATTGGAGGATAATCCACAACTATGCAAAGTTTGCAATTTACACTCCATAGGAAGACTTCTCAACTTACCACCATATCCTAGCTTCCTTACAGCTCCCCTTCTTCTTAATGATAAGGCTCCTCTAATCTCCCCCACCCAGAAGGAAATAAGCAAACATATCTCTAAGGGACCACAAAAACCCCTGGGCTATCAGTTATGTCACTTTCAAGCTGTAGGGGGAGGGGAATTTGGTCCAACCCAGGTACACGTCCCCTTCTCCCTCTCTTGATTTAAAGCAGATCAAGGCAGACCTGGGGAAGTTTTCAGATGATCCTGATAATACATAGATGTCCTACAGGGTCTAGGGTAAACCGTCAACCTCACTTGGAGAGATGTCATGATATTGTTAGATCAAACCCTGTCCTTCAATGAAAAGAATGTGGCTTTAGCTGCAGCCTGAGAATTGTAAGACAGATGGTCTTACAAATGGAACCCCAGGTGTACTCAACTACAACTTCTAAAGAGGACTCCTGGACCAACCCACTGACCCTTTGGTTGGCCTACAGCATTCCCCTCTGGAAGACACTACCACTGCAGGGCCCCTTCTTCACCCCTATCCAGTAGGAAGTAGCTAGAGTGGTCATTGCCCAATTCGCAACAGCAGTTGGGGTGTCCTCTTTAGAGGGGGGATTGAGAGGTGAAGCCAGCTGGACTTCTGGGTCAGGTGGGGACTCAGAGAACTTTTCTGTCTTACAAGAGGATTGTAAAATGCACCAATCAGCACTCTGTAAAAATGCACCAATCAGTGCTCTGTGGCTAGCTAGGTTTGTAAAATGGACCAATCAGCACACTGTAAAATGGACCAATCAGTGCCCTGTAAAATGGACCAATCAGCACTCTGTAAAATGGACCAATCAGCAGAACATGGGCAGGGACAAATAAGGGAATAAAAGCTGGCCACCCCAGCCAGCAGAAGCAACCCACTTGGGTCCCCTTCCATGCTGTGGAGGCTTTGTTCTTTTGCTCTTCACAATAAATCTCGTTGCTGCTCATTCTTCGGGTTCATGCCATCTTTAAGAGCTGTAACACTCACTGTGAAGGTCCGCAGCTCCATTCTTGAAGTCAGTGAGACCACGAACCCACTGGAAGTAACCAACTCTGGGCACAATGCCCTCATGGCCTTTTTTTTTTTTTTTTTTAAACAACAGGTATCATCATCATAGTCTCAATTGCCAATTGCCTTGCTCACATATAATTTGGAATTTGTGAGTTTTCTCATTCTTTATCTTTAGGAAGTATGTACTTCAGGTTTTTAACTATCTCTTTTACCTTTCAGGGCTTGCTTTGTATGTTTTCCAGTAGGATGATTCAGAATTAAGCTGCCATCATTTACCTAATAGATGAAAATATCTCTTCCCTTAGTTTTATATTTGTGCTTTGTTATTCCTTCATAGTGGGTAAACTTTAATATATATTAATCATACACACACACACACACACACACACACTCTCATGGTGGAATGTTTGCAGCAATTTCCATCTGCTTTGTGTCCAAGGGTATGTTTTATGTCTTCTTCCGTAAAAACTTACTCATATTTTATTGATGTTGTGTTGTTTCTTTTTTATTTCTTATGGTGGGAAAGTTGTATTTTCTTGGAAGACCATTCAGGACATTCTTTTGGCTGGGGGGAAAAATGTAACTTTCAGACATTGCAATCACAAGTTCTCTGTTCTGTTGCTACAGACTCTTCTCACATATGGTACTTTGCTGTATTCCCCTGAGCCGGTTGAACTCATCTGTTTCCCCAAACCAAACAATATCTAGAAGGATCTCTGCTGCCAGCCATGTTTTCCCCATTCCCCTGCTGACTACTGCAATTAAGGAACATGGGCTCTGTTCCAAGGTAGGCTCCTCATTTTCAACAAGTAATTAATTGCTAGTGAATTCTGAGATCTGCTGCTGGCATCTCTCTGCCTGTAACCCCCAAGCTCTCAGCACTGCTTAGACTCAGCTCTGTCTGAGCTCAGCCTTGCTCACAGCATATGCCACCAAAGTTATAGTAGAGGAGTATTGGCTTTTATTGTCAGAATAAAGTTGCCACCTTTGGAAATCTGTCATGCTCAAGTCCCTTGACATTTCTAATGGCATTTTCCATATGTCTTTTGCCAGCTCTCGTATCTTTCTGAGAGCTTTATGTGTATTTTGGATTTGGAAGATTTTCCCTTTCCCTTAATTTCATTGAAAATGGAGTGTGTAGGATCATTCCAAGATAGAAGAATAGGAACATCTCTGCTCTGCAGCTTCCGGCATGAGCGATGCAGAAGACTGGTGATGTCTGCATTTCCAACTGAGGTGCCAGGTTCATCTAATTGGGACAGGTTGGACAGTGGGTGCAGCCCACGAAGAGTGAGCTGTAGCAGAGTGGGGCATAGTCTCACCCAGGAAGCACAAGGGGTTGGGGAATTCCCTTTCCTAGTCAAGGGAAGCTGTGACAGATGGTACCTGGAAAATTGGCACTCCTGCGCTAATACTGCACTTTTCCAACAGTCTTAGCAAACAGCACACCAGGAGATTATATCCTGTGCTGGCTCAGGGGGTCCCACACCCACGGAGCCTTGCTCACTGCTAGCACAGCAGTCCAAGACTGAACTGTGAGGTGGCAGCGAGGCTGGGGGAGGGGCGCCCACCATTGCTGAGGCTTGACTAGATAAACAAAGTGGCCAGAAAGCTCAAACTGGGTGGAGCCCACCACAGGTCAACAAGGCCTCCTGCCTCTAGACTCCACCTCTGGGGGCAGTACATAGCTGAACAAAAGGCAGCAGACAACTTCTGTGGACTTAAACATCCCCATCTGACAGCTTTGAAGAGAACAGTGGTTCTCCCAGCATGGAGTTTGAGGTCTGAGAATGGACAGACTGACTCCTCAAGTGGGTCCTGGAACCCTGAGTAGCCTAACTGGGAGACACCTCCCAGTAGGGGCCAACTGATACCTAATACACCCGGTGCCCCTCTGAGATGAAGCTTCCAGAGGAAGGATCAGGCAGCAACGTTTTCAGTTCTGCAATATTTGCTGTTCTGCAGCCTCCACTGGTTAAACCCAGGCAAACAGGATCTGGAGTGGACCTCCAGCAAACTCCAACAGACCGCAGCAGAGGGTCCTGACTGTTAGAAGGAAAACTAGCAAGCAGAAAAGAATAGCATCAACATCAACAAAAAGGACATCCACACCAAAACCCCATCTGTAGGTCACCATCATCAAAGACCAAATGTAGATAAAACCACACAGATAGGGAGAAACCAGAACAGAAAAGCTGAAAACTCTAAACACCAGAGCACCTCTTCTCCTCCAAAGAATCACAGCTCTTCACCAGCAACGTAACAAAGCTAGAAGGAGAATGACTTTGAAGAGTTGACAGAAGTAGGTTTCAGAACATCGGTAATAACAAACTTCTCCGAGCTAAAGGAAGATGTTCGAACCCATTGCAAAGAAACTAAAAACCTTGAAAAAAAGATTAGATGAATGGTTAACTAGAATAAACAGCATAGGGAAGACCTTAAATGACCTGATGGAGCTGAAAACCATGGCACAAGAACTACATGATGCATGCACAAGCTTCAGTAGCCAATTTGATCAAGTGGAAGAAAGGATATCAGAGACTGAAGATCAAATGAATGAAATGAAGCAAGAAGAGAAGTTTAGAGAAAGAGGAGTTAAAAGAAATGAACAAAGCCTCCAAGAGATATGGAACTATGTGAAAAGACTAAATATATGTCTGATTGGTGTACCTGAGATGATGGGGAGAATGGAACCAAGTTGGAAAACACTCTTCAGGATATTATTCAGGAGAACTTCCCCAACATAGCAAGGCAGGCCAACATTCAAATTCAGGAAATACAGAGAAAGCCACAAAGATACTCCTTGAGAAGAGCAACCCCAAGACACATAATTGTCAGATTCACCAAAGTTGAAATGAAGGAAAAAATGTTAAGGGCAGCCAGAGAGAAAGGTCGGGTTACCCACAAAGGGAAGCCTTTCAGACTAACAGTGGATCGCTCAACAGAAACTCTACAAGCCAGAAGAAGGTGGGGGCCAATATTCAACATTCTTAGAGAAAAGAATTTGCAACCCAGAATTTCATATCCCACCAAACTAAGCTTCATAAGTGAAGGAGAAATAAAATCCTTTACAGACAAGCAAATGCTGTGAGATTTTGGCACCACCAGGCATGCCTTACAAGAGCTCTTGAAGGAAGCAGTAAACATGGAAAGGAACAACTGGTACCAGTCACTGCAAAAACATGCCAAATTGTAAGGACCACTGATGCTAGGATGAAACTGCATCAGCTAATGAGCAAAATACCCAGCTAATATCTTAATGACAGGATCAAATTCACACATAACAATATTAACCTTAAATGTAAATGGGCTAAATGCCCCAATTGAAAGACACAGACTGGCAAATTGGTTGAAGAGTCAAGACCCATCAGTGTGCTGTCTTCAGGAGACCCATCTTACATGCAAAGACACACATAGGCTCAAAATAAAGGGATGGAGGAAGATCTACCAAGTAAATGAACAAACAAGCAAACAAAAGCAGGGGTTGCAGTCCTAGTCTCTGATAAAACACTTTAAACCAACAAAGATCAAAAGAGACAAAGAAGGCCATTACATAATGGTAAAGGGATCAATTCAACAAGAAGAGCTAAC
>NW_012104521.1:1152980-1153530 GCF_000951045.1 Mandrillus leucophaeus
GGCATGGGCAAGGACTTCATGACTAAAACACCAAAAGCAATGGCAACAAAAGCCAAAATAGACAAATGGGATCCAATTAAACTAAAGAGCTTCTGTACAGCTGAAGAAACTACCATCAAAATGAACAGGCAACCTACAGAATGGGAGAAAGTTTTTGCAATCTACCTATTTGACAAAGGACTAATATCCAGAATCTACAAAGAACTTAAACAAATTTACAAGAAAAAAACAACCCCAGTCAAAAAGTGGGCAAAGGATAGGAACAGACAGTTCTCAAAAGAAGACATTTATGCTGCCAACAGACACATGAAAAAGTGCTCATCATCACTGGCCATTAGAGAAATGCAAATCAAAACCATAATGAGATACCATCTCACACCAGTTAGAATGGCAATCTTTAAAAAGTCAGGAAACAATAGGTGCTGGAGAGGATGTGCAAAAATAGGCACATTTTTACACTGTTGGTGAGAGTGTAACCTAGTTCTTCCATTGTGGAAGACAGTGTGGCAATTCCTCAAGGATCTGGAACTAGAAATACCATTTGACCCAG
>NW_012104521.1:1153580-1155293 GCF_000951045.1 Mandrillus leucophaeus
TCCTAAATATATATGCACCCAATACATGAGCACCCAGATTCATTAAGCAAGTCCTTAGAGATCGAGAAAGAGACTTAGACTCCCACACAATAATAATGGGAGAATTTAACACCCCACTGTCAACATTAGACAGATCAATGAGACAGAAAGTTAGCAAGGATATCCAGGACTTGAACTCAGCTCTGCACCAAGCAGACCTAATAGTCATTTACAGGGCTTTCCACCCCAAATCAACAGAATATACATTTTTCTCGGCACCACATCACACTTATGCCAAAATTGACCACATAGTTGGAAGTAAAGCACTCCTGAGCAAATGTAAAAGAACAGAAATCCTAACAAACTGTCTCTCAGACCACAGTGCAATCAAATTAGAACTCAGGATTAAGAAACTCACTCAAAACTGCAAAACTACCTGGAAACTGAACAACCTGCTCCTGAATGACGACTGGGTAAATAACAAAATTAAGGCAGAGATAGAGATGTTCTTTGAAACCAATGGGAACAAAGACACAATATACCAGAATCTCTGGGACACATTTAAAGCACTATGTAAAGGGAAATTTATAGCAGTAAATGCCCACAAAAGAAATCAGGAAACATCTAAAATTGACACCCTTACATCACAATTAAAAGAACTAGAGAAACAAGAGCAAGCATATTCAAAAGCTAGCAGAAGGCAAGAAATAACTAAGATCAGAGCAGAACTGAAGGAGATAGAGTTACAAAGAAACACTTCAAAAAATCTATGAATTGGGAGCTGTTTTGTTGAAAAGATCAAAAAAATTGATAGACTTCTAGCAATTCTAATAAAGAAGAAAAGAAAGAAGAATCAAATAGATATAACAAAAAACGATAAAGGGGATATCACCATTAATCCCAGAGAAATACAAACTACCATCAGAGAATACAATAAACACCTCTATGCAAATAAACTATAAAATCTAGAAGAAATGAATCAATTCCTGGACACATACACCCGCCCAAGACTAAACCAGGAAGAAGTAGAATCTCTGAATAGACCAATCAAGGTTCTGAAATTGAGGCAATAATTAATAGCCTACCAATAAAAAAACATCCAGGACCAGACAGTTTCACAGCCGAATTCTACCAGAGGTACAAAGAGGAGCTGATACCACTCCTTCTGAAAGTATTTCAATCAATAGAAAAAGAGGGAATCCTCCTTAACTCATTTTATGAGGCTAGTATCATCCTGATACCAAAGCCTGGCAGAAACACACACAAAAAATAGAATTTTAGACCAACATCCCTGATGAACATCGCTACAAAAATCTTCAAGAAAATATGGGCAAACTGAACCCAGCAACACACCAAAAAGCTTATCCACTATATGCAGAAAGCTTATCTGGCTAGCCATATGCAGAAAGCTGAAATTTGATGCCTTCCTTACACCTTGTAAAAAAATTAATTCAAGATGAATTAAAGACTTAAATCAGACCTAAAACCATAAAAACCCTAGAAGAAAACCTGGGCAATAACAATCCGGACATAGGCATGGGCAAGGACTTCATGACTAAAACACCAAAAGCAATGGCAACAAAAGCCAAAATAGACAAATGGGATCCAATTAAACTAAAGAGCTTCTGTACAGCTGAAGAAACTACCATCAAAATGAACAGGCAACCTACAGAATGGGAGAAAGTTTTTGCAATCTACCTATTTGACAAAGGACTAATATCCAGAATCTACAAA
>NW_012104521.1:1155343-1155983 GCF_000951045.1 Mandrillus leucophaeus
AGCATCAATGGACTTTACATTTTGACATGTTTTTGCAATGACTGGTACCTGCTGTTCCTTTCCATGTTTAGTGCTTCCTTCAGGATCTCTTGTAAGGCAGGCCTGGTGGTGACAAAATCTCCCAGCATTTGCTTGTCTCTAAAGGATTTTATTTCTCCTTCACTTATGAAATTTAGTTTGCCGGGATATGAGATTCTGGGTTGCAAATTCTTTTCTTTAAGAATGTTGAATATTGGCCCCCACCTTCTTCTGGCTTGTAGAGTTTCTGCTGAGTGATCCACTGTTAGTCTGAAGGGCTTCCCTTTGTGTGTAACTCAACCTTTCTCCCTGGCTGCCCTTAACATATTTTCCTTCATTTCAACTTTGTTGAATCTGACAATATGTGTCTTAGAGTTGCTCTTCTCAAGGAATATCTTTGTGGTATTCTCTGTGTTTCCTGAATTGGAAAGATAGCCTACCTTACTAGGTTGGGGAAATTCTCCTGGATGATATCCTGCAGAGTGTTTTCCAGCTTGGTTACATTTTCCCCATCACTTTCAGGCACGCCAATCAGACATAGATTTGGTGTTTTCACATAATCCCATACTCCTTGGAGGCTTTGTTCATTTCTTTTTACTCTTTTTTCTCCACACTTCTCTTC
>NW_012104521.1:1156033-1160699 GCF_000951045.1 Mandrillus leucophaeus
AATAAATAAATAAATAAATAAATAAATAAATAAATAGAAAATAGAGTGTGTGTGTCTGAGACATTTTTATTTTCCATGTTGCCTGGAATGTTTTTCAATTTGCTCAAAATATTCCTTAGAATTAGCAACTCTTCTTAGCTGCTTTCTTGGTGATAAAGAAATTATTATGCTTTTAAAATTGTTACATCTAAATACTCCATCAATTTCCGCTGTTATTCCTATACAACATAGAACTTCTTCCAATTCACAATGCTTATTCTTCGTTATCTTCATATGATTTACAGTAAGCTAACTTTTAACATGCAACTTTTCCTGTAGAAGAAATTAGAGGCATCCCTGTTCATGAAATTTCTGTTGTTTTGAGTTAAACATTACATCTGCAAAATCTTGTGTTTCTAACCTCAGTTAATTAACAAAAGTATTTCAGAAAATATATATTGATATACTGTTCCTGAGGGATTAAGTTGTAAAAGAGTATTAACTTTGAAGAGACATATAAATCTCATCTTTTTTTTTCTTTCTTTTTAATGGAAAGGAAAAGTCAAGACATTAACTTATGTGTCTGTCCTGCATGATAATCAGGGACCACAGCATGAGCGGGGATTATAATGCAAGATGTAAATTTTAAGAGATCTCTTGGAATTCACTGTATTTTAGCAATTATAATTTCTTCTGCAAGAAAAAACAGATCTTCCATAAGCTCCTATCACTTTATGAAACCCAAAAGGGTGGTGGCCTGCTATGGTAGAGAAAAAATTTACTAGTTGTGTAATCACACAGATGTTATTTAGACGGGATCATGGCAGGCGGGAGGCAGCACTAGATTGCAGCTCTGGAGAGAGCAGCATACGGAGGCTCGCATTGTAAATTTTAGCTTCAAATAGACTGCAAGAACAAACTATCAATCCCAAGAGGACCCACAGATCCTCTGAAGGAAGTGGACTGCTCCTGCAGGACTTGAGAGACACCCCAAATTCTGTCAGTGCCCCAACTGCGGAAGTGGGAAAAGGAGACCCTCCTCTCCTGACCACACACCTGCACTGGAGAAGCTGAAAGTCCATTTACGGGAGAAGTTTCCGACTTTATCTGGAGCCAAGTCAAGTTAGAGAGCCAAGCCAAGCGAAATATAGGGGTAGAGGAAGTAGCAGAAAGGCCCTGGGAGCTCACTGGGTCCCCAAGCAGTCCATTCCTGCCTGACACCACAGGGATCCATCAGGCGAGTGGCCAGAGGAGCAGGGGGTAAAACTCCACAGGGAGAGGAATTCCGTAGCTGAACTTTGTAACAATTTGAAGGGGAGAAGAAGCCTCCTGGCCAGAACTCCGGGGGGAGGGTGCGAATGAGGCTTGCAGACCTCACAGGCCAGGGAGAACTAAAACCCTTTTCTCTCACAGCTGGGAAGTGGATAGTCTCGGGCAAGTTTTCAAGCCTGTCTCATCCTCTGCCTTGGAACAGACTCGTGGTGTTGTAGGGGGTGGGGGGCATTGTGGGAGTGAGACTGGCTCTTTAGTTTGTGTGGGACCTGGATGAGGCCTGTGATTGCTGACTTTCCCCCACTTCCCTGACAACCTGCATGACTCAGCAGAGGCAGCCGTAATCCTCCTAGGTACACAACTCCAGTGACCTGGGAATTCACTTCATCTCCCACAGCAGCGGCAGCAAGACCCACCCAAGGAGATTCTGAGCTCAGGTACACTTAGCCCCACCCCCACCTGATGGTCCTTCCCTATTCACCCAGAATAGACAGAAGACAAAGGGCATAAAATCATGGGAGTTCTAGGGTCCCACTCACTGCTGGCCCGTCTCTACATTACTACAACTGATGCTTTCTGGAAAGTGCCACCTCCTTGTAGGAGTCCAACCAGCACAAAAATAGAGCATTAAACCACCAAAGCTAAGGACCCTCACGGGGTCCATTGCACTCTTTGCCACCTCCATGGGAACAGGTGCTGGTAGGTGGCTGAGAGACCATAGATAATTCACATCGCAGGACTCTGTACAGTACCAGCATGGAGCCGGGTAGACTCACTAAGTGGCTAGACCCAGAAGAGTGACAACAGTCACTGCAGTTCAGCTCACAGGAAGCCACATTCATAGGAAAAGGGGGAGAGTACTACCTCAAGGAAACACCCCATGGGACAAAAGAATCTGAACAACAGCCTTCAGCCCAACCTTCCCTGTGACAGAGATTACCCAAATGAGAAGGAAACAGAAAACCACCGCCGGTAATATGACAAAACAAGTCTCTTCAACACCTCTAAAAATCACACTAGTTCACCAGCAAAGGATAAAAAGCAAGGACAAATCCCTGATTTACCTGAAAAATAATTCAGGAGGTTACTTATTAAGCTAATCGGGGAGGGAACAGAGAAATCAAAGCCCAATGCAAGGAAATGCGAAAAAATTATACAAGAAGTGAAGGGAGAAATATTTATGGAAATAGCTTAAAGAAAAAACAGTAAAAAATTCAGAAAGTTTTGGACACACTTTTAGAAATCCAAAATGCTCTGGAAAGTCTCAGCAATATAGTTGAACAAGTAGAAGAGAGAAATTCAGAGCTTGAAGGGGGTAAGGACATGAATAGACAATTCTCAAAAGAAGATATACAAATGACCAACAAATATAAGAAAAAATGCTCAACATCACTAATGATCATAAATAACTAAAAGTAGAACTACCATTTGATCCGGCAATCCCACTACTGGGTATCTACCCAGATAAAAAGAAGTCATTATTCGAAAAAGATACTTGCACCTGGATGTTTATAGCAGCACATTTCACAACTGCAAAAATCATGAACCAACTCAAAAAACAACCCATCAATCAACAAATGGATAAAGAAACTGTGGGGTGTGTGTGTGTGTGTGTATGTTTATACATATATAATATACTATGTGTTTATATTATATATAATATACTATATGTTTCTATTATATATAGTATACTATATGTTTATATTATATATATATAAAATGCTACACAGCCATACAAATAATGAATTAACAACATTTGCAGTGACCTGGATGCAATTGGAGACTATTACTCTAAGTGATGTAACTCAGGAATAGAAAACCAAACATCATAAACATCATATGTTCTCACTGATATGTGGGGCCTAAGCTATGAGGACACAAAGGCATAAGGATGATACAATGGACTTTGGAGACTTGTGAGGAAGAGTGGGAGGGGGGTGAGGGAAAAAGGCTACAAATATTTTCCAGTGTATACTGCTGGGGTTATGGGTGTATCAAAATCTCACAAATCACCACTAAAGGGCTTACCCATGTAACCAAATACCACCTGTACCCCAATAACTTATGACAAATAATTTTTTAAATATGTTATTTAATGTTACTGAATCTCACTCTTATCTGTAAAACAGGACTGAGAAGAATATTTCACATAAAGTTATGTTGAAGATTATAAAAACAATAATTTATTATAAAACATAGCATATTTTTAAGTGGTAATTATTATTTGGTGGAATGTGGTAAAAGGAACACTTATAAGAAAAGTGGCTGTATGTATTGAATGTTGTAATGTGCTATCCAACTTCCCTGCTTGGTGATGGTGGAACTCTTTCTTCTAGCTGCAGGGACTTTTGGCTGATGACAGATCGGAGCTAAACCTAGTGACTGATTGATAAGGATTTCAAAGTCCCAGCCCCCCTGCCTTAGTGTGGCATCTCTGAGGACTGTCCTAACTCCAGATGTCCCTATGTGGTTGGTTGAGGCCTCTGCTGCAACTGCATTGCAGTTCAACTTCTCCCTTTGCCCAATCTTTCTTTCTTCTCTCTCTCATGAGTGCTGCTTCTGAGGATATTCCCCAAGAAACGTCCTATAATCAAATCTGTCTCAAGAGTCTGTGTCCAGGGCGTTCACCCATGAGTGTGTAACTTGAAGAATGCTGTAATTTCTCCCCCTGCTGGCTTATGTGAACGTCAAATGTTAGTGTCAACCACTCATTCATTCAATACTCACTTCTCTTTGTTGACAGCCTGCTACATGTCAAGTGCATCTTTTTCAGTTTTTTTAAATGTGTCTTTTCTAACTAGAATGAGGAACTACTCTTAAATAGGGACAAAACATTCTAACATGTTGACAGCAGTGAGAATTTCTGATTGTCTATTATGTGTCAGCTAGTAGGAAACTTTCTGTCAGCTTTGCTAGAAAACATTTGCTAAGTAAAAGAAATATATGTTTGATTTATATTGAGAAAAAATGTAACAGCATGAATAAATTATGAAAATATGCAATTATAACACAGGCAGTACATTAGAATAACAGATGCAAACTTGTTTTGTGAATTATTAGGTTATTCTCAAATTATGTATGGTTTTATTCTCAAGCTGTTCATTATATCTTTTCTCCTATTTCATTTTATTTGAAAGCATGTTTTTCTAAATGGGAACTGTTTTATGCTGTAAAATTAGAGGCAGCAGGGTGAAATGAGAACATGAGTTTTAGTGTAAAAAAGATTTGGGGTTGAATTCCTTTACCATTTTATAATTGCGACCTTGGAGAAAATGCCATGTTGTTTGAGGCTTGGCTCTCTCATAAGTTAAATGAGGATACTATTACCTACTCAGTAGAGTTTTAAGATAATTAAACAAAAGCATACATGTAGAAAGCACAATGTCTCTTTAAAAGAATTCAATGAGCCCCTTCC
>NW_012104521.1:1170519-1170856 GCF_000951045.1 Mandrillus leucophaeus
GTCTATTCAGGGATTCAACTTCTTCCTGGTTTAGTCTTGGGAGAGTGTAAGTGTCCAGGAAATTTTCCATTTCTTCTAGGTTTTCTAGTTTATTTGCGTAGAGGATTTTATAGTATTCTCTGATGGTAGTTTGTATTTCTGTGTGATCAGTGGTGATATCCCCTTTATCATTTTTTTAATTGCGTCTATCTGATTCTTCTCTCTTTTCTTCTTTATTAGTCTTGCTAGCAGTCTATCAATTGTGTTGATCTTTTCAAAAAACCAGCTCCTGGATTCATTGATTTTTTGGAGGGTTTTTTGTGTCTCTCTCTCCTTCAGTTCTGCTCTGATCTTAGTT
>NW_012104521.1:1172941-1173419 GCF_000951045.1 Mandrillus leucophaeus
GGCACAAGTATACATATGTAACAAACCTGCACGTTATGCACATGTACCCTAGAACTTAAAGTATAATAATAATAAAAATAAATAAATAAATAAAAATAAAAGAATTCAATGAATAACGATAATTATTGTTGTTATTATAGTAACTTGTTCACATATGATGCTGATCATGTGATAAACTTCATTACACAATTAAATGCATTACTAATACCTGGGAATTCAGGATTCCCAAGTGATCATTTGAGAGGTCACATAACAGAAAATTCTCATGTAGACCAACTAATTCAATATTGTGAGGATTATATGAGTTGATATAGGCACATGCCCAAATCAGTTTTTTATACTAGTTAATAACTATATCCTTTAAATAGTAGTTTGTTAAACACATAGTGGCTTGAATATTTCTTTTTTTTCTTTCTGTTTTTTTTTCTTTTTTTTTTTTTAATTATACTTTAAGTTCTAGGTTACATGTGCACAATGT
>NW_012104521.1:1184820-1230797 GCF_000951045.1 Mandrillus leucophaeus
GTTATGGTTTTCATCTCTATCAGTTATTTTAAGCTGTTCTCTGCATTGATTATTCTAGTTATCCATTCATCCATTCTTTTTTCAAGGTTTTTAGTTTCTTTCCACTGGTTATGTAGTTCCTCCTTTAGCTCTGAGAAGTTTGATCGACTGAAGCCTTCTTCTCTCAGCTCATCAAAGTCATTCTCAGTCCAGCTTTGTTCCATTGCTGGCGATGAGCTGCATTCCTTTGGAGGGGAGATGCGCTCTGATTTTTTGAATTTCCAGCTTTTCTGCACTGCTTTTTCCCCATCTTTGTGGTTTTATCTACCTTTGGTCTTGATGATGGTGACGTACTGATGGGGTTTTGGTGTGGGTGTCCTTTCTGTTTGTTAGTTTTCTTCTAACAGTCAGGACCCTCAGCTGTATGTCTGTTGGAGATTGCTTGAGGTCCACTCCAGACCCTGTTTGCCTGGGTATCAGCAGTGGAGGCTCAGTTGAAACCACCCATCTTCTGTATCACTCACGCTGGGAGCTGGAGGCTGTTGCTGTTCCTATTCGGCCATCTTCGGTGCCAATCCCCGAATATTTCTTATTTTAAGTAAGTATTTTGTTCTATTGTTAAAATTATTGGTCTGCTTGAGTTACAATAGCATGGGTCTTACAACTTTTATCCGTTTTCTAGGAAGGCAAACTTTGCTAAAAAATTGTTCTAAAATGGTCACAGATATGAACCACATCTATGTATGTCTGTGTCTATGTATTTAATAGTAAAACAATAAAAATAAAATAGAAAAATTATTGAACATAACTTTGATGGAAATAAAGCTTTAAGAGAATTGTAGTTCATACATTTTTCTGACTTCTACATCTACTAATACTTTGTTTGAGTTTTCGCAAATATACCTAAGATGGATGTAGACCAAATGCTTCAATGTAGACCAAAAGTGAGGCTCAGTTCACTTTGAAGGTGCCAGATGAAAAAATAGGTTTTTTTTTTTAAGTGGTCTTCCTACCTTGGGAGTTTTGAGATATTTTCTAGAATGTCATTTGTAGTTAGTAAATACTAGGGAAAGACCTTGGTGCACTTTGATGTTGTCACGCTAGTCACAGATCTGAACTAAATCTTAGATATGGCATAATGCCAAAAAGACCACCTTGAAATATATGACAAATGCATTAGCTTGGAGCAACAGAGATTCATGTATCTTAATTTTCTAATACTTTAAAACTGGTGTGGCATGGAAAATAAGTGATTTGGTAGCAATTATGAGAATTTTTCATCCCTGGGCCACATTTGTAATAGTTCCCAAAGAAGAAAAAAAAAAAGTCTTCAAAATGTGTGTGTACATGCGGTTATAGCTTTAGTGTCTAAACTTTGGATGACTATTACAGTGCTGATTAGGCTACAGCAAAGTAGCAGAATCATCTATGGAGAGGATAGCCCACTCTACACTTTCGGGGGAGTCATAAGGCAGGTGAGGGACCCGAAAAATGCCATGGATCTTGTTATGGGGGAGCCTATGTGATAAAATGACAGTGAGAGCCACAACAGGAATCCCATGTGAGTACAGCTAATACAGTATTTGTCTACTTGTGGTAATGGCTTCCTTTAGTAAGGTCAAATTCACAGAAAAGAAAAGCAAATGTGAATCTTACATCTTTGTTATAAGGGTTATAGCTAGTCAGCTGTGTTCCTTTAGGCAAGTCACTTTAAGTATTCATGACTGCTCTACCAAGGGTGGGGGCATAATGTAGTTAGAAGGACGTTGAAAAACATAAAGTGCTACATAAACATAAGTTATTGCATTTATAATTTAATTCATTTTTAGAAGCTTTTAAATGTCAAAGATATTTACATGTTTAATTTTCTTCTAACATAGTGTTGAGAATACCATTTTCATGGTAAAGGGCAGAAGAGAGTTTCCTTTCTGATCCTAGAATTATTTTTCATGAATGGCTAATGGAGATGCTATCAGATAGGCTGTATGACTGGTTCCAAAGTTTTTTTTATTTTGTTTTGTTTTTCAACTTTTATTTTAAGTTCTGGGGTACATGTGCAGAATGTACAAGTCTGTTAAATACGTAAACATGTGGGTGTAGGCATTGAGTAAATACACCCCATTCCATATGGGAGAAATTGGCCAAAACGAAGGCACTACAGGCCCCATGAGTCAGAAATCCAGCAGGGCAGTCATATCTTAAAGCTCCAAAATGAACTCCTTTGACTCCAGGTCTCACATTCAGGTCCTGCTGATGCAAAAGATGGGCTCCCTTGGTCTTGGGCTGCTCCACCCCTGTGGTTTTGCAGAGTACAGCTCCCCTTCTGGCTGCTTTAAAGGGCTAGTATTAGGTGCTTGTGGCTTTTCCAGGTGCACACTGCAAGCTCTTGGTGGACCTACCATTCTAGGGTCTAGAGGACAGTGGCCCTCTTCTCACAGCTCTATCAGGCAGTGCCCCAGTGGTGGCTCTGTGGGGGCTCTGACCCTACATTTCCCTTCTTCATGGGCATAGCGGAGATTCTCCATGAGGGCTCTGCCCCTACAGCAAACTTTTGCCTGGACATTCAGGCCTTTCCATATATCCTCTGAAATCTAGGTAGAGGTTCCCACACCTCAGTTCTTGACTTCTGTGCACCCAAAGGTCCAACACCACATGGAACCTACCAAGGCTTGGGGCTTTTAACTTCTGAAGCAATAGTCCAAGCTATATATTGGCTCCTTTTAGCCATGGCTAGAGCAGCTGGGATGCAGTCCTGAGGGTGCACGGAGCAGGGGGTCCTGGACCCTGCCAGAAAATCATTTTTTCCTCATAGGCCTCCAGACCTGTGATGGGAAGGGCTGCCATGAAGGTCTGTGACATTTTCCCCATTGTCTTTGGTGATTAACATTTGGCTCCTTGTTATTTATTCAAATTTCTGCAGCCAGCTTGAATTTCTCCCCAGAAAAAAAACAGTTTTTCTTTTCTATCACATCATTAGGCTGCAAATTTTTCAAATGTTTAACCTCTGCTTCCTCTTGAATGCTTTGTCATTTAGAAATTTCTTCCACCAGATACCCTAAATCATCTCTCTCAAGTTCAAAGTTCCACAGATCTCTCGGTCAGGGGCAGAATGCTGCCATTCTCTTTGCATAACAAGAGTGACCTTTAGTCTAGTTCCCAACAAGTTCCAACTGAGACCACCTCAGCCTGGACTTTATTGTTCATATCACTATCAGCATTTTGGTCAAAGCCATTAAGCAAATCTCTAAGAAGTTCAAAACTTTCATATTTTCCTATCTTCTTCTGAGTCTTCCAAACTGTTTCAACCTCTGCCTGTTACCTAGTTCCAAAATCACTTTCACATTTTCAGATATCTTTACAGCAGCTCTCCACTACTTGCTACCAATTTACTTTATAAGTCCACTCACATGCTGCTAATAAAGACACATCTGAGACTGGGTAATTTCTAAATTAAAGAAGTTTAATTGACTTATAGTTCAGCATGGCTGGGGAGTCCTCAGGAAACTTGCAATCATGGTGAAAGAGGGAGCAAAAACATCCTTCTTCACATGATGGCAGGAAGGAAAAGTGCTGAGGAAAAGGGGAAAAAAACTTATAAAACCATCAGATCTCATGGGAACTCACTCAGTGTCATGAGAGCACCAGCATGGGGGTAACTGCTCCCATGACTCAATTACCTCCCACTAGGTTCCTTCTATGACATGTGGGCATTATGGGTACTACAATTCAAGATAATATTTGGGTGGGGACTCAGCCAAATCATATCACTAGACATATTATTTCTGAGGAATTATTTGACAAGCAATTATTTGCATTCAAAAGAGACAGGCAGTTGATGATGGTGATATATTTTGCTGAAGCTTGGATAACTGGGAGAATGAATGATGAAGGCATTTGCAGAATGGCATTTCTCCTAGGTGATGCCTAGAAGACAGAGGTTGAAAATAATGAACATTTTAGAGACCTCGGGTATTATACTGAAAACAGATATTTAAATAAAGATGTATGTATTAAACATTGACACCTCTGTTATTTTTCCCTGTTTCACTCTGAGTATGATGATCCCAGCACCACAGCTTTCAATCCAGGGAACAATTGAGAATTATTATTATTTTTTTTTATTGAGACAACATCTCACTCTATTGCCAGACTGGAACACAGTGGCACATCATGGCTTACTGTGACCTTAAACTGGGCTCAAGTGATACTCCTGCCTAAGTCCCTCAAGTATCTGGGAGTACAGGAATGTGCTATCATATCTGGCTGTGCTTTATTTTTTGTAGAGACAGAGTTTCACTGTGTCGCTCAGGTTGATCTCAAACTCCTGACCTCAAGTGATTTTACCTCAGCCTTCCAATGTGTGGGATTACAGATGTGAGCCACCACACCTGGCCAACAAATCTTTCTTAAAGAAACTGATGAGATCTATGAATATGACTATTTTGAGGATGTCCCAACAAAGGACAAGATTTCTTATTGATCTCTCCAATATGTAGTGCACCACAAGCCCGTTTAATTACATATTGCTTCTAGTAAGCTTGGATAAGAATTTACTTCTAAATATCAGAGGATGACAAAATATTACTTTATATTTTGGGCAATTGTCTAACCATAACAACAATAATAAAATCAGACAAAACAAACAAATGACAAAAGAAATTCAGAGAAGACAGGTTGAATACAAGCACCTGAAGAAAAATGCAAAGACACCTGTAACTAATATTCTTGGAATGAAAAGAGAATATGTGGAATATAAAAATGTGGAAGAGGATACTATTAAAATAAATAGTCAACAAAAATTTTTTTTTAGGAATAAAATGCTTAGAAAAGTTAAATCTAACAGCAAAAATACAATAGCAGTTTCACTGAAAATGTTTTCCAGAAAATAAAAAGAAAAGGAAAGAGGATTCAAAATCCAAATGGTAAGATTTCCAGAAAATGAATGAGAAAATTATTAAAGAAAAATTCCAAGATTTTAAAGAAATTTCCCCAAACAGTAAGCAGAACAGTAAGTTGTGGACTGAAGGCCCAGTGAATATCCAGTTAAAAAAATGGAAACAAGCCAATGGCAAAGAGATTCCTATTATAAATTTATTGTCTGCCACACAATGACCTTTTAGTTAGTGCCCACTGTTGCAGAGAATGACCAGACATTTGTCCCATTATTTTATTTCTTTTTTTGTTGTTAGAATGTAGCAATGAGGACATGAGATAATTGAAGGCAGTGCAATGGTAGTTAAAAACATAGTCTTGGATTTTTATGTATCTGAATTAAAATACTTAGTCCAGAGTGTGAAACATCTGAATTCTGAAAAAATGTTTGCTATTTATATTGATAGTAGATATTTTCCTTTCATGTTAATTGATAACTGCTTTAACAGTTAGGTTTGAATATAATTCATAATTTGTTTCTGATATGATGTATATCAGGAAATAAAGATTTCAACAATAATAATTAAAAATATTAAATACATATTTACATATTATATTGGTGTTGGTTTTGATGCTGCTTTGTTAATGTTCCTAAATCAGATGCTATTTTATTTTATTTTCTGAGCTTATAATAAGAATAATACACTACAACTGAGCACATTTGTCCTCACCACCCATATTTGTGATTGAGCTTCTAATACATTTTCCATTTCATTAATGTGTATCACAATTGATTTACCACCTCTAGGAAAAAAATTGCATATGATCATATTGTGTTTGGAAATTTAACACATCTTTCTCTTCTGGCATTGGAATGCTTGGAACATGTATAACAATAGGACAATATCTATGTCGGGAAGAGAATCAGCTGAAGCCCCTTGATGTTACTGGTTCTGGACTGTTTACCTTCCAGACTTTTCAAGCGAGAAAACCAAAGCAAAGCAAGCACATAAAAACCCTTTAGTGGATTTAAACCTTTGTTAGTTATTTTAATTATGCTTGCAGCATGATTCTTTTCCTAATACAACTAGACTTAATTCATAGTAATATCTGAATTACTATATTCACAACATAGTTTTATTGGCTTACAGTAGCCAATAAAATTTATTGTTTCCTAAGGGATCCATACTATGGAAAACAAGTATGAGTAAATTGGAAAATGTCTTGGTTTCAGAAAAGGCTTTTGAACTCGTTTCTCTACTTTGATGATCTTAGCCCAGCTACTGGACCTTGAGTCTAAGTTCAGTAGCTAGACTCTGACACCTTGAATAATAATAGAGAGGACATTTATTCATGCATTTATTGAAAATATTTTTATATGTTTTGAAGAGTGTTTATTTTGTTAGGTTTGCTATAGCATAATACTAGTTTTGTAAAACAAATTCAATAATATTTCATATTTTTTGAATGTTGCGAAGCATTCATATAGAATAGGGATAACCCATTTCTTAAAAATTTGGGAAAATTTCTCTATAAATATTTCTGAGTCCTACATTGCCCTTGAAGTTTATTCTTTGAGACTGTTTCTTATTTTCTCATGGTTTTGTTCTATTTAGTTTCAATTTCTCCTTGAGATTGTTTTGATATTTTAGATTTTATTTTAAAATTTCTAATTTTATTTCTTCAAACTTACAATTTACTAAATAGAATTCAAGTTAACCATCTGTAAAAAATAATATTTATATAATTTATATAATTTTCAATTTGCCTTTCATATGGTTGTGTTTCATTTTTATGATAACCAATGTTATAGTTTTGTAAAACTGAATATTTTGTAAATTTTATTTGGGTTTTAAAAGCAGCTCTAACATAGAGCAAATTCCGCAATAGGTCATTCAAGGACATCTAACTCCTTCCAGATTTCTGGTTTCCTGTAATTAGCACATAATTTTCAACCCCGTGTTTAACCCAAAATGTTTTCTGGAAACCCAGACACTCTTCACAACTGAGTTCAAGGCAGAAAGCAAAAACAAGAAGGAAGGTAAAAAGGGAAGCTCCAGGCAATACATCCCCCTTACATTTCATTGGTCTCTACTATTTTCAAGGGTAGCTGGGAAATGTAGTTTTGCAACTGGGCATATTGCTCAAGTTGTTAGTAAAGAAGGGGAGGATGGCAATTGGGTAGGCAATTCTCAGTGTTTGCCACACTAAAATAAATAAATAAATAAATAAATAAATAAATAAAAATTGTGCATACCACCTAGTCCAAGTTGTGGGAAGATCTATTGGGAAAAATGCTTGAAGTAATTTATTACTGGTTCCTTCGCGTTCACAGATAAAATTAAGGTTGTTCAAGTGTGATTAACAAAATTCTACACTGCTAAATACCATTATATATTGCAGCAGAATTACAGTGACAATTGTAGTTTAGAAACCAAAATTTGTTATGCTCATTTCTTTTTTGGCCTATAATAAGCATTAATAAATTAATTTTTCTTCATTACAGAGTTGACTATATCTTAGTCTTTGTTTTTTATTTCCAGTTGTGTGTTTTCACACACATTGGCTTAGTTTTTCTCTCAAATATAAAAAAAAAGAAAAAACATTGCTTCACTAACACTTTTCTCAGGATAACAAAATGAAATATGGGTAGTTTCTTTTGCTGTGCAGAATCTCTTAAATTTAATTAGATCCTATTTGTCAAGTTTTGCTTTTGTTGTGATTGCTTTTGGCGTCTTCATATTGAAATCCTTGCCCAAGCCTATGTCCTGAATGGTATTGCCTCAGTTGTCTTCCAGGGTTTTTACAGTTTTTGGTTTTACATTTAAGTCTTTAATTGTCTTGAATTAATATTTTTATATGGTGAAAGGTAAGGGGCCAGCTTCAATCTCCTGCATAGGCTGACCAGTTATCCCAGCACCATTTATTGAATAGTGAATTATTTCCTCCATTGCTGGTTTTTGTCAACTTTGTCAAAGATCAGATGATTGTAGGCATGCAGCATTACTTCTGGGCTCTCTATTCCATTCCATTCATCTACATGTCTGTTTTTGTACCAGTACCATGCTGTTTTGGTTACTATAGCCTAGAGTATAGTTTGAATTTGGGTGGTGTGATGCCTCCAGCTTTTTTTTATTATTACTTGTTTTTTACTTTGTACTGCCTTGGCTACTCAGGCTTTAATGGTTCTATATAAATTTTAAAATAGTTTTTATGAGTTCTATGCAGAATGTCAATTTCAAAAGAAGACATATGTGTAACCAACAAGCATGTAAAAAAAGCTCAACATTGCTGATCATTAGAGAAATTTAAATCAAAACCATCTCACACCAGTCAGAATGGCTATTACTAAAAAGTGAAAAACCAAAACCAAAACCAAAACAAACAAACAAAAAACAGATGCTGACAAGGCTGTAGAAAAAAGGGAATGCTTATCACTGGTGATGGGAGTGTAAATTAGTTCAACCATTGTGGAAAACAGTGTGGTGATTCCTCAAAGAGCTAAAAACAGAACGTCCATTCAACCCAGCAATTCCATTATTGAATATATACCCCAAAGAATATAAATTATTCAATTATAAAGACACATGCATATGTTCACTGCAGTACTATTCACAATAGCAAAGACATGGAATCAACCTAAATGCCCACCAATGGTAGACCGGATAAAGAAAATATTTTACATATACACCATGAAATACTATGCAGCCATAAAAACGAAAAGTTCCTGTCCTTTCCAGGAACATGGAAGGAACTAGAGACCATTACCCTTAGCAAACTAAGGCAGGAACAGAAAACCAAATACCACATGTTCTCACTTACAAGTGGGAGTTAAATGATAAGAACACATGGAAACATAGAGGGGAACAACACACATTGGGGTCTATGGGAGGGTGGTAGGTGGGAGGAGGGAGAGGATCAGGAAACATAATTAATAGGTACTAGGCTCAATACCTAGGTGATGGAATAATCTGTATGAATAAATGTATGCCCATGATATACATTTACCAGTGTAACCTGCACATCCTGCATATGCACGACAAACTTAAAAGTTAATTTTTTTTTCTTCAGTGTAAATATACCAGGCATCTGCTTAACTAGATCACTTAGAATCATTATGGTAAGTTCATTTGCTTAATCAATATAAGGAACCACAAGAAGATATTCTTCAGCTTTCCCCTTTCTCTTTAGAAATGAAAAATTTTAGTTCAATAATTATAAATAAATTATATTTAAGGAAAACACATGTAGAATTGGGCTCAGTTCCAACAAGAATTTGTCTAATCTAGGTTAATTGTTTTGTGAAAATAAATTATATATTTAGTCCCTGTGTATATGTGTATATACATTGGCAGTAGTATTAGCCTGCAAGTTGATTGAAAATATATCAACTATATATTGACAAATGTTTTAAATTATTTAGTTTCTATTTTATGATATTTTGTTTTAATTAGCATAGGTTACTTAATAGTTCTGGCACAGCAAAAGAAACTGTCAACAGAGCAGACAGCCTACACATGAGAGAAAGTTTCTGCAAACTATGCATATGACAAAGGTCTAATATCCAGCATCTATAAAGAACTTAAGCAAATTTACAAGAAAAAAACATAAAACACCATTAAAAAGTGGGCAAAGGATATGAACAGAAACTTTTCAAAAGAAAATTCTTTATGTTTGGTGGCATTTCAAATGTATTATAAATTGTGATTTATTTTTAACTCGTGACTAAAGTTTGTTGATAGAATTAATTTCTTATATTAGCTTTTTTATGTATTTGATGATTCCATTTCTGTCACCTAATAATTATTAATCCCTAAGTGACCTCTGTGGTTCTGCTACCACATTTCTAAAGTAAGTATATTATGGTACCTAACGTTTTAGTTTCTTGTGAGAAAGAGATAATAAGTCAACACTTTCAAAGAAGTGTCTGGCTTATAGTAATAATTTTTTTTGCAATTAGGCCAAATATTAATATCATGATCATCATCATCACAAGTATTGATTCACTTACTAATTTGTGACAGGGTATAGGACATTAAACTTGGATTTAATTATCTTGATCCTCCACTAACTAGATAACTCACATGGGGCAAGGCACTTAAATCTTCTGGGTCTTATTTCTTCATCTGTAAAGTGAAACTAACTATAAGGAACTATAATGCTGTACAACATAGCTTTTTTCCTATATACATGTACTAGCCACACAAGGAACTGAATATTACTTCTAAATAGGGCCATGTGGCTGATAGTTATCATATCAGGAAATGCTAGTCTATAATATTCTGGGATTCTAAATTTAAATACATTCATCAACAAAACAAGGCTATAACTGGAAAAAGTAGTTTTGAGACCCATGATATTCATTTACTCCCAGAAGTGGTCAGCTTTCAGGGAATATCTGAGGTGCTGGGTATTACTGGGCTGAGATGGCCTTATTTGTTTTGACTTATACACAAGTCAATCTATTTTTCCATTATATTTGCATATTTTAATCATGAGTGACCACTTTCTTAATGAAGTCTATGCTTGTTTTGTTTGTTTGTTTGTTTTCTGTTTTTTGAGACAGAGTCTCGCTCTGTCAGCAGGCTGGAGTGCAGTGTCGTGATCTTGGCCTCTTGAGTTGAAGCAATTCTTATATATCAGCCTCCCAAGTGTCTGGGACTACAGGTGTGCACTACCACACCCAGCTAATTTTTTAAATTTTTAGTAGAGATGGCCTTTTGCCATTTTGGCCAGCCCAGTCTTGAAATTTCGGCCTCAAGTGATCTACCCACCTCGGTTGCTCAAAGTGCTGGCATTACAGGTGTGAGCCACCATGCCTGGCCTATGCTTGCCGTTTTAATTGATATATTTTAAAATCTGGTGATTATACTGAAATTGGCTCACAAAAGCCCAGAAAAATAAATCTATGTCAATAGTGAAAAATATAGGCTTATACAGTAGTGGCATTTCTACCCTGGATACACATTAGAATTACTTTGGGGATGGGGGTTTTAGAAATCCTGATTTTTGAATCCCATTCTCAGATTCTTATTTACTTGGTATAAGATGGGGCCATGCTTTGGAATGTTTTCAGGTGATTCAAATAGACAATTAGGGTGAGAACCATTGGCTAAAACCTTTGGGGAGAGTAGCATAACATCAATTCTCACAGCATTCCAGGAACTGGGGCCATGAGCTATTATGTACATTTCAGAGTCACATTTGTCAAATCTCGGTATGTGTAGAATTGCGTTAGGGGCTTACAGGAATCTTCATTTTGGTAGGTGCACCAGTGATGCTGATGCAGAAGTAGCTTGGGAGGTAAAAGATCTCCAATGAGAACACAAAACACTGCTGAAAAAAATCATAGATGACACTAACAAATGGAAAACCCTTCCATGCTCACAGATTGGAAGAATCAATATCATTAAAGTGGCCATACTGCCCAGAGCAATTCAGCACTATTCCTATCATACTACCAACATCATTTTTCACAGACATAGAAAAAAGCTTTCTAAAATTCACATGGAACCAAAAAGAGCTCGAATAGATAAAGCAATGCTACACAAAAATAACAAAGGTGGAGGCAGCGCATTACCTGACTTCAAACTATGCTATCATGCTATTCACAATAGCAAAGATGTGGAATCAACCTAAATGCCCGTCAATAGTGAATTGATAAAGAAAATATGGTATGTATATACCAATGGAATACTACTCAGCCATAAAAAGAAAGAAACCATGTCCTTTGCAGCAACATGGATGCAGTTAGAGGTCATTGTTCCAAGAAAATTAATGCAGAAATAGGAAACCAAATACCACATGTTGTAACTTCTAAGTGGTTGCTAAATGTGGGGTGCACATGGGCATAAAGATGAGAACAATATACACTAGGACTGCTAAAGGGGGGATGAAGAGGCAACAAGGGTTGGAAAATTATCCAGTACTATGCTCAGTACCTACATGATGAGATCAGTCATATCATAAACATCTGCATCATGAAAGCATCACCAAATATACCCATGTAACAAACCTGTGCATGTACTCCCTGAATCTAAAATAAAAGTTGAAATTATTTAAAAAAATAAATTTTTTAAAAGAAGGAGTTTGGATTACATGTTGAGAACCATTGTTTTACAGAACAATCATATTTTCTGCCAACTTGTTAAGCTTGAGATAAGATATGAAATAAATAAGTGAGAGAATTTTGACTACGTTAAAATACTATGTAAATGTGAAGTTTTTAATATTTTTTAGATCTGGAATTCTTGGATAAGTGTCTTTGAATTGAGTGCAGTGTCAGATGAGATGTTGACAATGCGGATGGTAATAGCAGAGATGGCACATGTAAATGAATGTGGTCTGGAAGGAAAAAATGAGCCTCCTCTATTTGCTTCTTTAGTAATGATGGATGGTGACATCATCCCTTTCTAGTTGTCACTGTGGAAATTTAAATAGGAAAGGAAGGCTCTGGTTTATAGCCCATGGCAATGACATTTTTGGTCACTGATTGTCTTCTAAGAGGTATTCTTAGGTGCCCTTTGTTACTATGGTAAATTTAAAGTGGCCCAGATCTGATTCCAAGCCTTTTCAGAGTAAGAAATCTTATTTTCTCTGAAAGCCTATGCAATCATTGGGTATTGTATTTTTGTTAACTAAATTAACTCAAGTGATATAAACAAAGAATTCCAATTTATCCATTCAAAATGATAAATTATTACTACATTGAGCATAACACTCATGTCCCACTGATTAATGCATTTTATTTCTATTGACTCATGAATATGAGAAACAAAACCATAATCTAAGGTTGCTTACTAGACATGAAATGCGATTAAAGAGGATATTTGGATTAATTAAACCGCTATTCAATCAGACTAAAAAGAGATAGAAACTTCCATATCACACTTAGATGTTCTTATAGTGAATCTGATTACTTGCAGTCCAAAAACAAGTTTTGCTTTCCTTTTGGCAGTGCTAAGATGAAAACTCAATATTTTCTTCTGTGGCTTTCCTTCCATCATGCTTTCATGGCTAGTTAATCCTTTTTGAAAATAGATATATGATTACTCTAGACACGGTAATGCATTTGGCTGGGTTTTAGTCTTCTTTTAGCGCAGTCTCGTTGAGGTTGCAAAGAATAGTCATTCTCAGATTTCCACAGGTGATATTCAATGCAGGTTTATTATAAGAGTTCAAGAAAATAATAATTTTGTAACTAATATCAATCAGCGGTGGAGAGCTTGAATATATTTCAGGATACAACAACTACACTAGTGGCCTTATAGCAACTCTAGTAATCTATTAATAGCAGCATCTCTATTCACTAATTATGTGAATATGCTCCCAGGAGTTGTCTTTTACAATATAAACTTAAGCATTTCTTTTTTTTAAATTTTTATTTTTTTAGAGACAGGGTGTCTCCCTATCACCCAGGCTAAAGTACAGTGGCACATCTTAGCTCACCATTACCTCAAACTCCTGGGCTCAACTGATCCTCCCACCTCAGCCTCCCACATAACTGGTACAGGTGCATGCTACCATGCCTAGTTAATTTTTAAATTTTTGGTAAAGACAGGGTCTCACTGTGTTGCCAAGACTGGTCTCTAACTCCTGGCCTCAAGTGATCCTCTTGCCTTTGCCTCTCAAAGTGCTGAGATTGCAGGCATGAGCCACCATGCCCGGCCAGCATTTCTAAATATAGCTATAACCCATCTTTTCTTTATATTTCTCTTTTATTGGTTTTGATTCTCTCTGAGTGTCTCACAATCAATGTGTCTTGGAGAAAATATGATTTGCTGGGTTCCTTACTAACATCAAACACCCATATTGTATAGGATTCCCAGGCCATCTCTCTTCATAAGCTATTTCTCTCCTATGTGTTCAGTGTATTGATGGCTGCCTTTGTTACAATGCTTATCTATGAGTCTCAATACAAAAGGAATGGATACTCATGAACAAATTCCTGGTTTAGACAGCTTCCCTCACAAGAGGGCTGTGGACCTGTCAGACACTGATGTCTTCACAGCCTTTATAGCTCACACCAAGTACTGAAGGCCTATGAGCGAGTATATCTTTCTGAGGTGCTCTGTAACTCTTTCCTCTGATCAATTATATATTGATTTTAAAATTTAAATCTCAGAGGGCAATCTTATTTTCTTTATTTATAAGTTCTTGGGGGAATGTCCCTTTAATACTGCAATAGAGATTAAATTCATCCAACTTGTTTTAAACAGTATTGATAGATCTAGCAAGATAAATCAGATATAAAATCTGGTCAAAGTAATCAGAGAATAAAAAAATTACTACAAAATGATACTTACGTAAAATCCAAGATACTTAATGGAGGATCTTTCAAATCATTGTTAACATTATGATTATTATTTAGATGAGGTTCCATATGAAAATAATATAAAGTCAAGTTAACATATCATGGGACAAAATAGGAATTACTACCATCAAAATTGGAAAATATGTCATTTAATTCATTAAAAGAAATGAATGAATTCCTATTATGAAGTAAAATACCCTTCCTATTCTTTATTAAACTGTATAAATTTTAAAGAAGCCCAAATCTACATGAACATAAAGTTGGTATATGTTCCATATTTTATAAATATTAAATTTTGAATCCAAAGTCAAATGCTGCATGTAATAATATGCAGTAAATTTTTAATAAATGTGTCGATTAAACTTTTAAAGGAAATAAATATTAATATAATGTATCCATTGCCATTTGAATGTTCTCAAATCACTTATTAATTATCCTTCTGATGAATTTAATTTTTATGCAGTCTATCTTATAGATATATGTCATGTTGAACAAAAAAATCTTTTTATATTTAAGCCAGATAGTCCCAGATCCTTGTAACTTTGACACTTGCTATCTTTGTAAAACAATTTCAGTAGCTTATTTCAGTATCAGGAATCTCAAGAGGTAAGTGGAAATGAGAAGTAAAATCCCAATTAAGTTTAATCGATTTTGTGTTTTACAGCACTCTCTTTCAAATATTCCACATATAAATGCTTTGTGTTGCTCTTTGATGTAGGTATAAATGTCAATATAAGTAAATATAGTTGTCCCTCAGTATCCAAGAGAGGAATTGATTCCAAGACCTCCCTTGGATGCCCAAATCCATGAATGCTCAAGTCTCAGATAGAAAATAGCATAATATTTTCTTATAACCTAAGCATATCCTCCTATATACTTTAAATCATCTCTAGATTACTTATAACATCTAATATGATGTCAGTGCTATGTAAATATTTTTATACTGTATTAGTTAGGGAATATGACAAGAAAGAAAAGTCTGTACATATTCAGTACAGATGCATTTTTTCCTCAAATATTTGAATATAGTAATATTTGGACTGTGGTTGATTGAATTCATGGATGTGAAATCCATGAATACAAGAGGCCAACTGTACTCCCACTGTGGCTCTAAATCTAATTTGTTGTACATCCAGTTTATTTTATTTTTACCTTTATTTTTTGAGACAGAGTCTCACTCTGTCACCCAGGCTGGAATGCAGTGGCACATCTCGGCTCAGTGCAACCTCCACCTCCAGGTCCAAGCAATTCTCGTGCCTCAGCCTCTCGAGTAGCTGGGACCACAGGTGCGAGTCACCATGCCAGGCTAATTTTTGTATTTTCCGTAGATATGGGTTTTCACCATGTTACCCAGTCTGGTCTCAAACTCCTGACCTAAGGTGATCCCCCTGACTCGGCCTATCACAATGCTGGAATTACAGGTGTAAGCCACTGAACCCAGCACGTCCATCCACTTTGTTCAGGATATAGTAACATTGAAATAAATGATTTTTAAAATAAGAACAAAGAAAAGGTTTTTCCTTCCAGAAGGGAGCAACATTCATATGAAGGCCAACAACCATATAAAGAAAAGATCAGCATCACTTATTGTTAGAGAAATGTAAATCAAAGGTACAATGAGATATCATCTCACACCAGTCAGAATGGCTATTATGAAAATTAAAAAAAATAGATGCTGGTGAGGCTGTAGAGAAAAAAGGAACACTTATACACTGTTGATGAGAGTGTAAATTAGTTCAACCACTGTAGAATACAGTGTAGTGATTCCTCAAAGATCTAGACAGAAATACCATTCAATCCAGCAATCCCATTACTGGGTATATATCCAAAGGAATATAAATCATTCTATCATAAAGACACATGCACGCATATGTTCACTGCAGCACTATTCACAATAGCAAAGATATGGAATCAATTTTCAAGCCCATCAATAAAAGAAAGAATAAAGAAAACATGTTACATGTACATCATGGAATACTATGCAGCCATAAAAAAGAATGATACATGGATGGAGCTGGAGGCCATTATCCTTAGCAAACTAATACAGGAAGAGAAAACCAAATACCACATGTTCTCACTTATAAATGGGAGCTAAACAATGAGAACACATGAACAAATGGAGGAAAACAACACACACTGGGGCCTATGGGAGGATGGAAGATGGGAGGAGGGAGAGAATTAGGAAAAATAACTAATGTGTACTAAACTTAATGTCTGGGTGATGAAATAATCTGTACCAAAAAAAGCCCATGACACCATTTACCTATGTAACAAACTTGCATATCCTGCACATGTATTCTGAAATTAAATAAACATTAAAAATAAACATTAAAGTAAATTAAAATAAACATTAAAAAAGATACAAAAAATAAGCATGCATAACTTTAACTTTTAGTATTGCAACTTTTTACAGAATACTCTGCTACATAAATGAATTAAGTGTACTATTTTGTTTAATAGCATTTTTACATTGTTCTTCAATCACATCTATAACATAAAATCTTTAAAATCAGGCAAACTGGCACTGGACACTGCAAAACATACCAAATTGTAAAGATCATCCACATGGTGAGGAAATTGCATTAACTAGTAGGCAAAATAACCAGCTAGCATCATAATGACAGGATCAAATTCACACAAAACAATATTAACCTCAAATGTGAATGGGCTAAATGCCCCAATTAAAAGACACAGACTGGCATATTGGATAAAGAGTCAAGACCCATCGGTGTGCTGTATTCAGGAGGCCCATCTCAAAATAAAGGGATGGAGAAATATTTACCAAGCAAAAGGAAAGCAAAAAATAAATAAGTAAATAAATAAATAAATAAGTAAATAAAAGCAGGGGTTGCAATCCTAGTCTCTAATAAAACAGACTTTAAACCAGCAAAGATAAATAATGACAAAGACATTATATAATGGTCAAGGGATCAATGCAACAAGAAGAGCTAACTATCCTAAATATATATGCACCAAATACAGGAGCACCAGATTCATAAAGCAAGTCCTTAGAGACTTACAAGGAGACTTAGACTCCCACACAATAATAGTGGGAGACTTTAACACCCCACTGTCAATATTAGGCAGATCAATGAGACAGAAAATTAACAAGGATATTCAGGAATTGAACTCAGATGTGGACCCATCAGACCTAATAGACATCTACAGAACTCTCCACCCCAAATCAACAGATTATACATTCTTCTCAACATCACATCGCACTTATTCTAAAATTGACTGCATAATTGGAAGTAAAATACTCCTCAGAAAATGCAAAATAATGGAAATTGTAACAAACAGTGTCTCAGAACACAGTGAAATCAAATTAGAAGTCAAGATTAATAAATTCACTCAAAACTGCACAACTACATGGAAACTGAACAACATCCTCCTGAATGACTATGGTGAATAACAAAATTAAGGCAGAAATGGGTAAGTTCCTTGAAACCAATGAGAACAAAGAGATAACATACCAGAATCTCTGGAACACATTTAAAACAGTGTTTAGAGGGAAATTTATAGCACTAAATGTCCACAGGAGAAAGAAGGAAAGATCCAAAATTGACACCCTAATATCACAATTAAAAGAACTAGAGAAGCAAGAGCAAACAAATTCAAAAGCTAGCAGAAGACAAGAAATAACTAAGATCAGAGCAGAGCTGAAGGAAATAGAGACACTGAAAACCCTTCAAAAAATCAATGAGCCCACAAGCTGGTTTATTGAAAAGATTAACAAAAGAGATAACCACTAGTCAGACTAATAATGAAGAAAAGAGAAGAATCAAATAGATACAATAAAAAATGTAAAGGGGATATCACCATGGATCCCACAGAAATGCAAACTACCATCAGAGAATACTAAAAACACCTCTACACAAATAAACTAGAAAATCAGGAAGAAATTGATAAATTCCTGGACACATACACCCTACCAAGACTAAATCAGGAAGCTGTTGAATCCCTGAATAGACCAATAACAAGTTCTGAAATTGAGGCAGTAATTAATAGCCTACCAATCAAGAAAAGCCCAGGACTCGACGGATTCACAGCCAAAGTCTACCAGAGGTACAAAGAGGAGCTGGTACCATTCCTTCTGAAACTATTCCGAACAGTATAAAACGAGGGACTCCTCTCTAACTCATATTATGAAGCCAGCATCATCTTGATGCCAAAACCTGGCAGAGACTCAATAAAAAAAGAAAATTTCAGGCCAATATACCTGGTGAACATTGATGCAAAAATCCTTAATAACATACTGGCAAACCGAACCCAGCAGAATATCAAAAAGCTTATCCACCATGATCATGTTGGTTTCATCCCTGAGATGCAAGTCTAGTTCAACATATGCAAATCGATAACATAAACAAAAACAATGATAAAAATCACATTGATTATCTCAGTAGATGCAGAAATTCAACATCCTTTCACAGTAAAACCTCTCAAGAAACTAGGTATTGATGGAACGTATCTCAAAATAATTAGAGCTACTTATGACAGACCCACAGCCAGTATCATACTGAATGGGCACAAACTGGAAACATTTCCTTTGAGAACTGGCACAAGACAAGGATGCCCTCTCTCACCACTCCTATTCAACATAGTATTGGAATTTTGACCAGGGCAACCAGGCAAGAGGAAGAAATAAAGGGTTTTCAAATAGGAATAGAGGAAGTCAAACTGTCTTTATTTGCAGATGACATGATTGTATATTTAGAAAACCCGATTGTCTCAGCCCAAAATCTCCTTAAGCTTATAAGAAACTTCAGCAACATCTCAGGATATAAAATAAACGTGCAAAAATCACAAGCATTCCTATACACCAGTAACTGACAAACAGAGAGCCAAATCATGACTGAACTCCCATTCACATTATTACAAAGTGAATAAAATGCCTAGGAATCCAACTTACAAGAGATGCGAAGGACCTCTTCAAGGAGAGCTACAAACCACTGCTCAAGGAAATAAGAGAGGACACAAATAAATGAAAAACATTCCATGCTCATGGATAGAAAGAATCAATATTGTGAAAATGGCCACCTTGCCCAAAGTAATTTATAGATTCAATGCTATCCCCATCAAGCTACCATTGACTTTCTTCACAGAATTAGAAAACTCTACTTTAAATTTCATATTTAACCAAAAGAGAGCCTGTATAGCCAAGACAATCCTAAGCAAAAAGAACAAAGCTGGAGGCATCATGCTACCTGACTTCAAACTATACTGCAAGGCTACAGTAACCAAAACAGCATGGTGCTGGTTCTAAAACAGATATATAGACCAATGAAATAGAACAGAGGCCTCAGAAATAACACCACACTTCTACAAACATCTGACAAAAACAAGAAATGGGGAAAGGATTCCCTATTTAATAAATGGTGTTGGGAAAACTGACTAGCCATATTCAGAATACTGAGACTGGACCCCTTCCTTACACCTTATATAAAAATTAACTTAAGATGGATTAAAGACATAAACGTAAGACCTAAAACCATAAAAACCCTAGAAGAAATCCTAGGCAATACCATTCAGGACATAGGCATGGGCAAATATTTCATGACTAAAACACCAAAAACAATGGCAACAAAAGCCAAAATTGACAAACGGCATCTAATTAAACTAAAGAACTTCTGCATAGCAAAAGAAACTATCATCAGAGTGAACAGGCATCCTACGGAATGGGAAAAATTTTTTGCAATCTATCCATCTGACAAAGGGCTAATATTCAGAATCTACAAATAACTTAAACAAGTGTACAAGAAAACAAGCAACCCCATCAAAATGTGAGCAAAGGATATGAACAGACACTTCTCAAAAGAAGACATTCATGCAGCCAAAAACATGAAAAAAAGTCATCATCACTGGTCATTAGAAAAATGCAAATCAAAACCACAATGAGATACTATCTCACACGAATAGAATGGAGATCATTAAAAAGTCAAGAAACAACAGATGCTGGAGAAGATGTGAAGAAATAGGAACGCTTTTACAGTGTTGGTGGGAATGTAAATTAGTTCAACCATTGTGGAAGACAGTGTGGTGATCCTCAAGGATCTAGAACCAGAACTACCATTTGATGCAGTGATCCTGTTACTGGGTATACACCCAAAGGATTATGAATCACTGTACTATAAAGACACATGCACACATATGTTTATGGCAGCAGTGTTCATGATGGGAAAGACTTGGAACCAACCCAAATGCCTATCAATGATAGACTGGATAAAGAAAATGTGGCACATATGCACCATGGAATGCCATGCAGCTATAAAAAAGGATGAGTTCATGTCCTTTGCAGGGACATGGATGAAGCTGGAAACCATCATTCTCAGCAAACTATCACAAGAACAGAAAATGAAACACCACATGTTCTCACTCATAAGTGGGAGTTGAACAACGAGAATGCATGGACATAGAAAGGGGAGCAACACACACTGAGGTCTGTCGGGGGTGAGGGGTTATGAGAGGGATAGCATTAGGAGAAATACCTAATGGAGATGATGGGTTGATGGGTGCAGCAAACCACCATGGCACGTGTATACCTATGTAACAAACCTGTACATTCTGCACATGTATCACAGAACTTAAAGTATAAAAATGAAAAAGAAAGAATAAGAAAAAAAAAGAAATTTGATTTTGCCAGGACACTCAGAATGTATCAGGCTCAATGATGAGCTCACATTAATCAAGCTCACAAAAGACTCATCTATAACACAGATTGCTAATTCATTAAGTCAAATGAAATGGAACTTCTAATGCTCAAGAATATTTTTATCAGCTGGTCAGTATATCTTCACTTCAGCAATAAAGCTTTATGTGGAGCAGGTGTCATCAGAATATTGCTTGGTGAGCAAGAGCAACCAGGAAGATGATCATAATAGCGTTAAAAGATTGCAATGGTGTGAGGCAGCACAAGAGATATACGTCCCTCTCCTTGGACAACCCTGAAACTACTCTTTTGTGTTCTTGCTATTTTATTGCCCTTTTGGTGGACTCCATGTAGAATTTCTGCCTTTACTCAGCGTATTGTTATTTATCTTCCAAAATGCTAAAACAAGGTAGATTAGGTCTTCCTTGTACATCAATAGTATTGTATTAATGCCTTCTAAAGTTTATTCATTAAGTTCCTTGACTACATTTCAACAATGCGTTTTTTATTCTGATTTCATTTAGGAAGGGATTTTCTCATGGCAATGAGCTGTGTATTAGTATGGGGATGTTGGTTGCCGTTTTTGCAAATAGCTGATTTCATATGTTAGTTTTTAACTCCAGTTATCTTAAATTATTATGAAACTGTTAAATATAATTTACCTTGAACCTGTGTGTGTAGTATATGGTTTTTAATAAAGCAAAATGGTTTAAAATATAGAAAAATATATACAGAAAAAAATAATAGAATACTTCATGTTTTGAGCCATAATTTTCAATAAGCATGGTCTACATATCTGTACTTGGTACAAACAACTATCTGGTACAAATAGTTAAAAAATGAGATATATATTACAATTTTAAATACTTGTACTAAACACTTTGATATTATGCAGACCCAACAATTTTTATGCAAATACTTACCAAAAATTACCATAGCTATTTATTATGATGTTTAAAAATTTTACTTACTAACATTAACTCATAAAAACGGTGGCCTCTGATGAGTAATGTGCTAGTTTTGCTACCTTTTAAGATTATCTTTACATATAAATATTAAGTCTTTTAACAAGATATGCTCTTCTTTTTTTGGCTCTGAAACCAAAGCATTAACAAATTTCAAGGTTGGACAAAAAATATTTTTATCATTAATTACTTTTTAAATAGCAGTTTTTAGTTAGCAATAATTATTTTTCTGTCAACCAATACTGATGGATTGCACATTATCTGTTAGAAATGTGTAGAAATATATAATTTTATCTTGATTTATTACTTTAGTTATTAATTTTATTTATTATTGCTATTATAATTATTATTTATTGTTACCAAGGTAGAAGTGTGAATTACAATAACCTTTTTAAAAAATGATTTGACATACCTATTAAAATTTAAAATATGCATTTCTTTTGACCTAGCAATCCCACTTTTAGAAATATGTTTTTCAGAATTAAAATAATCAGTATATTGGCATACAGGTACAAAGATATTCAATGAAGATATGATTTATTATTTTAAAAATAACAATCTGAAAGTTATCTGATACATCAAAGGATGGGATATCATGGGATCATTTCTTTTTAATTTTTAATTTTAATTTTTGATGGTACATAGTAGTTGTATATATTTATGTGGTACATGAGATATTTTGATATAGGCACACAATGCTTAATAATTACATCATGTAAAATGTGGTACTCATGCGCTCAAGCATTTATTCTTTGTGTTACAAACAATCCAGTTACACCGTTTTGAATATTTTAAAATGTATAATTAAATTATTATTGACTATTGTCACCCCGTTGTGCTCTCAAATACTAATTCTTATCCATTCTTTCTTTTTTTTGTACCCATTATCCAACCTCACTTCCCCTCCTCTACCCTCCCACTACTCTTCCCAGTCTCTGGTAATCATCATTCTACTCTTTATCTCTATTAGTTTATTTGTTTTGATTTTTAGATCCCACAAGTAAGTGAGAACATGTAATATTTGTCTTTCTGTGCCTGCCTTATTTCACTTAGCATAATGACCTCTAGTTCCATTCATGTTGTTGCACGATAGGATCTAATTTTTTCGTATGTCTGAATAGTACCCCACTGTGTATAAGTACCATATTTTCATTATTCATTCATCTATTGATCGATACTTAGGTTGCTTCCAAATTGTGGCTATTGCAAACAGTGCTGCAACAAACATGGGAGTTCAGATATCTCTCAATATACTGATTTTCATGGACCTATTTTTAAATCATAAACTATATCCATAAGTTGTAACTTAGCAAAATATGTAAAATACCAATCACTGTGTATTTATTTCATTTTGTTAAAAAGTAAAGAGGGATGTGAATAAATATCCCTCAATTCAATAAATATCCCACAATTATATACAAATATATGTAAATATATGTGTATACATACATATGTTTCATGGGTTAAGTGAAAGATAAAATATGATATACATAAAATCATTAATGTATTTATTTATAAATGTAGATTGGAAGGGGTATGTGAGGAGAAACTATTAGTTGTCATCATGTAGCTCTATATTTGGTCAATTTGTTTCAATAAGCAAGTATTTTACTTTTTTAAGTTAAAAGGTTAACTTGCTAATACATTCAATTGTTGTATCTTTCAGATTTTTGTTTTCATTTTTCATTTAAATACTCTTGGACTTAGTTTTGTATAATACCACTTTTTATGACAGCTTAAAATCATTGGTAGACTTTGTTGATCATCCTGAAGCCACTCCAAATATATATAGTCCTGTAAATTTTTGTTGTTTTTTTGCTTTCAAGGTGGAAATTGTTTCAATTCTTCGACACTATTTTATTCATATTCTGTCTTCACTAATCAGGATATACTTACTGGGAGAGCAAGCAAGAGTGAATATTTTAGGCATTGATTTGGGAGGAGGTATGAGTAATGTATTAAGAGCTAGATGGAAGAGAATTTATTGACATTTAGGCACTTATCCTTGATCTGAAACTCAATCTTCTGGGAAAGACAACTAGATCTAGTCCTAATAGACTTGTAATTGATTGAATTGTGTTCCCCACAAATTCATATCTTAACCCCAAATGTGATTATATTTGGAAATAGAGTCTTAAGTAATTAAGGTTAATTGGGTCATAATGATGGGGCCCTAATTTAATAGGACTCCTATCCTTATAAGAGGAAGAGACACCATATCTCCTCACATGTGCACTGAAGAAGGCCATGAGGTGACCCAGTGAGAATTTGTATTGTTTAAGCCACCCAGTCTGTGGTATTTGTTACAGCAGCTCAAACAGACTAATACAAGGATTCAATGGGTTCTTGAGATATAACCTACAACAAGTAATGTGGTGATACTAAAACTGATTTGCCTAATATTGAAGAAAACAGAAGGCTCAAATAGATTCTAAAAATTTAGGCTCATTATTATGTGAGATCAGAAGCATTCATCATCTATGTTTTCTAGATGGGCCTATAGGACAACTTCTTAACTAATGCAATGTAGAATACACTAACAAGAGGAGCCCTAATATCTGTAGTAAATTGTGGTTAACTGAAAGAGGAAAGAAGGAGAATTATGGAGTTTTAGAAAGGCCGAAGCCAGGAGGCAGCAATTTATTTTCAAAAGCAATGTGAATATGAGCTGTTTTTACTCATAATTCTTCTGATATAAAATATTTAGAGTTTTTCCACACTAACAACCAATTCTCCAACTCTCTGGACACCGAATGGGTGCCTCACAACCTAATTCAAATATGATGCTAACTGCTTAGAGTTAGCATCAGACTCCAGAGGTTTAAGGGCTCAGTAACAAAAGACTGCCCTCATGTCAGATACCAGTTTCAAGTGCCAAGTACCCAAGGTACTTGCACTTCTGTGTGACTTGTATACAATGTGGGGGTTCCCACAACCCCTACTTCAGGTTCAATCATTTGCTAGAACAGCTCATAGAGCCAAGGAAAGCACTTTATTTACTATTACCAGTTTATTATATATGAAGGAAGAAATTAACAGAGGCACATATATACATAGCATCCTGGATGGGATAAAATGACTTGGTTTGTTGACTGAGATACTGAAACAAATAGATTTGAGAAGACAGTTCACAAGGAATTTCTAGAAAAGGCATGGGGAGGGACTTATGGGAGTGGACACAGAATATGCAGATTTTTGTGTCTCATATTAATGCTCATCACAGAGCACCCACCACAAAATAGGTCACTGAATAACTATATGCACAGAAAGGCTCATCCTTTGGGTGAGAGCCATTCTCTCCTGTGCTGATACAGTAGTCCAAAGTACAGAAAAGGCATAGCTATAGGAATCAAGTCATGGACCCAACTGTGCACCTTCTTGCCAAGGCTAATCTAGCTACTGCCACTAACAAAGCTCAGTTACTAGCAAAGACTTATGGTAAACTATCAATATGGTACAATTCCTGGAGAAATCAAGTGTCATTTTCTGGCAGGCATAAGTATCATATCAAACTCCTTCTATGCTGGATGGGATGGCTATTTGCTCTGAGTAGAGATAACATCTCATTATGGATCTATTTTACCTGCCCCTACTGCCTCGACCAGTATCCTCACCTGAGAGCTTACATACTGCCTGATGGATTTTCTTGTCATGATATACCATACCATATCGGCTCAGTGTAAGGGATTTGTTTTACAACAAAGGAGTTGCAATAATTGGTGTGTGCCTGTGGGGTATATTTCTCTCACTATATACCTTCACCTAGAAGCAGCCTATGAGACAAAACAATGAATGTCTTATAAAGACTAAACTAAGGTAACAGCTTAGGAACAACCTCTAGCAGGTTGGACCTTGTCCTCCATGATGAGTGATTACTGTCAACCAACTGCTGATACATAGTATTGTGCTGCAAGTAGCTAGAATTCATGGGTCCAGAACCAAGGGGGAAGAAGTGGCATTGGGACTTCTCAACATTGTTTCCTGTGACTCAACTTGCTGAATTTATTTTTCTGTTCTTGCAACCTTGTATTCTACCTGACTTTGTACTGGTTCTCAGACTTTAGATCAACTGGATCCCTGCCTAGATTAACGGGCAAAGAAAGGAACTATCTAACTGATGACCACAAGGACACACAGTTGCTGCTAAAAATGAGAGATGAGACGAGTGTATATCGCAGCCAGGAGCTTCATCAGAATAACGCTTGATCTTTCTATGTCCAGAGATGATGGTTAAGAGCTATTTTAAAAATCATGACACAGGCCGGGCGCAGTGGCTCATGCTTGTAATCCCAGCACTTTGGGAGGCTGAGGCAGGCAGATCACAAGGTCAGGAGATTGAGACCATCTTGGCCAACATGGTGAAAACCTGTCTCCACTAAAAGTACAAAAATTAGCTGGGTGTGGTGGCACGTGCCTGTAATCCCAGCTACTCAGGAGGCTGAGGCAGGAAAATTGCTTGAACCAGGGAGTCGGAGATTGCAGTGAGCCGAGATTGTGCCCCTGCACTCCAGCCTGGTGACAGAGTGAGACTCCGTATCAAAAGAAAAAAAAAATCATGACACAAAAAAGAGTGACTCAACTAAGAGCTCAGGACATTTAAGGATGAGGGTCCAGGTGCCACAGCAGAACAGCAACACTTGTTTGCTCAAATGCTATGTTGGAAGGCAAAGAATATCCAGAACCAGTGACAGAAGAGGCAGGTGATCAAAAGCACTTAACAGCCTGAGGACCAGCTACAGCAACGAGGACTGTAGTTTGGTTTATTAATCTTCTTTCATTCAGTATTAGTAAATATCATTGCTGTCTCTCCCCTGGAATAAGACTGTATGTGATAGTCTGGACTTAACGCAGGGCACAAACAGACATGAAAGGTGCCATATATGGAGAGTATTGCACAGCTTTTATAAATTACTTCAAAATTAAATCCCCTTGCCCTATTAATCTAGCCACTACCATAGCAACGTATTTCACTAAGGCGTCTATTAGCTTCACACAGGTGCAGGTTGACAGTGCCTTGCGTTAGAAGTGCACTTCTTGATTCTTATTTCTTGCCCTGTGTTGTCTTTGATGCTGAAGTGTGGGCACCCATGGGAACCTGTTTGGAAATTACAGAGAGCCCAAATATGTGGACCAGATAGTGCCCTGTGTGGAGGGATGGAATCTTGTTCCTAGTGGGCCTCTAGAAGCTAGAGAAGACAAGGAAACATTCTTCCCCAAGGCCCCCAGAGGGGCAGGCAGCTCTGTTTTGACTTTAGCCCAGTGAGACTCATGTCAGACTCCTGACCTACAGAGCTGTAAGACAATAGATTTGTTTTGCTTTAAGCTATTGAGTTTATGAAAATTCATTACAGCTACAGAAGAAAGCTGATATGCCACTTGACCCATTTTATTTACTGATCATTTCCCCTTTACAAGACTGCAGTTAATTTCAATTGTTCTCCATGTCTTCACCTCATTGTTAGGGTAGTATTTCAGGTGCTACAACCTGGAACTCCAGAATCTTCACAATCTAAGAAATAGGTAGTATTTTTCTATCTGTACTCCTTTTGCTCCTTAATTATATCTCTCTAACCCAACAAGTTTAGTAATGTATTTGCCAACTACATCTTCAGAATGCAAGCCTCTTATGGCAGAGATTTTTCTTTTCTACGATCATCATCAATGTGTATTTTATGCCATATCTCTACATATATAGATGTGAAAAATATATGTATTTCATATCTATATACATATATAGACAGAAAGAGAATGAATGAGTGTTAAATTAGTGTTTTTTTTCAAACTAAATCATACATAGAAGCTTTATATGTAAATTAAATAAATGAAGAACTATTTGGAGAGAGCAGGTAGGGGACCCAGAACCCCACTAGCTCAAGCCCTCAGGAATAGACCAAACCTGTTGCCCACAGACAAGGAAAGTTGGTTGGCTGGTCAGTCAGTCTCTTTCTCTCTGAATTCTCTATTTTTATGGCCTCCAACTGATTAAGTTAGACCCAAGAAGACTAACCAGGATATTTGCTCTTATATATCCCTTACTTGAAGTCAACTGATCAGAAATGTTAAGTATATCTACAAAGTCCCATTAGAGACACCTTTAGATTTGTGTTTGATTGAATTACTGGGGGCTATAGACTAGCTGAGCTGACAAGTCAAGAAAGCCATCACAAGAAATATAACTTTGTTTTCAAATAAGTAAGAATTTGAACTTTCTAATACAATTAATTTATATACTAAAGGAATATCTAAAATTTCTTTAAAATGTCCTACATCATTACAACCTTCATTACGATAATCTGGATAACATATTGTTAACAAAATTATTTATTGGAAGTATAAACAGCACTTGTAGGTTAGTGAAATGCAGGTTAATGTTTTTATAGAGAACTGAAGTTCCAAGCTAATAGATCATTTCTTAGAGTACAAAATAGAGAGCAAGGACTTTTCAGAGTATAGCAAGACAAGCAAATCTCTTTTTAAAATCATTTATATAGACCATGTTTAAAGGAAACTTTGAACAAGTGCATCAACAAAGATGAAAAACCTTCTACGAATTGTAGAAGCATTCTTAAAGATATGCCTGCCTACCGACAGTTCAGAGCAGGCCTAATGTACAATACATAATCTACAAGGATTCTTATTTATGATAGAAAGCAAAGAATGACATCAGCTTTTTAAGAAAAAAATGTATTGCATACCCTCCCCAAAGAAAATTTCAATACTTAAGGACATACTTCATACTCATAATCATTTTAACAAATAATGGAAAACTCAAGGCTTGATTGTTAGCTACATCAAGATCTGACTATGAACACTGAAACCATTTGAATATAAAGCAAAATTAACTTACAAGTGTAATAACAAAGTGAATGCAGATACAAAATTCTTGAGATCTACTTTCTTAGTAAGTAATAGCACTGTGAAGACAAATTACAGATGTTCTTTCTCAATCACTTCATGGAACTGAAAAAGTAAGAGGCAAAACTGTTCAAATTTTATCTTCAAAAACCAGATATAAAAAGAGATAAAAACTTCTTGCCCTAATTTTAAAAAAATAGAAGATAAAAATCCCAGAAGGTATAGGCTTTTAAACTTACTCATACCTCCCAGGAACTGAACTACAGGAAGGCAACATTCTGGCACTGTTCTATAATATATCCAAAAATGGGAGAAAAGAAACACAAGGAAGTGAGGCTAGAGTGGGAAAAAATCAAGTGGAAAATCACTAAGGTATACACCTTAACTTAGCTTTGACAAAATATGTAGAATTCTACAGAGAAAAGAAGAAATCATCATGACTTGTCATTTTTCATGATGAACTTTGAGGATAAGTTAATTTGGAAAGTATAGGTCTAAGGCAAATGTCCAATTTGGTGTATTGGACTCTGATACAGGATATTTCACTAAATTTCATTTGAAAAGGGTCTGCCCGGCACAGTGACTCACACCTGTAATCCCAGCACTTTGGGAGGTTGAGGCGGGCAGATCACCTGAGGTCAGGAGTTCAAGGCCAGCCTGACCAACATGGAGAAACCCTGTCTCTACTAAAAATACAAAATTAGCCAGGCATGGTGGTGCGTGCCTGTATTCCCAGCTACTCAGGAGGCTGAGGTAGAAGAATTGCTTGAACCCAGTAGGCGGAGGTTGCGGTGAGATGAGATCGCCCCATTGCACTTCAGCCTGGGCAACAAGAGGGAAACTCTGTCTCAAAAACAAAAACAAAAAGGCAAAAAACAGGGTCCTGCAACAAAGACTGTGCATACCACCAGTAAAGAATATTTACCCAAATGAAAGGGGAAAAATAAAATCTGCAGATTGAAAGGATATATTGTGTTCTAGAAAAAATGTTGTTAATCATGCCCTAGGAAACATATTTTCTCATTCTGTTATGATGTTCAAGGATAAGGAATACTTAGTGATAAAAACAAGTCACCTTGAATAGGGAAGCTGTAATAAAAGAACTAGGATCATGCTGATGACAGATGATAATGGTATGATATCTTCAAAATCTGAAGGGCATGTATAAATCAAGAAGTTAACAAATAGCCAAGTCAAAGTACAATAAGAGTTTAATGCAACAAAGAGTAATCACCATTCAGAAAATAAAATACTAAAATTTTGAATGCTGATAAAATGCAACTTTACTATTTTGGTAGATAATTGTCAATCTCTATGTCTTGTACCTGAACCGACTTCCCATTTTAAAGAAATCCTAGAAAGGTGGGATTTGTCTTATCTGCAGCATATAGACAGTATTAAACGTTTCCTTTACCCATCCTCTGACAACTGGACCATGGATATGTGCAAGAAGCATAGCCAAATTCTCCCACCCACAACTAAGACTACTGAATGTAATGTATGTAATAAGGACATTTAGGTATTTTCACAGACTTTGGAGTAGAAAAAGAGGTATATTGTCACATGGAAATAACTTTCCAGAAGCATGAAAATGAATTTGCAGGGGCATCAAAGTACATTATCATTTCAATGTGTGTCCAATCATGTCAATGATCCAAGCAGTGGCAAGTATCTACCTAGCTAACTACGGAGGAGACTGATCACACAGCAGCATCTTGTGAATGCCTGGCCACCCTTGACTCCTGCCTGAGCTGAGTTCTCCAATCATTCTGTAAATTCTCTGAATTACTCAATACATTTGGAATGAATTCATTCTCTCATGTTACCCAGTCAATTCAATTTCTGTGTTTGCAACCAAGACTCTCCAATAATGTATAACAAATTTCAGTCAAGCGAGACATGAATCAAAATTAAGACATCAAGTTTTGAGAAGATAGGATATATTTCAGCAATTTCCTTTATTTTAATTAGTTGATTTTTCAAATTAAATGCAAATGAAGTTTAAACATATTTAATAACTTAATTTTAAAATATATATTAACTGTATACTAATATATAGAAATACTATAACATTTATATGAAACAATGGCTATGTATCTTGTTACCTAGTTTTTATCTGTATTTATCTTCAGAAAGGTTTCTGGAAGGTTACTACAAGGCCACAGTAACCAAAACAGCGTGGTATTGGTACCAAAACAGATGTATAGACCAATGGAGGAGAACAGAGACCTCAGAAATAACACCACATGTCTACAACTGTCTGATCTTCCACAAACCTGACAAAGAACAAGCAATGGGGAAAGGATCTCCTATTCAGTAAATGGTGCTGGGAAAACTGTCCAGCCATATGCAGAAAACTGAAACTGGACCACTTCCTTACACCTTATACAAAATTAACTCAAGATGGATTAAAAACTTAAATGTAAAACCCAAAACCATAAAAACCCTAGAGGAAAACCTAGGCAATACCATTCAGGACATAGGCATGGGCAAAGACTTCATGACAAAAATGCCAAAAGCAATTGCAACAAAGCCAGAATTGATAAATGGGATATTAATTTTCTATTAATGATTACTGTTTTGGATTATAGGGTTTCAGTTGATTGAATAAACTTCTTTGGTACTTTTCTATACTGCTTGAATACTGTGTAACACATAATTTTTATATAACTAACAAGATTATTATTTTTAAGACATTAGAAAGGAAGATTTATAGGGCTTAAAACAAATAATATTTACAAGTTCTATTTTCCTCTGAGAACACTACATGTTACTTAAACTGTTCCGTGATTGAGTGGCAGCATGTTGTAGTAAAAAGTGCATTGTCCTAAGACCCAGGACTTATTCAGATTCATGACTGCGTGTTCTTGAAATATTGGCTACCTTCACAGACCATTTTCTTACATTGGAAATGAACTAATCTGGCTAAGCAATCTCTTGGTTTTCACATTTATAAAATTTTGTGACTAAAAATTGGAATTAATGACATACTTGAACAACATATAACAACATATACATGTGTATATACACATATATACATAGTTTGATATAGAACTATAATATCTGATAAGGTTACCTTTAAGTCAATGGCACATGATTTTTTTGGCATCTTGCACAAGGAGTTTTCTGAATACCATATTTTTCTCTGAATTAGGTCCCATGTTTTATCACTGAGCTCTTTTGATAACTCCAATTTCAATCAGCATTTAAACAAATCCGCCAAGAAAAAAAGATCACCTACTATTTATTTGCCAAGTTCCTGTACAGTTTTATAGTCCTTAATTTGCAGAAAAGAAAAATTGACATACAAAACTTAATATAGCACTTAGTATGCCAGCACAGCTTTAAGCACCTTACATATATTCACTCATTTAATCTTGACAATATTATTATATCCTTTCTATAAATAGAGAAATTGCCTAAGATCACATAGCTACTAAGTGGTTGAACTGAATTTAAACCAATGCAGTGAGGTTCCTGAATCTGTGCTCCTACCCACTATGCAGTCAGTACTCCTCTGAGTTACCACCTTACCTCAGGTCACCAGTACTGAACTCTCTTTGTGTCAGATGCTGTTAGGCACTAGAGATTCAACAGGGCATTCAACTCGTGCGTCAACTAACTTGAAACACGTTGCTTATTTTCTTTTGAAAGCTTTTTAAAAAATTTCCTTATAGTAAAATAAACCTTAAAAATGCTCAGTTACTTACCTCACCAATGTTTTTCTGACTCCTCAACAAAACAGGCTTTCCACTCAAATCAGCTTAATTTGATTTGCCTCCCTTATACACAACTTAGTTGCTCTCCTGAAAGAGCCCTACTATACATTGGAAAGTCCTTAATTGTTTTCATATCTGTCTACCACCTCCTCCAAATTTAAGGAAAACTCAGTGACAAATACATATGCCCCCCATGTCCTCTCCTTAGGGATCAGTTGGGCAAACAACAGTTATCAAGTTTTCAGTAAGTTGAATATTTCGTTAAAGCATGCTTTATGTTGTTCAGGTGCAAGGATTTATGTGCTTTTATTTGAAAGTGTTTGTGTTGGTGGTCGGGGAGAATAGGGAGATGAGATCTAGAAGTCAGAAATATTATAAATTCTTCAATTCTGAAAATAATTGTATTCCACTTCAAAGCAACTAGTACAATTGACTATCAATATTAAAATTGTCCATTAGTTCAACAAATATTTATGAAGTGGCTACTAGATACTCTATAAATTTCATATTATAAAATCAAATTTGATTAACTATTAAAAAAATTTGAGTTCTCTAATTTAAAGATCTTAGGCATACATATTTTAAAAAAAATATATTCATTTAAAAAATCTGAGGCTTTTATCCTTAAATATCAGTTTAACCATAAAATGTTGATTAAAGAATTGAACATTTAATAACTAATTAAAATCTGTGTCTCTGATTTTATTACAAGCCATTATTGAATACACAGCTTAATACTGGTTAATGTCCACACAGCAGTAAGATGATAACCAAAAATCCTTATTAATCTGGTCCTTGAGTAAAATATCAATGTGCCTTTGTATAACCTACTTACTACACTATAACAGCTATTAAACTATCATTTAGTTTCTATCATTTTTTATTCTTTACCTAAAATAAAATATAAATCTAACATTATAATTAAATATTTGACATTCCTCTTGACATTGCCCAGATTCTAGAGACCATATTTTGAAATGTGACTTTTATTTATTTATAGATTAGTTAATGAAAATATTTCCAAATAGTCTTTATTTAACCCATCACTATTTATATAGTGAATATAATTATATAGACATCATCTTCATCCAAAATTAACTCTTGAACTTTTCACATGCTGTTGATCCCTAATCAGTTAAAAAAGAAGGTAATTTGCTTTTCAAATATATAGATTAAATAGACATTTAAAAATCATGTAATAGAAGGAACAATTTAGAAGTTGGTGGTATGGACTATGTTTACATAATGGCAACAGTGTCACCCTCCCTCAGCTCTCAGCTACCCTAATATTTTAAACAGCAAGGAGTACCATTTGGTAAGGCTGACTGTAAGGAGTTCTAGTTCCTGTAGAAATAGCAAGTGTCTCACTTTTATTGAACATTAGCTATTCAAGAATCATGGTGTGCCTTGTGAATTTTTTGAGATTTATAAACACAGATTCAACACAGTGAGTATTATAAATACCCACTTCAATTGTATTCTAAAGAAAAAAGTTTTTTAAATGTTTACATCAATACTTAAGATAATAAGTTAAATGAAGATATTTACTTTAGAGAACTAGGGGTTCTCTCTTTGAATGTAAACATTCAGTCTTAGGCCAACAAAAAAGAAAATGTTAATTTTTAAATGAGTGATAAATGGGATTTATATTTATAAATTTGAAAATAGGTGCAAGAAAGATTTTGATAAATAAATGAAACAAAATTAACCTTTTATTTTTCATACAGCTATAGTATTTTTGGTGATGACTTTAAGTTTCTCATAATAAAATTTATATATAGTTTTAGTAGTACATTCATGATTCTTCAGTTTGGAAAGACGATAATTAAAGTTAATAAAGGACAGATTAATTCAGATAATTTAGTTGTCTTCAAATATTCATTTGTATGTTTATTATTTGAATTTTGAATGTATTTCCTCCCTTATAGAGACAACACTGTAAATGGTGAATTTTGGTTCTCAATCCAGCACTCAAATTTTACGAGATTTCTGCGTCTATTGCCATTTTCTCCTCAAACTTGTTCAAGATGATTTTAAAACCACAAGAGGAAAAGAATGGAAAAGGAGCATGGTAATTAACAGAACCTACAGTGATAGTAAAGGAAGCCGAGGAAGAGTTTTATGCAAGAATCTTCCTTACTCCTGATATTTCCTCTTAGTTCCCACCCTGCTCCTTCGTTGTAAATCCAAACTTGCCCTTATTGGATTTGGAGTCACGCCCAATCTTTCCCCTACCACAAGACCCTATTATAGTGGCCCCTATACCTATCATCATATCCCCTCTAGAATAAGTCTGCTTTTCTGTCTTTAACAAGTATCATTAAACACTTTTTTAAAAATAACATCAACCATTAGTGCTTACCACTGCACAGGATGGCAGTGACTTTCAGTCTTTGGGCAGAGACCATTCCGTATGAGAGACTTGTTCAAATACGGTTTCAAAACACAAGGAGCAACAACAGAGGAGAAAAAGATGCAGGAAAAAAAATTAAGAAACAAATTTTTGGTAATATCTAAATTCAACTCAGGTATTAAGAGTCTTCAAATGACTCCTGAGTTGGATTTAGGTATCTAATTTTTTAAGTTCTTACTAAGCTAACTCAAAAGTGCTTCAGGTGTTTATGGGCTTGGTTAGGTACTATCCTTGAGCAGTAAAAAAGCTTAAGGTGATGTCAATAAATATTTATTTCTGCTGTTATGATGTTCTGGGAACATCAAACTATTTCTCATTTTCAAGTACATTTGGAGACAGTGTAAATGGATTTAAAAGTTTTCAAAGTTTTTAGATATAAAATAGAAAATGTCAGGTGTTAAGTCCCCCTCCTCTAGTTTTTTTTACAGTTGTCGGGCCTTACATTTGTAGAACCTCTGTCAACAGAGTCCGAGCTGGTCTTGACCAAACCTAGGAATGTGTTATAAATTATTAAGTGAGTGCTACAGTGAAATTGATTCATATAAGGCCAATGTCCAATAGCCTGTTCACTCTCAGCCACTCTTTCTTCGTAACTCTATGATCATCCTATGATAATACAGGTGGACTTAGTTTCCTGACAGCAGTCCAGCTTCTTAATGGGAAAATATTGAGCCCTATTCTGAATCCCAGTTACTTGGATTGGATCTAGAGGCACCATGTAGATATTATCAGTCATTTCCCTATCTTAATTCTGCAGCTCAAAAGTGAGTTAATAATGTCTCAATATTTGCTTGGAGATTTTTATTTGAAGGTCTGATTAGATGAGAATCAGCACCATTCATCTAGTTTCCTTGCTGGTCCACTGATGAAGAGCCAACATTCCTAACTGCTACACTACAGTTATTGGAAACTATAAATGCTTTCCAGATTAATTCTAACTCTCAAACAATTAAGTTACTTTTCTCTGTATTCACCATCATTTATATTTTCCTCCCCACAGTAGGGATAAATTACAGAAGTTCTTAAAGCAGAGTACATTATTTGGCATGTGTCAGCCAATACAGAAAACATATAAGCTCCCTGCTTCCTTCCCACAACCCCCAGTCGCAGAGATGGAGACCTTCTTCTTAAAAATAGAACCACACGGGTTTCTGAGTACAACTTCCTGAGATGATGTGGCATGAGTTATTCTTAGACTAAAATGGCCATTGCCTGGCCTCCTTTCAGAGGACAAATCAAGTAGCAGAGTTAGGCCTCAGCTGGTCCTTTGAGATACCCTGAAGGTACATGCCAGAGAGTTATTTCCTGCCTTTTGTGGCATGGGCTTTTTGCCTTCAATCACTCAATTGATATATTTTTTGCTGTGTACCTTTGAAATTTTATTTGTTCCTCATATTTTTCAAAGAAGTCTCCCTGTTTTTAATAATTTTTCTAAAGATGTCTGAAATACGTTTAATCACAGTCATGCACACAAGACAACTGCTCGTCAAGGGTATCCAGCAAAGCATTTAGACAAGCATACTATTTGCATAGAAGGATTGGATAATGTATCACATTACCAATAAACACTTTCTTTGCAGTAAATCCTTATAATCTCACAATTATATAACACATTAGCAATGGGGTCTATATAGAAGGTAAGAATTCCTAAGGTAGTTTTTTCTTGATCTGTACACTCTTAAGGCTCTACAGATTTGTATTAGCTATCTGTTGCTATATTAAAATTACTCCAAAACTTAGTGGCTTGAAAGAATAAATGTTTATTATCTCACAATCCGTGGGTCAGAATCAGAATACACCTTTGCTGTGTCCTCTGCATGAGTCTCTCACAGGCAGAAATCAAGGTACTAGCCAAGACATAAATCTCAAGGTTAGACTGGAGGAGATATACCTCCAATCTCACTTATGTGGCTGTTGACAGGCATCAGGTCTTCACTGGCCCGAGACATCAGATCCTTGCCAGTAGGCTTCTTAATAAGAATAACTCACGACACGGCAGAGTGAGAGCTGAGAGAGAGAAAGAGATGGGCAGAGAAACAGAGAGCGAAGGCAAGAAACTCAGTCTTTTTGCAATCCAATCTTGGAAGTGAGATTCTGTTACTGTTTTTTAGATTCCTGCAAGTCGGCCCAACTCACAAAGAAGGAAAGTTGGGATCCATGGAAGCTATTTTAGAGGCCACAGGACTACTGCATAATTTCTTTTTCATTTTCTTTCATTCACTTATTGAAGTTTCTAAGAACATACTATGTGCCTAGCTTTGCTGGTACTGAGGAAATATAAATGGAAAAGGAATATAAGGCCTTTTCATAAAGGACCTTCTACTTGCAAAGGATAACAAAATTATAAAACAGATTTAAAACATAATTATATTTTAACAAGAACCATATTTTAAAATATGCCCTGAGATATATTTCTCCTTTATAAACAAGTTTACTTCTGTCTTAAGGGACACAAAGAATGTGAAGAAAAATATCACCAGACAAAATGTATTGTCCATTGGTTTCCCAAAGACTCAGGAGAAAGACATAGGGGATGACAGCATTTCAGAGGCATACTCTTTCTCCTCACTCTCAGCTGGAAGTAGGATGTAGTGGGAGGAACACAGGAAACAGGTAAAGATGTTTAGAAGAATTCTGTACCAGAGCTCAGCCTGGGTAAAGAAACATTGAAACAGCAGAGAAAAGACCAGGAATTTCACTAGGCTTGGGCTTCAACACCAAATGCCTTCTGGGAAATGTGAGGATTCATCCCAGATCTGGAATGAGAAGTAGATGGGAGAAGGGATCTACCAGCTAACTGCTCTTTCTTCAAGCAACATGTAATTAATGCTTCTACTTAATTAGTCATTCTATTCACAAAATTTTGTTACTATTACTTCACTTCAGCTAGATGTCTCATGCCTTTAGGAGCTGCCAGTTAGCTGAATTATATTAAAACTTTAGAACGAATGGTTCAGCACTTTTTGTTCTACAGCAATATAGGCAGCTAAGAACATGCTTAAATCAGAACAAGAAAATATTTGATGCAGTGAAAAAGAAGAAATATATTCTAAGCAGAAAATTTATATTTTCTTGTGCTGTTCCTGAAATCTTTACATCAATTTTTCAGGTATTATCAATAGAGAAAAGGTATATATTTTACTTTATTATTTTTTCATTGAATAACTATAAACCTCAATTTCTGTAATTTGCATTTAGGTTAAATACATTTTGATTTCACTATTTTTTTCTACAGAGAATTGACAGATGTCTTAACAAAATATGACAGCTGTTTTTTAGATAATGAAGCATCATCAATTTTTGTGTACAGTTAAAAAATGATATACAACATCTGTAGACCAGTAATGAGTTTTACTATTTTCCATTATCTGCACAGTATTGTTCAAAATAATAATTCAATATACATTTTGTTAATGAAATCTTCTGGCTCACTCATTAAAATAAACTCTGATTTTCAAAATGTTGCACTCACATTTATTAATCTCTTTATCTCAGTTTTCAGAATATAGTTAATCTATATTTATTGGCTTGATATACAAAATGCTCTCTTTTGGGAGCTGTCATCATCTAGCTGGTATTGCCAACTTCATAGAGAAACCATGTTTTTGATTTTTTTTTTTAAACAAAACCTTACAAACACGTAAGAAGCAAATATCTCTTGAATAACAAATATGTAAATTAACAACTTCAATAGAAAATACACTCTGGAATACTCCCCCACCAAAAAATTATTCACATAAAAATATATGACTTTATTGTGATAATTTAAATATACATTTTTTCTGTATCACTTTTTAATAACTTTTATCTAGCTTACATTGTTGTATAACTATAGTATACAATACATATAACATACAAAATATGTGTCATCGACAATGGATCAGAAGACTTCTGGTCGACAGTCAGTTATTAGTAATTAAGTTTTGGGGGAGTCAAAAGTTACATGCAGATGTTTAACACCTGCTGGGAGACAAGGGAAGGCCAGTGCCCCTAAACCCTGTGGTGTTCAAGGGCCAACTGTAATGAGAAGAGTATATATCATTTAAACTACTTACACATTTTTAGGAAATGTTTACTATCGGGGGAACCAGCCCCCAATATTTCAACATATGTTCTTTTTTATTTCCCCTAAGTGTCGGCCTGTCTGAGAAATAAAGAGAAAGAGTACAAAAGAGAGAAATTTTACAACTGGGTCTCCGGGGATGACATCACATGTCAGCAGGTTCCGTGATGCCCCTGAGCCTCAAAACCAGGAAGTTTTTTTAGGGATTTCAAAAGGGGAAGAGTGTATGAATAGGGAGTGGGTCACAGAGATCACATGCTTCAAATGGTAATAAAAGATCACAAGGGCAGAAGGACAGAGCAAGGTCACAAGGCCAGGGCAAAATTAGAATTACTAATGAGGTTCCATGTCCCACTATGAGCGCATTGTCATTGATAAACATCTTAACAGGAAACAGGGTTCAAGAGCAGAGAACCAGTCTGACTAGAATTCGCCAGGCTGGAATTTCCTAATTCTAGCAAGTCTGAGGGCGCTGCGGGAGACCAGGGCGTACTTCATCCCTTATCTTCAACTGCATAAGGCAGACATCCCCAGAGTGGCTGTCCATAGGCTCCCCATGGGAATGCATTCCCTTCCCAGGGTTGTTCCTTACTGGGAAAAGAATTCCGCGATATTTCTCCTACTCATTTTCTGCAATAAGAAAAATATGACTCTGTTCTGCCCAACACTGCAGGCAGTCAGACCTTATGATCATCTCCCGTGTTCCCTGAATATCGCTGTTATCCTGTTCTTTTTCAGGGTGCCAAGATTTCATAGTGTTCAAACACACATGTTTTACAAACAATTTGTGCAGTTAACACAATCATCACAGGGTCCTGAGGTGGCATATATCCTCAGCTTATGAAGATGACAGAATTAAGAGATTAAAGTAAAGACAGACATAGGAAATTATAAGAGTATTGATTGGGGAAGTGATAAATAACCATGAAATCTTCACAGTTTATGTTCTTCTGCCGTGGCTTCAGCCGGTCCCTCCATTTGGGGTCCCTGACTTCCCACAACAGTTTACAAATTATACAAAAAAGATTTTAAGCAGCAGTATGAAATGGATAATCTTAGCATAAAAGAGTGTTAATAAATATCTCATAATTAAAATTCAGCATATTTGCTTGTTGATTTCAGTTCCCTATAGATTCTGGATATTAGGCCTTTGTCAGATGTGTATTTCACAAATACCTTCTGTCATTCTGTAGATTACCTGTTTGCTCTATTGATTTTTTTTTTTTTTTCTTTCTGTGCAGAAGCTCCTTACTTTAGTTAGGTCCTATTGTCTATTCTTGTTTTCATTAGAATTACTTTTGGGGACTTCACCAAAAATTCTTTGCCAAGGCTAATGTTGAAAAGAGTATTTCCTAGGTTGTCTTCAAGGATTTTTATAGTTTGAGGTCTTATGTTTCTATTTTTAATCCATCTTGAGTTTATATTTTTATACGGTGAAAGGTAAGGGTCCAGCTTTAATATTCTGCATAGGCTGGCCAGTTATCCCAGCACCACTTATTGAATAGGGAGTCCTTTCCTCATTGGTTGTTTTTGTCAGCCTTTTCAAAGATCAGAAGGTTGTAGGTGTGTGACTTTATTTCTGAGTTTCCCATTCTGTTCCTCTTTGTCTATATGTCTGTTTTTGTGCCAGTACCAAGCTGTTTTGGTTACTGTAGTTTTATAGTATAGTTTGAAGCCTCTGGCTTTGTTCTTTTAAATTAGCATTGCTTTGGCTATTTGGACTCTTTTTTATTTCCGTATGTATTTTAGAATAGTTTTTTTTTTCTATTTCTATAAAGAATGGCATCAGTAATTTGATGGGAATATCATCGAATCTGTAAATGCTTTGGGAAGTATTCTTTGCAATTTGCCCATTTTTGTAACATTGATTCTTCCAATCCATGAGCATGGAATGTTTTTTCATTTATTTGTGTCATCTCTGATTTCTTTCATCAGTGTTTTGTATTGAAAAATGGTTGAAGAACATCAACAGACACTTCTCAAAAGAAGACATTCAAATGGTCAACAAACATGAAAAAATGCTCAGCATCACTCATCACTAGATAAATGCAAATCAAAACCACAATGAGATACCATCTCACACCAGTCAAAATGGCTATTACTAAAAAGTCAAAAAATAGCACATGCTGATGAGGCTGTGGAGAAAAGGGAATACTTATACACTGTTGGTGGAAATGTAAATTAGTCCAGCCACTGTGGAAAGCAGTCCCAAAATTTCTCAAAAAACTTAAAACAGAGTTACCATTTGACCCAGCAATCTTATAATAGGGTATATTCCCAAAAGAAAGTAAATCAACCCACCAAAAAGGCACATGCACTCATATGTTCATCACAGCACTATTCACAATAGCAAAGACATGGAATCAACCCAGGTGCTCAAGAAACAGATATTCCAACTTATATAAATTATGCTAGAACATCGAGTGAGGGAAGCCAGCTAATGAACACTCCAAGGCAAACATACAGCATTTATTTTTTAAAGTATAATAAAAACTAAATAATAGGTTAATCACACCTACCAATTTAGATTAAAAAAATGTTAAAAAAAATGTTTCAAAACCAAGTCCAGAGCTATGTTAAGTAAAATTTTTTAAAAAGCATTATATCTAAGTAGGATTTATCCAGAAAGACAAAAAAATTTCCACACTAGAAATCTACAGATGGACTTCTAACGGATAAGATAAAGGAATCGTATTATAGAAATGTTCTGTAAAATACTGTGAAATATATTAAAATATGTAGCTGATTTATTGAAGAAAACAGCATAAAATTTTCAAGTGCCAAAAATAAAAAAGGTCCTTCAAGCTGAAACTATATATATAAGTAAAAGTCTTAGTAATAGTAAGGAAATTGCCAGTGTATATATACCTGAGAGTCTGGCATTTTTTACTCTCCATAAAACAAGCAATAGCAGAAGTCTCCCTGCATCAGATGATATTCAATAATGTGTTTTCAGTGAATGGAAAACAAACACAGAACTCCCAGAGAAGTGTGTCTTCCAGAAAGTGCATCTTATTCTGACCTGCACAAGATTTATATATTGACTGGAAATACATGTTGGTGCTAGATCATTAAATTTTTTAGGAGAAAGGGTAATGTAATCAGGTTTAAAAAGGTATATTAATTTGAAAAGGAACACTTTGAAGTATATATATTCAAATAAGAGCAGAGTTGGGAGTATGCATAAATTGAACAATGTGGCTATTGCAATGCTCCAGTATGGATAATGTCATTGTGATTGAATGCAGAAAACTATGTAGAACTATCATTTAAGGAGATAAAGGGATTTGGTATTAATAAAGAATGGGATATAAAGAGATAAAGTGAAGGGAAAAAAGAAATATCACAACTTACTGTAGAATTCTGGAATGTCATACTGTTCTTTGGAGTGTGAAAAATGGAAGAAGCTCGAGTTTGGAGGAGATGACTCTGAGTTTGGTTTTGTACATGATTTTTTGTAAGATGGCCTTAGGTGACATAAGAAAAAAAGAAATGCATCCATTGATAAATTTGATATGAACCCGAACATGAGTTAAAAATGTGAATCGTCTACATTTAAAAGCAATTGAATCTTCAAGTATGGATGATTTTACCTAAGGGAAAGTAGAAGTGATAAGGCCAAGCCTCAGGACTTTAAATCTCCTCCAAAGAGAGGAAATTAAGCTTTCCAAGAAGACCAAGGATCAACAGCACTGATTGCTATTGCTATAAAAATGTCCAGAAAGAGGTATATTTTTAACATCTATTGGAATTAATGACTTAGTGGCTTAAGCAAGCTTTTTTTTTTAATGGAATGATGGAACCAGAAATCAGATTGGATTAGGTAGATATGAAAGGCAAATGACTAGGAAGAAACAGGAACCTGGTAGTAGTAACTGACTTTAGAAAGAGATCCTGGATGACTGGGAAATTAGAAAGGTATAAATATTCTTTCACTGTATACATTTTACACAATTTAAAATTTTACACAATTTAAAATGTGTAAAATGTGTAAACTCTTACACATTAAATTTACACAATTTAAAATGTATAAAATGTGTAAAATCTTCCACATTCTATCTTTTAGCTAATCATAAATGATATAAGTAAAGGAAGTTTTAGAAAATGGTAAAATGCTGATGTGTTTGCTTTTGTTGAAATGAAAATCTCTCAAGACAAATTTCACAAGTAGCAGTTGGTTTTTAAACATGAACACTAAAGATTATCCTTATATTACATATAGCCTTATAAAGAAATTGCTGTGAATAATACAGGATTGTTAGCAGGTCTCATTTACTTTTCTTTGTTCTTTGACACTGTAGACAGAAATCATTTATGACTCTCTGTTAGTCTATTTTACATTGCTATAAAGGAATATCTGAGACTGGGTAATTTATTTGTATTTTCCTTTATTTTGCCTCATGGTTCTTCAGACTGAACAAGAAACATAGTGCCATCTGCTTCAGGTGAGGCCTCAGGAAGGTTACAATCATAGCAGAAGGCAGAAGGAGGAACCAGCATATCACATGACAAGAGAAGGAGCAAGAGAGAATAGTAGGTGCCAGACTTGGGAACAATCAGTTATTGCACTAACTTATAGACACAGGTAGGGCACCAAGCATTAATGAGGGATCTGCCCCTGCAACCCAAACATCTCCCACGAGGCCTCACTTTCAACACTGGGGGCCACGTTTCAATATGAGATTTGGAGGGGAAAAACATCCAAACTATTTCAGACCCTAACCTCCATGAGCTCACTGTAGATCTGTGGCTACACATGATAATACTGAACCTGCAATGAAATTGTGAAAAGTAAATTTGATGAGAAATAAATCTACATGAATCAGATAATCTCTGGTAGAATATAACTGATACAATGCTTTACACTGACAACATCTGTCCTCATATTATATGCTATTTAATTATTGTGATAGGTGTAATGTATGGTCTATTCCTTCAGAACAATTAAATGCACAATGATAACACCCCTGCTGCTGATCATTCCTCATCCCTGGCATAACTCATCACCTCAAACACATATAATGTGCCTTCTAGCTCAGCTCTCCTCAGACTCTGATGCAGCCTTGTGAGACAAAGCCACATGTCTTATCCATGCTCAGATTTGGGGGCTTCTGAGCTATGGAATCCCCTTGCCAGTGCCTGATGTCTCCCCTCCCCAGCATTAGCCCAGCGATTAATTCTCCAGTATGCAGGCCTCCTCTATTAGGGGTTTCAACAAACGAGAAGTGGGTTGTAAAACCTCTATCTTCTAAACTTATCTCTGCCTCTCTAATTCCTCTCTCCCAGTTCATTTCCTGTAGCCTAAAATGGAATCATCATCTTTTCTGCATACCAGGAAACTTTGCTTAGGTAATTTTCTACCCTTTCTGTAGTTTAGAGGACCAGAAACATTTATTCTTTCAGGGGGGAAGTTCCAAGATGGCCAAATAAGAACAGCTCCAGCCTCCAGCTCACAGTGTGAGCAACACAGAAGACAGGCGATTTCTGCATTTCCAACTGAGGTACCGGGTTCACCTCACTGGGGCGTTTTGGACAGTGGGTGCAGGAGAGTGGGAGCAGCCCACCAAGTGAGAGTCAAAGCAGGGTGAAGCATCACTTCACCCAGGAAGCACAAGGGGGAGGCAAACGTCCTTCCCTAGCCAAGGGAAACCATGGCACACAACACCTGGAAAATTGGGTCATTCCCACCCTAATACTGTGCTTTACCAAAGGTCTTAGCAAACGGCACACCAGGAGATTACATCCTGCACCTGGCTCAGAGGGTCCCACACCCAAGGAGCCTCCCTCATTGATAGCACAACACTCTGAGATCTAACTGTAAGGCAGCAGCGAGTCTGGGGGAGGGGCACCCATCATTAATGAGGCTTGAGTAGGTAAACAAAGTGGCCAGAAAGCTCAAACTGTGTGTAGCCCACTGCAACTCAAGGAGGCCTGCCTGCTTCTGTAGACTCCACCTCTGCGGACAGGCAATAGCCAAACAAAAGGAAGCAGAAACCTCTGCAGATTTAAATGTCCCTGTCTGACAGTTTTGAAGAGAGTAGTGGTTCTCCCAAAACTGTGTTTGAGATCTGAGAACAGACAGACTGCCTGCTCAAGTGGGTCCCTGACCCCCAAGTAGCCTGTCGGGGAGACACCACCAACTAGGGGCAGACTAACACCTCACACCTCACACTGCCATGTACCCCTCTGAGATGAAGCTTCCAGAGGAATGAACAGGCAACAACATTTGCTATTCAGCAATATTCACTTTTCTGCAGTGTCTGCTGCTGATATTCAGGCAAACAGGGTCTGGAGTGGACCTCAAGCAAATTCTAACAGACCTGCAGCTGAGGGTCCTGATTATTAAAAGGAAAACTAACAAACAGAAAGGACATCCACACCAAAACCCCATCTATACATCACCATCATCAAAGACCAAAGGTAGATAAAACCACAAAGATGGGGAAAAAACAGGGTGGAAAACTGAAAATTCTAAAAATCAGAGTGCCTCTCCCCCTCCAAAGGAACACAGCTCCTTGCCAGCAGTGGAACAAAGCTGGATGGAGAATGACATTGATGAGTTGAGAGAAGAAGGCTTCAGATGATCAAACTTCTCTGAGCTAAAGGAGGAAGATTGAACCCATCGCAAAGAAGCTAAAAACCTTGTAAAAAGGTTTGATGAATGGCTAACTAGAAGAACCAATGTAGAGAAGGCCTTAAATGACCAGATAGAGCTGAAAACCATGGCACAAGAACTATGTGACAAATGCACAAGTTTCAGTAACCGATTCAGTCAACTGGAAGAGAGGGTATCAGTGATTGAAGATCAAATGAATGAATTGAAGCGAGAAGAGAAGTTTAGAGAAAAAACAGTAAAAAGAAATTAACAGAGGCTCCAAGACATATGGGACTATGTGAAAAGACCAAATCTACCTCTGATTGGTGTACCTGAAAGTGAGGGGGAAAATGGAACCAAGATGGAAAACACTCTGCAGGATATTATCCAGGAGAACATCCCCAACCTAGCAAGGCAGGCCAACATTCAAATTCAGGAAATACAGAGAAAGCCACAAAGATACTCCTCGAGAAGAGCAACTCCAAGACACATAATCATCAGATTCACCAAACTTAAAATGAAGGAAAAAATGTTAAGGGCAGTCAGAGAGAAAGATC
>NW_012104521.1:1232372-1234459 GCF_000951045.1 Mandrillus leucophaeus
AAGAAATAACTAAGATCAGAGCAGAACTGAAGGAGATAGAGACACAAAAACCCTCCAAAAAATCGATGAATCCAGGAGCTGGTTTTCTGAAAAGATCAATAAAATTGATAGACTGCTAGCAAGACTAATAAAGAAGAAAAGAGAGAAGAATCAAATAGATACAATAAAAATAATAAACGGGATATCACCACTGACCCCACAGAAATACAAATGACCATCAGAGAATACTGTAAACACCTCTATGCAAATAAACCAGAAAACCTAGAAGAAATGGATAAATTCCTGGACACTTACACTCTCCCAAGACTAAACCAGGAAGAAGTTGAATCCCTGAATAGACCAATAGCAGGCTCTGAAATTGAAGCAATAATTAGCCTACCAACCAAAAAAGTCCAGAACTGGATGGATTCACAGCCGAATTCTTCCAGAGGTACAAGGAGGAGTTGGTACCATTCCTTATGAAACTATTCCAATCAATAGAAAAAGAAGGAATCCTCCCTAACTCATTTTATGAGGCCAACATCATCCTGATAACAAAGCCTGGCAGAGACACTACAAAAAAAGAGAATTTTAGACCAATATCCCTGATGAACATCGATGTGAAAATCCTCAATAAAACACTGGCAAACCAAATCCAGCAGCACATCAAAAAGCTTATCCACAATGATCAAGTGGGCTTCATCCCTGGGATGCAAGGCTGGTTCAACATACGCAAATCAATAAACGTAATCCAGCATATAAAGAGAACCAAAGACAAAAACCACATGATTATCTCAAAAGATGCAGCAAAGGCCTTTGACAAAATTCAACAGACCTTCATGCTATAAATTCTCAATAAATTCAGTATTGATGGAACATATCTCAAAATAATAAGAACTATTTATGACAAACCCACAGCTGATATCATTCTGAATGGGCAAAAACTGAAGCATTCTATCTGAAAACTGGCACAGGACAGAGATGCCCTCTCTCATTACTCCTATTCAACATAGTGTTGGAAGTTCTGGCCAGGGCAATCAGGCAGGAGAAAGAAAGAAAGGGTATTCAATTCAATTAGGAAAAGAGGAAGTAAAATTGCCCCTTTTTGCAGATGACATGATTGTATATTTAGAAAACCCCATCATCTCAGCCCCAAATCTCCTTAAACTGCTAAGCAACTTCAGCAAAGTTTCAGGATACAAAATCAACATGCAAAAATCACAAACACTACCATACACCACTAGTAGACAAACAGAGACCCAAAGTATTAGTGAACTTCCGTTCACAATTGCTACAAAGAGAATAAAATACCTAGGTATCCAACTTACAAGGGATATGAAAGACCTCTTCAAGGAAAACTACAAACCAATGTTCATTGAAATAAAAGAGGACACAAACAAATGGAAGAACGTTCCATGCTCATGGAGAGGAAAAATCAATATTGTGAAAATGGCCATACTGCCCAAGGTAATCGATAGATTCAATGCCATCCCCATTAAGCTACCAATGACTTTCTTCACAGAATTGGAAAAAACTGCTTTAAAGTTCATATGGAACCAAAAGAGAGTCCACATTGCCAAGGCAATCCTAAGTCAAAAGAACAAAGCTGGAAGCATCATGCTACCTGACTTCAAACTATACTCAAGGCTACAGTAAACAAAACAGCATGGTACTGGTACCAAAACAGAGATATGGACCAATGGAACAGAACAGAGCTCTCAGAAGTAATACCACACATCTACAGCCATCTGATCTTTGACCAACCTGAGAAAAACAACAAATGGGAAAAGGATTCCCTATTTAATAAATGGTGCTGGAAAAACTGGCTAACCATGTGTAGAAAGCTGAAATTGGATCCCTTCCTTACACCTTATACAAATAATAATCCAAGATGGATTAGAGACTTAAATGTTAGACCTAAAGCCATAAAAACCTTAGAATAAAACCTAAGCAATACCATTCTGGACAAAGGCATGGGTAAGGACTTCATGTCTAAAACACAAAAAGCAACTGCAACAAAAGCCAAAATTGACAAATGGGATCTAATTAAACTAAAGAGCTTCTGCACAGCAAAAGAAACTACCATCAGAGTGAACAGGCAACCTACA
>NW_012104521.1:1235194-1292784 GCF_000951045.1 Mandrillus leucophaeus
ACACTTGGACATAGGAAGGGGAACATCACACATCAGGGCCTGTTGTGGGGTGGGGGTAGGGGGGAGGGATAGGATTAGGTGATATACCTAATGTAAGTGATGAGTTAATGGGTGCAGCACACCAACATGACACATGTATACATATGTAACAAACCTGCACATTCTACACATGTACCCTAGAACATAAAGTATAATAAAAAATTAATAAATAAATAAAAATATTTATTGCAAAAAATTATTCTTTCAAAATTTTGGCTTCTGCAAAATAAGTCACTTTCAAGTCTACTTTTGTTTCTGCTCCAGGTATTAAAAATTAGATTTGAAAACCAAAAGTGCTTATAAATTCTTTGTTCCTTTTCTCTGGCTGTATCTCCCTGTCCCAAATCAAAGATTATCTTAACTTTAATAAGCAGATAGCTGAAGAGCAACATACATTACTGAGGTTTTTTAATACACTATTTAAAAAGTATTATTTCACTATTATACTAAAACAGAGATGGAAACTGACCCATGTTTTTTTAACTTGTTTCTTATATTTTGATATCATGTTGGATGATCTGATACAAGCTTGTTGTCTACTATGTATATAATACGTAATTTCCATGGATTTGTAGAGAAGAAATGGAGTTACCATGAATTAGGAATATTTGTATTGTATAGCTGCTTCTTCTATCTAATTATTATCAAAAAACAGTGTTGCAGATATATTATTGACCAAATTGTTGATTAACTATGACCAAAGCTATTTTAGCAAACATCTTAAATTCTGATTTTTTTAATTTAGCAAATAAAACTAAAAGGTACTCCATTATATTATTCACATCACTTCTACTAACAATCTACATGTACCTTTTATCACTAGTTTCTTCAAAAAGTTATACAAGTAACTTATATATCTCCAACCTCAAAATGCTCCAGGACCTTTATTATGTGTCCATGTGTTTGTGTGTACACGTATGGGCATGTGTTTGTCTTGGTGTTTGTTATGACTAAAATAACTGTTCCTTTATCTGCTTTGGAAATCTATTTAGGCAAAAATCAACCATCACATAAATGTGGCTCCAATTAGGTTTCTTTTTGTTCACTTCTAGGAGTACTTGGAATACCATTGGATGCAGACCCTCTCCCTCTCTGAGTTCTTCAATTTTTACCTTGTCTTCAGCTTAGCTGACAATTAAAAATACACAGCTGTGCACTTATTTTATAAAGAATACAAATATTCCAGCCACCTGTCAGGGAGTATAACTTCAAAAGGTCTGTCACTAAATAGAAAGCTTTCAAAAGCCCAGTAAAGAGAAACAGAGTTAATAGATGTTGAATTCATTATTCCAGTAATATAGCAGGAAGTATATGCAATTTATTCATCTTTTAGATAATTCAAAATTTATCCTTGAAATAAGCTAGATCATCCGAGAGCCACACACTTGAGTCTCATTACTTTTGTTCTTTTCTCCTGCTGTAAGTGTGTTTATGTGCTTTGGTATCATGACATCAATCTGTATTAAGAACATGTAACTAGGTTTATGGTTAAACTTAAATTTCCTTATCAAGGGTAGTTTTGTCTATCTTTATAAAACAGTTTGTTTTTATCTTATAAATTCTAAAATGTAGGCATATATCTCCCCCTCTCTCTGACACACACACACACAGACACACACACACACACACAGACACGCACACACACAAATGGCTGCCAGAAGTTTACTGTCATATTTGTGTCCCACTTCTGGCAAGCACAATATGTACTAATCTAAATAATTTAAGCTGTTTGAAAATTTTCCCGCTCTATTTTTATTTTGCCTTTCATTTTCCAGATTTATTGTATCTTTGGTTTGATACATCTTTATAAAATGCTTTAAATCATTTTTTAAACAAGGAATAAGTGTAAGTATATTCTGTTTTAATTCTTTTAGTCTCATATTATCAAAATTATAATTTAGCACCTTCTTTTTTCTCCTTGCTTACGGGCATGCATGCACTTGCTGTCTGGCATCTGAACAAAAATATAGAATAGGACAGGTGTGGTGGCTCATGCCTGTAAACCCAGCACTTTGGGAGACCAAGACAAAAGGATTGTTTGAGCTCAGGAGTTCCTGAGGAACATGAGACTTCACCTCAAAAAACAAAATATATATATACACACACACACACACATACACACACACACACACACACACACACACACATATATATATATACACATATGTATGTATGTATATAAAAATATCCTCCAGGAAACTTTGGATGTCATTAAATAAAAACTCATAAAAATGTAGACATAACTTGGGGAAACTGTGGGTTCATCTCTAGAGTACCACAACAAGGCAAGTCACAAAAATTTTTGTTTCCCAGTGTATATAAAAGTTATGTTTACATTATACTGTAGTCTATTATAATTTGTTCAATGTCACTATGTTCTTAAAAGGGTACATACCTAATTTTTAAAATATTGCATTGCTAAAAAATATTAATGATCATCTGAGCCTTCAACCAGTCCTAATCTTTTGACTGGCTGGGGGTCTGGCCTCAATGTTGATGGTTGCTGACTAATCAGGGTTGGGGTGGCTGTGGCAATTTCTGAAAATAAGACAATAATGATGTTGGCCACATTGAATCTTCCTTTTGTGAAAGATTTCTGTGTAGTATATGATACTCTTTTATAGCATTTTTACCCACAGGAGAACTTCTTTCAAAATTGGATTCAATTCCCTTAAATCCTGCTCCTGCTTTTTGAATTAAGTTTATGTAATATTCTAAATCCTTAATTGTCATTTCAACAATGTTCACAGCGTCTTCACCAAAAGTAGATTCTATCTCAAGAAACCACTTTCTTTGCTCATCCATAAAAAGCAACTCATTGTCTGTTCAAATTTGATCATGCATATGTTAGCTCGCTCTTATATTGTTAGAAAGGAATAACAGACTGGGTAATTTATAAAGGAAAGAGGTGTAATTGATTCATTGTTCTGCAGGCTGTAAATGCATGACACTGACATCTGCTTGGCATCTGGGTAAGCCTCAGGAACTTTTACTCATGGGGTAAGGCAAAGTGAGAACAAGCATGTCACGTGGAGAGAACAGAAGCAAGGGGAAGGGTGTCATATACTTTTAAACAACCAGATCTCATGAGAACTCACTCACTATTGCAAGGACAGCACCAAGCCATAAGGGATCCAGTCCCATGACCCAAACATCTACCGCCAGGCTCCCCCTCCAACTTTGGATTGAGATTTCAATCTCATTTCAACATGAGATTGGTGCAGGACGAATTTCCAAACCATATCAATGCAATTATAGCAATTCAATCACATCTTCACGCTCCACTTCTAATTCTAGTTCTCTGTCCATTTCTACCATATTTGCAGTGACTTCTTTCACTTAAGTCTTGAATCTCTCAAAGTCATCCAGGAGGGTTGGAATCAGCTTCTTTCAAACACCTGTTTATGTGGATATTTTGACCTCTTCCCAGGAATCACTAATATTCCTAATGACATCTAGAATGGTGAAGGCTTTCCAGAAGTCTTCCAATTGACTTTGCCCAAATCCATAAGATGAATCACTATCTATGAAAGCTATGGCCTTACAAAATGTATTTCTTAAATAATAGACTCGTGGGTCAAAATCACTACTTGATCCATGGACTACAGAATGGATGCTATGTTATCAGGCATGGAAACAACGTTAATCTTCTTGTATATCTACATCAGGGCTCTTGGGTTACCAGGGCATTGTCAATGAGTAGTAATATTTTGAAAGGAATCTGTTTTCCTGTTCAGTTGATCTCAATGGTGGGCTTAAAATATTCAGTAAACCATGCTGTAAACAGATGTACTATCATACAGAATTTGTTTTTCCATTTATAGCTTTTGATTTTTCTTTTTTTTCTTTTTTTTGTGACAGAGTCTTGCTCTGTTGCCCAGGCTGGAGTGCAGTAGGTGATCTCAGCTCACTGCAACTTCTGCCTCCTGGGTTCAAGCGATTCTCCTGCCTCAGCCTCCTAAGTATCTGGGATTACAGGCACCCGCCACCACACTTGGCTAATTTTTGTATATTTGGTAGAGACGAGGTTTCACTATGTTGGCCAGACTGGTCCCGAACTCCAGACCTTGTGAGCCGCCCGCCTCAGCCTCACAAAGTGCTGGGATTACAGGCCTGAGCCACCCCACCCGGGTATAGCTTTCAATTTAAAGTGAGAAATGTCTAACTCTTTGTTCCATTTGAACAGTTAGAAGGCATTGTAGGGTTATTAATTGGCCTAATTTAAATATTATTGTGTGAATATTAGTGTGTAGGGAGTGAATAGGCAATATCAGTGAATATCAGTGACTAGGGAGGCTTGAGGGAAGGAATAGGAATGAAGAAATGGCCAGTGGGTGAAGCAGTCAAAGCTCACACAATATTTATTAAATTTGCTGTCTTATATGGGCACATTTCTTGGCTTCCCAAAACAATTAAACAACATAAAAAATCACTGGTCACAGATTACCATAACAGATATAATAATAATGAAAAGATTTGAAACATTGTGAAAATTATCAAAACATGACACAGAGATACAAAATGAGCACAAGGTGTTGGGAAAATGGCACCGGTAAACTTGCTTGACACAGGGCTGCCACAAACCTTTGATTTGTAGAAATTGCAGTATCTGCAAAGTGCAACAAAGCAAAACACAATGAGACAATATATGCCTGTAAAAACTTAATTTGTTTCCTTTAATAAATTATTTGACCTTTCTGTATATACAGACATTCATAGTTCTACCAATGTTGTGAAATTCTGACTTATCCTTTAGAATATTACAGTAATCTGTGTGTACTGTTATAATTATGCAATACCAGTGCTATGCACCAGATTTTATTCCCATATTCTCATTCTGCTTACTTCATTATGTATGTTGAAGATGCTATAAAAATTCTGGGTGATTTTTATTTTCTATTTTTCATTGCTATGATTTTAGGTAGAGTTAGTCCAGAGTAATGTTGTAGCTGTATAGAGCTGATTTGGGCAATACCTGTTCATTATCTACCCATTAAAGCACCTCTTAAAAGTTATGATAATAAATAATGAATTGCTTACATGCCTAGGTTTCTTTCATTAGTCTCTAAGTTTCCAGAAAAAACAGTCTTACATATTTTGAGGTCTTCAGTGCCAACACAGGATATAGAATACAGTGTGTATTCCATGAACATTGTTGAATAAATTTTTAATGAATAAAATAAATCGTATTTTTATTAATTAAGACCTTGTAAAATGAGATGACTAATGATATCCCTTATTAGCTGTCTTAAATTTCCAGCTTCTTCTACCCCATGTCTGTTCTGCTACCCAAAAAGATTTTCTTACAAATATCCAATTTTCAACCAAGTTTTAATATCTCCCCCAAATTACCACCTTTAGAAATCATACATTCATAGAAGCACACTTTTGTCACTCGATTATTTGAAATATCTTGGTAAAATATGTTAAAAATATATATGTGAGTGTGTGTGAGTATGTGTGTGGAGGGTTGTTAATTATAAAGCCTAAGCATATGGGGATTGTAAAAATAAATTAGAAAAAAAATACCATCCTAATATTTACAAACCGATAGGAGAGACAAGCACAGGTGTACTTCTAACATAATATGTTTATCAGTAAATATTAAATATTTATTGAATGTTCCCTTGTAAGCCATTATCAAGTTCAAACCATTTTAGTTGGTTTATTTTTCCAGTGTACCAATTTTGTATGCCTTCTCAGATTCATTCTCTTAATTCTTTCTTTCCAAAGAAGATACCTCTTACAAGTTCACCTAGCTGGCTCATCAAGTTCTTATAGTCACTGAGTTCCTGTATCTCCTGCCATTTTCTTACTTAGATGAAATGCCACCTTATTGGGCAGGGACTATAGCTTCCTGAATGATTGCGAAGTAGAAGGCTGCCACAACCTAGAAATTCAAGGAATTTCATTCTATGGAGTGTTTCTTGACTGGGAGATGTAAGAGAAACAAAGGCATTTATTCTCTTTTTTTCTTTTCATACTGTTCTCTAAGGTATGATTTCTCTTTACAGTTCTTGCAAAGAAAGTCCCACATGTAAAGAAACCTATGCCTGCTGAACAATGTCTATTTCACCTTGAGAACTGTGAAAGGTATCCACTGCAGTGATAAGCATATTTTTCATTGTTGTCACCTCCTTTTGATTTCACTCTCAACAACCTGGGCTTGCATTCCCAAAGAATGTGGCTTTAATCCTTTTCTCAGGCTTTGATTTTTACAAGGTCAGATCTAAGATCATACTTAAAAATTAAACACAACAGTGTTTTGAATTTTTCTTTCTATTATATGGACTTTCTTCACCTGTGTGGGGTGATGAACCTACGTATTTTTTTTTTTAATTCTGAACTGTTTACCATATTTTTTAGAACATAGTGTCTGTTATTTAAATCTGTATGAAGATCTTCATCAAAGGTAACTTTGTCTTCTAGAAGGATGCTTACCAGAGGCTTAGAAGAGTGGTGGGGGACTTGGGAGGAGGTAGGGATGGTTAATGGCTACAAAAAAAAAAAAAAAAAAAAAAAAAGAAAGAAAGAAAGAATGAATAATTATTTGATAGTGCAACAGGGTGACTATAGTCCATAATAACTTAATGGTACATGTTAAAATAGCTTAAAGAGTGTGATTAGATTGTTTGCTTTGAAATGTCTTTGTAGGGTCTCATGTACCCCACAAATATATACACCTACTGTGTACCATAAAAAATTAAAAAAAATAAGTTTCAACAAAAGAGTACAAGAAGAAGAAAAAAGAGAAAAAATAGAAATGGTAAACATGCTAAGTGGTGAAATTAGTTTACTATTAAGAAAATCCTTAGAAATCAGTTTTTCTGATTTTCTCCGTATAACTATATACATCTGTTAAGTTAGGCTGTCTGAAATAGTTAAGCAGGAAAATATACTTGTTTGGAAACTATTTTGAAGGACATAATGAAAACCAGTTGAACTCTCAACTTGAATTTTTTCATAAAACAAAATTGTGAAAAACTTAAGAAAGTTAAAGTGAAGTAATTTTAAAGCTCCCCTCCAAATTAGTCATTCTTTAAATAAGATATATAACATAGTCAACTCTGGTAATACCCTCCACTGGAGGTCAAAAACATACACGCTACAGGTTAAATATTTGTAAAAGGATAGCTAATTTTATGACCACCCATAAATATTTTTAGCCTAGGACAACAATATGGATAATAAAACATATTCATGATGCAAACCATTCACCTACATGGGTCAAGAACAATTTTTCTTTTACCTATGTATTCAAGCATTTGTTTGGTTTTTTTTTTTTTTTTTTTTTTTTTGGTGTATGATATGGTGGGGTTACTTTTTCAAGCATAAAGACACTTGTAGATGGCATAAGTGGTAAATTACAGAATATGGGAAATATCCCTCACACTTATATTTAAACAACAGTAAATGAACTAAATTAGTTGTGAAATTCACTCTTGTCAGCAGCGTGAATTGAACATTACCATATGACTCTTACTTCTCTATGTCATCAATATCACTGCATCTCATAGTTATTTGTAAGACCTTTGTCTTATACCATTTAAACTAGAAATGTATTTATCCCTTCTATATCTTGTGAAGGGAAGATAAATCTTGGGGCCCCCAAAATCACTAAGCTAAAGGGAGAAGTTAAGCTGGGAACTGCTTAGGGCAAACTTGCCTCCCAGTGTACTCAAAGTCTCCTCTCTGTTCACTGCAATAAATGCATATCTCATTGCCTCCTTAGGTCAGGCTATTCAGACATTCAAAAGAATGCAACCATTTGTCTCATATCTACCTGTGACATGGAAGCTCCTTCCCTGCTTCAAGTTGTCCCACCCTTGCTTTGAGATGTCCCTCGTTTTCCAAACTGAAACAATGTTCGTCTTACATACGTTGATTGATGTCTCATATATCCCTAAAATGTTTAAAATCAAACTGTGCTCTGACCACCTTGGCACATGTAAGGGTTCACAATCTTAAATGATACATAAATATGAAAGAGAATAGAGACCAAAATATAACTCTCAACAAAGTGTTTTTAATCAAATTAAACTCATAGGAAAACTTTGAAAGGATAAACAATAAAAATAATAATAATAACTAGCATGTTGATTACCTGTGTTTCTCTTCCAGATTTATTCTCTTGTCTTATTCGCCTGCTCTCTGTCTCTGAGCAGTATGAATTGTATTATCAATGGCTTCCTTTCCCTTGGGCTTCTGATTACATTTGGCCAATAGGAAAGGGGAACACCAAAGCAGATTAAAGGAAGAGAAAATAGTAAGATCAATTTACTCTAGCTTTTTTATACGAGGCTATACAACTCCCCGTCAAAGGAAAGTCAAGAAACCTAACTGTATCTTCAATATGGACATCCATTATCTGTGTTTCTGACTCAGCCAGTGTGAGCACCACCCTTCTCAGATGCAAAGTAAAATGTCTAAACTAGAGGAGCTCTGTATTTTCATCTGGAACCTAGGAAATATTTATTTTCTAATCTAAGTCATTCATTCCATGTATTTTACTATTTCTTTCAACTTTTGTCCACACCTAAATACTCTAACAATGTCTGCTTCAGCACCATATCCCCCATGTGTTTCTAACCATTAGAAACAATGGAAGCAGCAGTTTCTGAAGAGGTAATGGGGAGCAATGGAAGATACAATGAAGGAGCAGTGGTCGTTCAGAAAGTATTCTCCTGTCTAACCACTGAATTACCAACTCCCTCTTTTTTTCTAACTTTCACCTGTATAAACTACTATGTACTACTTTTAATAAGCCCCACTTGCACAAAGTCTCAAGGATGTTCTAATGACAAGCTACAAATGTTTTCATCAATATTTGGAGATATATGATGATTTTTATGTAAGGAATCATATTTAAAGATTTTAACTTCAAAGTCCTTCTTTCCCATCTCCACTTGCTCTTGCTGGCCCAGAAACTCTTCCTCATTCTTTAACCCTAAGAATAGTAGGATTGCAACCTGGAATATGGGGAAAGTAAATAAATTGCTTTAGTCAGAGTATAGACAGGAGTTGGAAGCCAAATCATTTTACATGTGTAAGAGTCCCAAAGTTGGAAAGAAAAAAAATTCTGTCATAGCTTTTGATTTTCAAAAGAACTCAGTTTTAGAATTTGAAACCAAACATGGAGGACAAGAAAAAGTTCAGGAAAGTTAATCAGAGAGCTTAGAAGAATTCAGCATGAAACATAAAGACAATTTATTTGTACATGCAAAGATAACAAAAGCCTTCCTGATCAAGGAAGGAACAAGCTTTGGAGAAAATCAAAAGGAATCTGAGCAGGGTTTAAATGTTGCCTTAGTTCTTGAGAAGATGCCACTGTTTTCATTTGTTAGGAGAGGATAATTGGGAGTAGGTACAGCCCTTCACCTGACTTAATTTGTATAAGTGTGCCTGTCTTCTTACTGAGAAAATAAAGGGTAGTAGCTCCACCAGTAAAAAAAAAAAATTATTGAAGCAATAAGAAATTTTTTTGTGAAAGAAACCCTTTTAGCAATTCCAAATATTATGTCCAGGGAACCACAAGTTTTTACTTAGCTGTGTATGTGTATGTCCCCATTACGTTATAAACTCTTCACACATTGGTGGAAATATGGCACACACTTCGTATACCTGCTCCATAAATGTTAGTTAAATGAACACCTAAACTTAATAATGTAGCTTATCTTCACTTCTGTTGTTATACCATTGGTAGAACTGGAAGAAAGCAAGATTTTCAAGGAGTTACAAAAGTCAGCGTCTGCCAATAACATAGTCCTTTAGCTTCAATTTCCACTCAAGAACACCATCCATAAATATTTAAAACATTTTAAATATATGTTTTATGTCATCTTCACATTAGCTTAAATATTATTTGTATCATATAATTTTATCAATCAAAACCAAATTAATCAAAATCAATTCTCAAATTAAATTAGATTTTCCATTCTGATATATTTTCTTAGTAAGTTCAAAGAGATTGCTATAGTTAATCCTGGCAAATGTTCGAATCATTCAATTCAATTTGGAGGGAAGTCCATTCCTGTATGCCCTGTTAGAGTTAAGTTATATTCTATGACATGTTGTATACTCTGAGGTTGTTGAGGCATGTATCTGTGGTTTATGCATTGAAGCAGAAACAGGGAAAACACTTATACAACTGTTTTAATAGTTGTAGAGACTGGTGTTTCCATGTTTACCTTTATTTTAACCCAGTGTGGATTCTAACTAGGAATGAAAGAATCAACTCTGCGGGTCTTTTTAGCTCTACAACAGTGTATAGATTCACCCTGAGTTATTGATTCACCTACTTAGCTACCACCATTCCCTTCACAAAGCCATCACAAATGCTGCCCAAAACGGGTATTGAAGAGCTCCAAAGGTCAGCACAGAGCATTCTTTTTGCTGAATGTCTGCAGGTTATGTTTTGCTTTCCTTTACTTGCTCCTTTTGGAATTAGTCATGACACATTTTTCTTTTTTAGCATAAACTCATCAGTATTCACAGATACTATGAATAAGTTTTTTTTCCACCTAGGTACATTGAATATCCCATATCTCACAGAATGAAACAGATTTAGCATTACACTTGCTTCTTTAAAAAAAGAAATAAAATAGTTATTTTCTAACGTATTTCTAAATATAATTTTGCCCCAGAAACTATATTGAATACAAGTGTGTTTTGAAAGAACTGATTTTAAGTATTTGTATTTGTTTTATATCACAAGAAATAGTAGCTACAAATTTAGAGACAGATTCTTACTTTTCTAAATTGATTTATAATATTTTTCAAGAAATATTTGTGCTTAATGCTGCTTCTTGAGCAAATTACATCTGGATTATCATTGGTTTATTTCATAATCTAGTTATGCATCTCTGAGATGAAAAGGCATCCAATAATTTTTCAATTTGAATTACATTTTTTATATGTATTTAAAGTATGTATATTAAAACTGTCTACTAATATTTAATACATTAAACTGCATACGTATTAAATATATGCATATACAGACATTCTCACTTAAAGTAGTAACATGGAAAAAAGTCTATTGACTATGCCACCTTTTTTTCTAATGAGTTTCATTAGAAGATTTACAAAGTATTCTATAAGAATTTTTATTTGTTTATTAGTTTGATTTAAGTTTTAACTTTCTAGTATACTTGGAAAAGTCAGGTCCTTTGTCTTACTAATTTATAAACCAAAAGTTGAAGCTTTGAGATAAATATAATCAATCCTTCCTTGAAGTAATAAAAAAAACTAATAAAGTAGTTAATGACTACATAATGAGGTATGTTTTCCTCTAAGGAATTAGAATGCTTACCATTTTATCTCTAAGTTCCAGAATTAAATATACATTATGTCTATCCAACATGAAAGCACCAGACATTTGGTTAAAAACTAATTTAGTTGTTTTAAAGCCTACCTCATATGTCAATGGATAGTTGGTAGAACCTATTTTCACTGCTATAAAATATCTGACAGGTATCAATGAAAACAATGTATTTTTCTGACATTAAGCCATGTAAATATCCAACAGCCCTCCTCTTGTCTCTTATTAGTCTTTCACACATTTCATTTTCTCAGATATTTCTTATAGGGCTCCCAGTACAAAACAAATTGTCATCAACTTTAATTTCTTAATGATTTAAGTCCCTATTAAAAAAAAAGAAAAAAACTACAGCCACTGATTTAATTATAATTACTTCAGTTTCTAGTTCTTTGATATTCAAGTTAAATAACTGTTCTGACATATTATGGATAAATTTTATTAGCATCCTTTCTAAAGGGCTTATGTGATCCAAAAAAGAGACATGTTTTCAGGTTGTCTATTCCTTGTCATCTATTTTTATTCAATGCATTTCCCTTGAGTAGTAGAAGTTACAGAAGTTTTAAAGGCAGATTTTGAAATTGACATTGGTGTAGAATAATTTGTACAAACTTGTTTCGTATAAAATTTCTTCACAGAAATAAGATAAATGTTTTGTAGATGATAAAATGAACTACACATTCCCTTTTATGAGTCAGTTTCTGCCTCCAGCTTACTAATGACTGTAACTCATTACCATAGATGGTGCCTTGTAATTTACAGAATGAGCAAAATTCCTACTCTGTGAAAGAATTAAGCACCAAATCAGATCATTTTTACTTTAAGGAAAATTTCTCATTATCCACACTTTTTCTAAGGCAAGCCTTAGCCCTGTTTCTTCCTGACTGCCAGGAAGATTTGTAGGTAGTAAGACAAATTCAGGAAAGCCACATGTCATGGGCAATTGCCTGGACTGCTAAATTGTTTAGGTAAGTCGCTAACAACTTGTAAAAGAGTACTAAGAGCAGTTAAATGTGTTATGCCCGTTAACTGATTTACACCTAATAATTTAAGGTGCAAATTTTGACCTGTAATACCCAAAAAACTGGGACAGAAGAACGAATTTAGGTTAAGTATCTTATAGTGTTGTATTCATTGTGAGATATGATGAAGTTTCTCTTCAAATAGCCTGATCAATCCTTTATTCTTTAATTCATAGTACCCCCCATCCCTTTTTCCTTTTTCTCTTTTTTCTTCCTTTCTGCCTTCCTTTCTTCCTTTCCCCCTTCCTTTCTTCCTTACATGCCCAGACATGCCACAGTACCAGGCGTTATCAGTACCAGCTCACATTCCTTTCCTTATTTGGAAAGAATACTAACTCTCTAACTCATTGCACATACCCCTTCCCCTTTCCCCTCTCCTGCTTACATGCCCACTTTATCTAAAAAAAGTTCAAATGTTTAACCAACCAGGGGATTAGTTTAGATTGTACAGCCTGACCCCGGCCAATGGTGAAAAGGTACAGGGGCAGGACTTGCGTCAGGAATAAAGGTTCTTATGCCCCTTTGTTCAGGTGTGCTCTCATGGCAACTGGCCAAGGAGAAGCACCCCTCTGTGCAGAAGTAAAATTACTTTGCTCAGAATCCTTTGTTTGAGTGTTCAGTTTCCTTAGGATTTTAAACATTATTCCCAACATTCGTAAAAAGGCACTTAGAATGAAAGATCCTCTGCTAATTATGAAAAATGTTTATAGATTTTTTTTTTAACCCAGAGGAAGCTCTTTTCTGATTTAAGAGTTCCTAGTCAAAGTAAGCCACTTAAAATAGCCCCATTTAAAAAATATTTAAAATATCCCAATCTTCTTTGATAAATCATACACTTTACCTAGCATATCTTTTTTTATAGCAAATTGTGTAAATCTGTAGATAATGTGCTATGAATTTTAAAAGAAAAACCAGAGGAAAGCTGTTAGAATTAGAATGGTAAAACTTTCAGTCTGTTGAACATAATATACTCTTGTTGTCTTTTCAGATGTTTTCTGACATCTTTTAAAAAGCATAGTGATTACTTTCCGTGCCATTTTTTAAAAAGTCATTTGTTCTTTCAGCATATTTTTGTTCACCCAAATAACTAATTCTTTTTTCTTAATTGTATCATTGTTTTTTACTGGCATTGTTGAAACACATACCTGAATACATAAGTTAATGAAAATATTAGAATTATTAATTTTCAAAATTTTTTTGAGACTGAGTCTCACTCTGTCACCCAGGCTGGAGTGCAGTGGCATGATCTCAGCTCACTGCAACCTCCTGCTCCTGGGTTCAAGTGATTCTCATGCCTCAGACTCCCGAGTAGCTGAGATTACAGGCTTGCACTAGTACACCTGGCTAATTTTTTTGTATTTTTAGTAGAGGCAGGGTTTTCCCATGTTGGTCAGGCTGGTCTCAAACTCCTGACCTCAAGTGATCCACCCACCTCTGCCGTCCTAAGTTCTGGGATTGCAGGCATGAGCTACTGCACCCAGCCATTGATTTATAAATTAAGTTTAAACTCCCATATGGAAATGTGGCAGGCCAGGTTTCACTAACAACTGTTTCAGTACTGACTGAGTGGTTAAGTTCAATATTAAAAGCCAATTCCTTATACAAAAGCTGGGATGTAATAAAAGCCCACGAAGAGTTTTGCCTAGGCCTTTCCTGGGCCTTAAAGCATGACAAAATAATGAAAGAATTCTTAACGGACCCATTTAGAATTAAACATGTTTTATTGTGGGTCTGAAGAAACTCCCCAGGCCTCCAAAAACAAATTTACTGGGGATCTGAATTAACTCTTCAGTGATTTAGCAGGAGACAAGGGTGGTCACCCCAGCACCTGAACCCATTTAGATTACATAAATTTACTGAGGCTCCAGAGAAAGGTCTTCAGTACTCAGACCTTAGTTACAGATTAAAAGAAGTTAATCACTTAGATGATTCTTTAGATGAATGCACACTTACACATATACATATAGCTTAGAAGGTATATAAGCTCTAGAAAACTTTGTAATTTTGAGTTGGTCTGGCAAGAGTTTCCAAGCCTTCTCCCTGTAACTGGTTACAGAAATAAAAACTCTCTGCCTCCCCAGTTCATCTGCATCTCATTATTTGGCCACAAGAAATAGCAGCCTGACCATCAGTTTGGTCTGGTAACAGAAATTTTCAGGTATAGTTTCTGTCATCTCAAGCTAAACATTAAAGAACACCTTCAAATAGTTTAATATAAACTTCAGTTTAATATAAAATACAGTTTAATAAAAATGCCATCAAATAGTTTAATATAAGCTTGAATAATGTAATATAAACAAATTTTGTTTACAGTTATTATTTGCTCAAGAGCAAAGCCAAAGTCAATACCAAGTAAATAAATAAATCCTGAGAAGTGGAGAGATATGGAACAAAAACCCTAATGGCATCAGGTCAGGAGCTTGTTCTGCCTCTGGACTTCTTGCTCTGGGAGATAAGAAACATTATCATATTTAAGATTTCTTTTATTTTGTAGGCAAAAGTATCCTAAGTGATATAGCATCTTAAGTATGTTTTTACATAAGTAGCTGTAGCAGCTATTTAATGTTAAAAATTTACATGTATTGAATTCATCCATTCATTTTAATACTGCAGATGACTTCTACATTAGCCTAATAAAACAAAGACAAGCCATTTTAATCTTCCAGTGACCTGACTAGTGTGAGTACTCAATGACCATTACTTACAAATGGCACCAAGTTCCCAATGCCTCTATCCTAGGGCAGGATACTCTTACAGTAGGCCATTATCCACTCAGGATGAATGTCAATGTCTGTTATGAGATGAGTAGCTCCTTTTGGCCAGCTAATTGACCTCTAGTTCCTCTCCAAGATTATTGTTAAAAAGTCTTAAGAAGTTAACTTTGGGTCAAAAAATCATGCACTTAAGATTTCCCCTCGACCTCAAGCATGCACAGTGCCTTCCACTACTGTTTCTCCCCTTCTTTCAATCATACATTTAACCCTGACTGATTCATAATAAAATCTCCTATCAATTTTGTTATGTCAGTAATGTGAATTTATTTCTCATTAATTAATTTTATTCTAAGACGTCTTTGTTGTTGTTGTTTTGTTTGTTTTGTTTTGTTTTTTATTATACTTTAAGTTCTAGGGTACATGTGCATAATGTGCAGGTTTGTTACATATGTATACTTGTGCCATGTTGGTGTGCTGCACCCATCAACTCGTCAGCACCCATCAACTCGTCATTTACATCAGGTATAACTCCCAGTGCAATCCCTCCCCCCTCCCCCCTCCCCATGATAGGCCCCGGTGTGTGATGTTCCCCTTCCCGAGTCCAAGTGATCTCATTGTTCAGTTCCCACCTATGAGTGAGAACATGCGGTGTTTGGTTTTTTGTTCTTGTGATAGTTAGCTGAGAATGATGGTTTCCAGCTGCATCCATGTCACTACAAAGGACACAAACTCATCCTTTTTTATGGCTGCATAGTATTCCATGGTGTAGATGTGCCACATTTTCTTAATCTAGTCTGTCGCTGATGGACATTTGGGTTGATTCCAAGTCTTTGCTATTGTGAATAGTGCCACAATAAACATACGTGTGCATGTGTCTTTATAGCAGCATGATTTATAATCCTTTGGGTATATACCCAGTAATGGGATGGCTGGGTCATATGGTACATCTAGTTCTAGATCCTTGAGGAATCGCCATACTGTTTTCCATAATGGTTGAACTAGTTTACAATCCCACCAACAGTGTAAACGTGTTCCTATTTCTCCACATCCTCTCCAACACCTATTGTTTCCTGACTTTTTAATGATTGCCATTCTAACTGGTGTGAGATGGTATCTCATTGCGGTTTTGATTTGCATTTCTCTGATGGCCAGTGATGATGAGCATTTTTTCATGTGTCTGTTGGCTGTATGAATGTCCTCTTTTGAGAAATGTCTGTTCATATCCTTTGCCCACTTTTTGATGGGGTTGTTTGTTTTTTTCTTGTAAATTTGTTTGAGTTCTTTGTAGGTTCTGGATATTAGCCCTTTGTCAGATGAGTAGATTGCAAAAATTTTCTCCCATTCTGTAGGTTGCCTGTTCACTCTGATGGTAGTTTCTTTTGCTGCATAGAAGCTCTTTAGTTTAATGAGATCCCATTTGTGAATTTTGGCTTTTGTTGCTGTTGCTTTTGATGTTTTGGACATGAAGTCCTTGCCCATGCCTATGTCCTGAATGGTATTACCTAGGTTTTCTTCTGGGGTTTTTATGGTATTGGGTCTAACATTTAAGTCTCTAATCCATCTTGAATTAATTTTCGTATAAGGAGTAAGGAAAGGATCCACTTATGGCTAGCCAATTTTCCCAGCACCACTTATTAAATAGGGAATCCTTTCCCCATTTCTTGTTTTTCTCAGGTTTATCAAAGATCAGATGACTGTAGATGTGTGGTATTATTTCTGAGGACTCTGTTCTGTTCCATTGGTCTATATCTCTGTTAACAAGTGAATAATGCACTGAAAATAAAATATCACTGTGACCAAGTCTCACTAAATTGTACCAAATGAGCTCATATTCACTTTATCACAAATATATATCTAAGTCCAAATATACCTGATGTCTAAATTTAAATACCTTCAACATGAATATCACTAATATATTTTACCAAGAAGAGGTTATAGTAGTATCCTTTAGTAATATCTCAGTCTAAATAAGCTGATAATTTGTTCTTTTCTCATAAATATAAAATTATAAAAGAAGGTTTGGGGGGGTTGTTGTTTTTGCTTAACATACATGGAGTTGAAGAAAACAAAAGGAGTTTTAGACAATCTCTTACACGTCAAATAAACTTCTGAATACTTTTAAATGCATGTGATGTTTAGGTGCGAAAGCAAATACATGGATTTATATTATTTGGCTGTGCATACCCACACAAATCTCATGTTGAATTGTAATTCCTATTGTTGGGAGAGGGACCTGGTGGGAGATGATTGGATCATGGGGGTGGATTTTCCCCTTGCTGATACATTGTGATAGTGATGTCTCACAAGATCTGATGTTTTAAAAATATGGGGCACTTTCCATTGCTCTCTCTCTCTCCTGGCAAAATGGGAAGAAGGTGTTTGCTTTCAGTGCACTGTCTGTCATAATTGTAAGTTTCCTGAGGTGTCCTAGTCATGCTTCCTTTTAAGCCTGTGGAACTGTGAGTCAATTAAACTTCTTTTCTTTATAAATTACTTAGTCTCAGGAAATTCTTTATAGCCGTGTGAAAATGGAATACAAAAAAAATTGGTATGGGGGGTGAAGCATGGCTATAAAAATATCTCAAAATGTGGAAGTGACTTTGTAACTGGGTAATGGACAGAGATTGGAACAGTTTGGAGGGCTCAGAATAGACACAAAAGTGGGGGAAAGTTCAAAACTTCCTAGAGACTAGTTGAATTCTTGCAACCAAAATGCCAATAGTGATATGGACAGTGAAGTCCGGACTGAGGTGGTTTCAGATGGAGATGAGCAACTTATTGGAAACTAGAGTAAAGGTCACTCTTGCTATGCTTTAGCAAACAGACAGGTAGCATTTTGTCTCCACGTTAGAAATCTGTGGAACTTTGAACTTGAGAGAGATGATTTAGGGTATCTGTTGGAATAAATTTCAAAGCAGTGAATCATTCAAGATATGACCTGGCTGATTCTAAAAGTGTACGCTCACATGTGTGAACAAAGAGATTATCTGAAATTGAAAGTTATATTTAAAAGAGAAGCAGAGCATAAAAGTTTGGAAAATGTGCAGCCTGACAATGTGGTAGAAAAGAACCAATTTTTCTGGGGAGAAATGCCTGTTGCAGGAATTTGAATAACTAAAGAGAAGTCACATGTTCATGGCCAAATAATGAGAGAAATATCTCCAGGGCATTTCAGAGACCTTCGCAGCAACCTCTCTCATCACAGGTCTGAAGGTCTAGGAGGAAAAAATGGTTTCATCGGCCAGGCACAGTTCCCAGCTGCTCTGTGCAGCCTCAGGACATGGAACACTGCAACTATGCTTCAGCTCCAGCCATTGCTAAAAGAGGCCAAAGTACAGCTCAGGTCATGGGTTTAGAGGGTGCAAGCCCCAAGCCTTAGTGGCTATCACATGGTGTTGGGCCTGCTGATGCACAAAAGGCAAGACTTGGGGTTTAGAAACCTCCACCTGGATTTCAGAGGATGTATGGAAATGCCTGGATGTTCAGACAGAAGTCTGCTGCAGGGATGGACCCCTCATGGACAACTTCTACTAGGGCAATGCAGAGAGGAAATGTGGGATTAGAGCCCGCACATAGAGTCTCCACTGAGGCACTGCCTAGTGGAGCTGTGAGAATGGGGCCACCATCATCCAGACCCTAGAATGGAAGATCCACAAACAGATTGCACCATGTACCTGGTAAAGCTGCAGATACTCAATGCCAGCCCATGAAAGCAGCCACTGGGTCTGTATCCTGCAGAGACACAGGGGTGAAACTGCCTAAGGCTTTGGGAGGCCAGTTCTTGCATCAGCATACCCTGGATGTGAGACATTAAGTCAAAGGAGATCATTTCAGAGCTCTAAGATGTAGTAACTTCCCGACTGGGTTTTGGACTTGCCTGGGATCTTTGACCCTTTGTTTTGGCCAATTTCTCCAATTCAGAACAGTAACATTTACCAAATCCCTGTACTCTCATTTTATCTTGGAAGTAACTAACTTGTTTTTGATTTTACAGGCTCATAGGTAGAAGGGACTTGTCTTGTCTCAGATGAGACTTTGATTTGGACTTTTGGGTTAATGCTGGAATGAGTTAAGACTTTGAGGGACTGCTGAGAAGGCATGATTGGTTTTGAAATGTAAAAAGGATGTAAGATTTGAGAAGGGCCAGGGGCAGAATGATAAGATTTGGCTCTGTCCCCACCCAAATCTTATCACAAATTGTAATCCCCACATGTCATGGGAGAGACCTGGTGGGAGGTGATTGCATGATGGGTACAGTTTCCCCCATGCTGTGCTCATGATAGTGAGGGAGTACTCATGATATCTGACGGTTTTAAAAGTGGCAGTTTTCCCCTGAATGCTCTCTCTCTCTCTCTCTACCTTGTGCAGAAGTTGCCTGTTTCCCTTTCAGCTTCCACCAAGATTATAAGTTTCCTGAGGCCTCCCAAGGCATGCAGAACCATGAGTCAATTAAATTTCTTTTCTTTCTAAATTATCCAGTCTCATATAGTTCTTTATAGAAGTGTGAAAGCAAACCCATACATGGAGACACAGATGAAGCAGAAATAAATCCTACTTTCAAGAGATTTGAACAGACTAGAGAAAATGAAAGTTAAGAAAAGTGAAAAAATAATTTAATTTTAATTGAAAATTACTAGCATCAAAAAAGAAGTACAGAGAAAAATAGAAGATGGGAAGTGAAGTGGGAGATAACGTTTGCAGTTTGGAAATGCATTGAACTTATTAAGTAATATTTTGACTAAATTTATTTTATCATTTGCAAAAAGGTGAAGTTACTGTGCATTTTTAAGTTAAGATGAAAAACTGTTAAGGGTGATTTAAATTTTAAAATAGGTGATTACAAATCTCTAAAGAGGTGTATAAGAAAACTGACTTTATAAATTACTTTATAAGTTAAAGGTATATGAAAGTGTTTTTCCCTCTTTGTCTTAAGAATGTCTTTCATTCCAAAAATTATGTAAAAATAAGAAAATACAGCCGACATAGGATACTCTAGAATGTTAACTATTATCAAACCAGGGTCTCTGTAACTGCATTGAATATGGATTAAATTATAAAAATTGAGGCCAGAAGACTTATTTAAATTGCTGATAACAAAAATCAACCTAGATTTCTACATTCTATGAAACTACCCTTCAAGAATGAAGAAAAAAATAGGCTTTTTCTGGATTTAAAAAATCTGCAAAAATTTCACCAGCAGATCTGAACTAAAAAAGGTTAGTGGAAATTTTAATTTAGTAGACTAAAAGAATGTAATTCCAGTTGAATATTCACATCTTCAGGAAAATATGAAGAGCTGGAAATGATATAAAAGCAGATACATTTAAAATAGTGTTTCTTCTAACTTGATTAACCTAGATAAGATTGTTTAAAAAATATTGTAATACTGTATTGTGAAGCATATCACTTATATGGCTCTAATATGACAAGCTCTTTTATGATTATACAAGATAAGTGGTAAGTTAAATGGACCTCATACTGTAGGAAGATTTTACATATATTTAAAGTTGTTCAATATTAACTATACACTGGTTGCAGTGACTTATGACTGTAATCCCAGCACTTTGAGAGACTGAGGCAGGCAGATCGATTGAGCTCAAGAGCTTCAGAGCAGCCTGGCCAGCATGGTGAAACCCCGTCTCTACCAAAAATACAAAAGTTAGCTAGACATGGTGGTGCATGGCTATAATCCAGGCTACTCAGGTGGCTGAGGAAGGAGAATTCATAAACCCAGGAGGTAGAGGTTGCAGCAAGCTGAGATTATGTCACTGCACTTCAGCCTGGATGACAGAGTGAGACTCTGTCTCAAAAAATAAAAATATAAATAAAAAACAAATATGGTATGGTTTGTCTGTGTCCCCACCCAAATCGCACTTTGCATTGCAGTTCCCATAATCCCCACATGTCATGGGAAGGACCTGATGGGAGGTATATTAATCAGGGGTGTTACTTTTTCCCATGACACTTGTTAAAGACTGGCAAAGCTGACTTTATTCCAGGGGTTATTGCAGTAGGAATAGGGACCACCAAAATGGGGTTTTGCAGAAGGAGACAGAGATTGCTCTTGTCAACCAAATAACAAACAGAGAGAGACTCTCTAAAAGAAATTTACTTGGGAATAAGGCATAGCAATGGGAATGCATATGCCATAATAAGCTATGTGCAAATTCAGGAAGGTAAAGGAAGACAAAGGTTTTAAAAGAAAAACATGAGAATTATCCAATTGTTTTGAAATAATTATAGTAGGCAACAATGATCAAGAACGTGGGTGGTGCTAGTTCAAGGCTGGACAGGCAGCTGTGGGGCAGATGTTCTTGCAGAAGTATTTTTTGTGTAAGGTTGTGATGTGCAAGGTTGTGGTTTCTGTAGTTATTTTTGGTTGTTGTAATCAGCATGTAAGTGTGAGAACCCTCTCTTCATAGCCTTCTTAGTTCTATTTGTCAGGGTTGTCTTAACATTGGTCTCTATTTTGATCCTGACAACTTTCATGTTCTCAACTGTAAATATAACAAAGAGTGAATTTATAGCTAAGGAGCAGGGTAGGATTCAGTGGATGGAAAATACTAAGAGGAAATACCAAGGGTAAGGGAGGATTCTGGCTACATACACCTAACAGAATTCTTGCTGAAGGCAGGCCAAGGTGATCAGACATCACCTGAGGGCTGGTGAAGGGCGAGGAACTTGATCAGATATATATTGAAAATGGAGGATTCTGGCTACCCTGTCTTAGCAAGATTCTTGCTAAAATTGGACAGTGCACATTCATGGAAGCCCAAAAGTTAGGGCCTAGTTGAGAAGGGAGTTTAGAGGAGCTGACTAAAGTTTGGTCAAACAGAGAATCTTTGTCACTGGCAAACCATAGGACTCTTAGTTTCTGCTCTCTCAGACAACACTGCCATGCACTGCTGGATGTCCAAAACAGACGACCATTGTTTTGTATTTTTCATCCTGTTTTTCAGTTATTTCAGGGCAAGAGTGAAGTCTTGTTTTGTTATTCCATCTTGGATGGGAGACTAAGTTCTTGCTTTATTTGTTGTATGTTCATCATAAATAAGAAAGAAACTCTATTATGGCTTAAAATTGAACAAATTCTTAAAATTGAAAAATATATGTTTATGCTAGTTTTTAAAAGCTAAAGCTAATGAGTATTCTATGCCAATTATTTAAGAAATGTTTCTATCCACATCATAACCATCAGAAAACAAAAGAAGACTTAGTAAAACTTTCACTTCAAAGCAAAAAACATACTCAGCAGGTATAATTTTATGTGACTATGATGAAGTTCTAAGTAGATTGGATATAATTTTAAGTAGTATTCTCAATAAGAAAGTTTGTAATTAATTTGCCAATTATTAATTCTCTAGTTTTTCTTTACCTTTACATTCACATGAGCAATTTAATATAGGTGATCAATACATAATTCAGAAACTACTATACTACTTCTAAGCAAGCCTGATGGGGTAAGTGGTGATAAAAACGGAAGGGTCAAAGTGTGTGTGAGAAAAATTCCCACTTTGTGTAAGCTATTTCTTATCTGAATCTATAAATACGGTCCTTAAGCTTATGCAAGTGTGGTGATCATGGCTTAAAAAACAACCTTCAAAAGCCTGACTGAAGTTTTAAAAAATAAATTGTATTTGTAAATTCTGGTCAAAGCTTTAGTAATAATTATTCTACTACATACATTATTTTATTGGTTATAATATGGGTCATACGCAGAAGCTATCAAACTTTTCTTTTTCTGTATATTAGTTTCTTGAGCTCAATGAAACATTTTCTTTTATTTATGTATAGAGAAAATGTCAATATTACATTTCATTAGTTTGAAAGGGCTTTTTTGTGTGTATCTATACAAACCTTTTTGCAGAATTAAATCAGAAAACATTTTTATGGAACAGTTATAAAAATTTAATAACTTTTATTACTACTTAGAAGGCATACCTTGCCTAGATTTTTTTTTCCTTTTAATTTTAAAACTTGGATCCAAACTTTCCCTTTTAGTGTTTTTTTGATGCCTTTAAAAAAGAGGTTTATACCAGCAATCCCATTACTGGGTACATACCCAAAGGATTATAAATCATTCTACTATAAAGACACATGCACACGTATGTTTATTGCAGCACTATTTACAATAGCAAAGACTTGGAACCAACCCAAATGACCATCAATGATAGACTGGATAAAGAAAATGTGGCACATATACACCATGGAATACTCTGCAGCCATAAAAAAGAATGAATTAATGTCCTTTGCAGGGACACAGATGAAACTGAAAACTATCATTCTCAGTAAAGTAATACAGGAGCAGAAAACCAAACACCGCATGTTCTTACTCATAAGTTGGAGTTGAACATGAGAACATATGGTCACAGGAAGGGGAACATTACACATTGGGGCCTGTCGGGAGTGGGAGGCAAGGGGAGGGAAAGCATTAGAACAAATAACTAATGCATGTGGGGCTTAAAACCTAGATAGATGGGTTGATGGGTGCAGTGAATCACCATGGCACATGTAAACCTGTGTAACAAACTTGCACATTCTGCGCGTGTATCCCAGAACTTAAAGTAAAATAATAATAATATAAAAGGGGTTTATAGTAGAAACTTTGGGATTCTCCTAGCAGCCACTTTCCTCTTCACTTTTTTTAGGGATATGATCTTTTAAATGTAATTTTAAAAGTTATAATTGATACATAATAATTTCACATATTTCCTTTTCACTTTCTTACTTAGAGCAATTGAATCAGTGACAGTTCCATGTCTTGATAGAGGTAAAGAGCACACAAGATGCTGCTAGAATACAGAGAAAGACTTGCTTCCTACTTTGCTGAAGTCTTAGGAAGAGAAGTTCTCTATTTACTAGATTGGTGATTCTCAATCTTTAGCATGTGTTAGAATCACGATTACCCAGAGGGCCTACTAAATAAAACACAAATTATAAGGCACCACCTCCAGCTGGGTGGAGCCTGAGTTATTACATTTCTAATAAATTATGTTATTGATTTTGATGCTAATAGTCCGAGTACCACATTTTGAGAGCTGCTGATCTGATCAGTGGTTCTCAACTCTGTCAGCACTTTTGAGATACCTGGGGAGTTTATGAACACAGGCAGTTCCTGCTTTGCATGGTAGCGCGGGATTGTAGAAATGGCAATACAATCTGAAATCATGCAAAGTGATCTTAATTATCGATCATTAAGAAAATTCAAATTATTCCTTGATTTTTTGGCAAATTATTAAAAACTATCTTGCTGTCTTATTAATGTTGTGAAATTTTAAAGTAACCTAGTATTTATTTAGTAATGAAAACATCACAAACGTTGAGAAATACATTTACTTTTTTGTAGAAAACTTACATAAAGTTGCCTTCTTGTATCATTTATGATGCTGAATGAGCATCTCTTCTATGCTTTTGCAAATTATCACACTCCTTTCCGACTTTAGGTCAGCTTCCAACATTTTATCCTCTGTGCTTTCAATGCCATGAGATATCTCAGATTTCCTTTAATGCAAAACTTCTTGCCAATGTCACTTCCTCTGGAGCATCTTTATTCTCTTCTTCACAACCACTTTCCTCATTCATGCTGATAAGTTTACCTTCACTATATTTGTCTCTTCCACATCTAGGATCTATCAAACAGCAGCAATGTCAACACATTCCCACAATAGACTATTCCATTTACACTGAGTTTTCATTTCACTCCCAGAATTATCATTTTTATTTCTTTGCTGCCCTTTTAACCAGGTTGGCCACTTTCCTTTTGTGATTACCCATATTATAATATGTTACATGGGTTTAGAGACACACTTTGATGTAGTGAACTGATGAACAGTGCAGTGATGAGTCACAAGCTTGCTTTAAAAAAAGTGGTGTGATTGATCACTGACCCCATGAGTACCTGTTTTTTATGTAGAAATTTGTGGACTGAAGAAGTGACAGTAAAGTTTGCACTTTATACAATTATACAATTCCTCACAATTAATATGCCATCACAACTGAAATTTCAGCAGGGTTGTTGGGGAACAGGTGTTATTTAACTAAACCATAATAACTGAAAGCTGCATACAGAAACCATGCAAAGCAAGGACTGCCTTTAATAGCACTACCTGGTCCCCATCTCAGACCAATACACTTAGAATCTCTGAGACAGGATTCAGGCCATGATATTATTTCACAATCTCCCTCAAGTCATACTAATATGCAAGCTCTAGAACAGTGTTCCTCAAAATGTAGTGTTCGTAGAAATCATTTGGAGGACGTAGGCAGATTCTTAGGCCCCATCCCATGGATACACTTTGAGTAGTTGGATATAATGACAGTTTATTGTCCGAGTGGGAAGCCGACAGCTGTGGCAACTACTTTTGTTACCATATAGAAAGCCACTGGAGCATATATTTGGCACATGAAGGAGAGCAGGACTGGGAGAATTATTGTGAACTCAGGATGGAAATCTGATGAGTTGATGAACCTCAAAATTAAACTACAGCTAAGTTCTCCTTTCCTAGGAATTTTCAGTTACATAAACCAATAAATTCTTTTTAAAGCAGTTTTCAGTTAGATCTTGATATTGATAATACCAAGAACTCAACCTCACAAAAGATTAAATCATTGTGTAAATTTTCTTTTATTTCATCAGTGTGGTTATTTTTTCATTACATATTTAAGAAATGGGCAAAGTGGAAGAGATCTTTGGGTGTTTTCAGGAGAGGTGCAAGTGGGAAAGGAGATGACTTCATTGTGTTTTTGAATAATAAAGCCTCTCTCAAGTTAGGCTTTCATCTTTTAAGGGGTGATTTTCAATATCAGGTGTAAAACAATTATCCAGACATTTGTTAAGTGATACTTGATATATGATTAATTTTGAATGGAAGTAACTTTATTTTTTGTCTATAAGTTTGATAGCAACACTTTTATTAGTGAAAAATTCTGATGAGTATATTAGTGTCATTTATTATACTTAGCAAACAACTGACTTAGCAAAATAACTGGAAAGCTCAATTATTTGCTCTTTCCATTTCATCTAATTATGCATTGCCAACAAATTTAATAAAAACTCTGCACTTAATAAGCCTTCTCATAATTAAACACACATTAAATTTTTACTCAATTTTCTTTCCATTGCCTGGTCTATTAGTTTGGTAAGGCCTGCCATAACAGTACCACAGACTGGGTGTGGTTTAAACACAACAAATTTATTTTCTCACAATTCTGGAGTCTAGAAGTCTGAGATCAAGGTGTCTGCAGGTTTGATTTCTCCCGAAGCCTTTCTTGCCACGAAGACGCCTGTCTTCTCCCTGTTTCACGTGGTCTTCTTTCCATGTGTCTGTGCCCTAATCTCCTTCTTACAAGAACACGGTCATATTGGGTTAAGGCCCACCCTAATGACTGTATTTTAACTTCATTGCCTCTTTAAAGATCTTATCTCCGAATGAAGTTATATTCTGAGGCTCTGAGAGTTGGGATGTCAACATTTGAATTTGGGAGGGGGGCATAATTCAGCCCACAGTACCCAGGCAATTTTAATTTCCTCATTGATCAGTTTAGGCTCTATTTTTCTAACTCCTTCTTTTCCCTCTTTCTCCCCATCTGTCTCCTTCTTCTTTTCTTTTTTATTGTTTGTACTATAAATTGTCTTCCATTTTTATGCTTTCTTTTTAATAACTGGAAATGAATGTTAGATAAGATAATTTAAGGGCTGGTGATGAGGGCTGTGCTGCCCAAATTACAAGAACATTTATTTCTTTACGAATTGTACTGTGCTTGGTGAGGTCTCAGTAAAGGGTAAAAATGTGTCAAAGCATATAATCAAACCTCCAAAAACCATTTTCTTTTTCCTAAGGGGAATGATAAATTACCTGTTCATAATTTAAAGTTAAATTTATACCAAGCCTCACTACAAAGTTTCCAAAGGTGATGTGGGAATGAATGGCTTGACCTTGGCTGAATGTGAAACTTGTGAGTAATACAGTAAGGTGTGTTTGTGGTGGACATAAAATGACTTATGTCTGTTCTTGGCAAGTAAGCATTTCCTGTGCTTCGTGCTTTATTTCACTTTCAAAATAAAGTTCTTGAAAATGTAGCTATATTATGCCACTAAATGATAACTTGGACTGAGTTTGCCAGATGACATTATTAAAAGCTTAAAGTCAGTTAACTCTATATGAATGATCTGCAAGGTAATGCATATTAGATTAACTTATTGTTTATATATACACTGAAATTCATCATAAGAATACTGCTGACAGTTATTCTCCCATAATGAAAAATTACCTTTAAGACAATAGGAAGCCCTTGTAATTCTCCTATTTTATTGAAATGTAAGAGAACAACTTTTGATGTACATGTTTTGCATTTTGAACAAATGTGTTCACATGTTTAAACATTTCTCTCTTAAAGAGGATTTCTGACTTGTTTTTCTAACTTTATTTATGGCAATTTCTTTTTTTCTTCTATTTTTTCTCTTTTTTTATCACAAAAATTTGTATTTCTTTCCTCTGATTCTTGCAGTATCAAAACTAATATATTGTGTTCTGTATTCTATCTGATATTAAAACCTTAGTAATAAGCAGACATCATATTTGACAAGATAATATTTCAAAAGTTTGTAACTTTTTGAAAGAATTATAGTTTAGTTGGTACCTTATGGTCTCTGGAGTCAGTTGTTTTCAAACATTTTTGTTATGTTTGATTTTATTTTTATTTTTTGAAGTTTTATTTTAATTTAATTGGCAATTTAATAATTGTAAATATTTATAGGATATGATGTGATATTTCAATGCATGCGTACATTTTGTAATGACCAAATATTTTAAAAAGCAGAACTCATGTAACTCCAAAGTGTAAAATAATAAAAAGGCATTTGCTATTGGTGAAGTAGGATAGGAGGTCCTTTTGATGCCAGAGAAGCTCTGATAAACCTTGGGCATCGGTGACATGAGTTTCAGGTCATTAGTCTGAGTGTCACATGCCCCAGAATATTTTTTCTCAGGATTCCTTGCAGTACTTGCTTTACAGAAGATCTAGTCTCTTGCTAGGATTCTTACATAAAATTATGCATAATATTGATTCATATAAAATACAAATAATAAATATAACAAATAAATGTTACATATTATACCTAAAAGTCTCACCAATATTGATGTTACTGAATGAAAATTCACAGGTGCACAGGAAAAAACCAAAGCCAAGGTGAAGAATTTGTTGGATAGGTGTGGCATCAGTTGTATCTCTGTTCTGATGAAACTGCCTGTTTTCTACCTAGCTTCTGCTCTTGTTCAAATTCAACTCTAGTGGATGCCATTTCTATTAATCCTTTAACTATTATTGCTTTACATCCTATTATAATTGTCCTTATAGCCATTTTAATGCTCTGTTTTCTTTCTGAATGTCCCTATTCATGTTACCATCTATGAACAGAACTTGCCCCTTCTTCCCCTGGTAATTTATTGAGCTATTCTTCTGACATTCCCATTTATCCCTTTAATAGCAGCTGCTGCTAATCTTGTCTACTCCTTATTTCATGGCAGTTCACACAGATCTTATACTTGACAAAACTAAAGGGAAAAATAAGCCAAGTTATAATTTATTCTGATCAACAGATATTTCCCTTAAAATATTATTGACTTAAAATTTACCAGATAATACAGCAGCTTAGACTTTCGTTAAAATCTTCCTATTTGAATATTTTGAGTTATAGTTAACTAAATCATCATTCATCTCTATTAGCCTTATTTTAATGAGAGTTGTGGCAGAATCTTTTAAGAAAGGACAGGCATCATTTACTCTGATGAACATAGAAGTTATCTTCTTCTTCTATCCAATAATTCTCAGAGTACATGTTTTTTTTTTTCAAAATATAGTTTAAGCTGCCAATAGTTTAGTCAGTTGGCAACTTAGTTGATATAAAAGATTAAGCTATTCAGATATAAAAATCTATATAGAGCCAGCAGCTAGAAATACATATAATGTTTCAGAGCATTTATTTGTCAGTACACCAAGAGGCAGTGCTTGAAAATCTTTGTGTGGGAAAAAAAGATTATAGAACTAACTTCTGGCCACTTAGAGGTAAACCATTAAACAATGGTAGTCATATTGTTAGAAAAAGAAACCACTTTATTTTAACAACGAGACCCAGAGAAAGAATAAGTGACTCAACTAAGGTTAAATGGCCAGGTCACAGCCAACCCAGGGTGGAAATTTTGTCTTCATGTACTAGAGTAATATTCTTTCCATATATTAAGAATTAAAGATTTAATTAATATACAATACTCACAAGTGATAACTGTGGCAAATCTTATGTATGCTAGATCTCTGACCTTCCTACAGAGCAGTTATTGTCTTCATTTTAATGCTGAGAACTCTGAATCTTGGTGACATTTAAGTTGCTCAAGTTCACCCAGATGGAAAGTGACTAAGCAGAGTTTTGGATGGTGCCTGTAACACATCCAATCTCTGGATCATCTCTACAGTGCAATATAGTTTCTAGTCTCTGAGATAAAGGAAATACTACTGAGTTTACGTTCTAACCTTACTGTTAAAACAATCATGATAAGCTGAATTTATTAAAGGTCTCCTAGTACAACTGTTCAGGAAAGCCAGCTTTTAAGCTGTGAACCACCGTTCCCTGCTCCTGTGACCACGATCCTAGGGATGTAATTGATTTAGGTGAACTTTTGGATTTAAGTTTCTCTGTCAATAAAATATTGAATTAGGGGCTATATAGAGTTAAAATTCAATGGCTGACTATTGCCACTATCTGATTACTACTAAAAGCTGCAAACAGTTCAGATTAACTCTACTTTATGAGTTAAATATCTGACTCTTCCTTACTGCAGTTCAACTCTTGTATATTTAGTAGAGATGGGGTTTCATTATGTTGGTCAGGCAGGTCTCGAACTCCTCATCTCAAGTGATCCGCCCACCTTGGCTCCCCAAAGTGCAGGGATTACAGGCGTGAGCCACCGCACCCAGCCTATTTTATATCTTTAAACATCATTAGAATTACAACCAAGAGTTAAACAGTTTGCACCAGACTAATCCCAATTATCTAGAGATTATCAGCAGTAATATCAACCAGAAGTTGGCACAGGGCAGAGACAAACAGATGCTGAGTGAGAAGGTTTGAGTCATAGGTTCTGGGTCCACCACTCAGTGTTGCATAACCTTAAACCTTTCAATTCTTATATGTATGTAAATGGGGACAATAATTTTGTCTGTCCCATAACATTGCAAAAACAAATGGAATCATGTATTTTATAGCATTATAATAAATGGAAGGAATTGTTATTAATTCCTATAGTCCATTATGATATAATGTAGACATTTGAAGCAGAAATTTACCAAATAACAATTCATATAAGCACAGCTTTCAGACAACCAAATTTGTAATTTGTTGTAAGGAAAACCTGACACTTTAATGTGTCCTAGAAAAACAAAGAGAATAGAAAGCTCACCACATGCCAAATATCTGTGACAAAGTTGCCCCTTGGTAAATATTATAATAAAATAGTAAATAATTAATTTAGAGAAGAGAAAATAGGAAAACTAATTATCAAACTTGCAGGAGGGTAAATACAATACAAAGGGACTCAGAAAAATAAATTGAGGATATTTGCATCGAGTCAGTCAATCCAAATTTTTAAAAATGTAAAAACTTGCTTATTAACTAACATGAAGACTGACTACAGTCCTCTCTGTGACCATAGGGTTTAAAATATACCAATTTGCTAAAGCTGAGGTTGGTCTCACTCTTGAATAATTTATGGAGAAACTGAATCTCATTGGAGACAGATGTAAGTAGGAAACTTTGGATAAAAGAATTAAAATTCTCTTTTTTGTTACTTTTGCAGTTTAATGCATTTTAAAGTGTACAGTTGAGGGAAAAATATACTAATAACATGAAGGTTGAAAATTGAATATAGCCTGATAGCTGCAATCATATACTGTTAAAATGATAAAAAAGAAAACTGATACCTCACTGCATACAAGGCAGTTATTGCATTGCCTGAGTTGTGTAGAAACCATTAAAATTCTCCATTTAATATGCAATTTTATTAATAACATATTTTCATTCCTTCCTCAAATTCTGAATTGTAGGGTATCATATTTCACCTCTACATCACTCAGCACGCACTATTTTTCTACCCAATACTCTTTTCTACAATTAATCCTCATGTTCAGTTTTCAAAACTTAAAAAAAATTCACTTTTCATCTTTTCTTCCAGATAGGATTTGCAGTGAACTATTTCAGTAGTCAACTGTCATGAAAAGGCTACGTTAATTGCCCTCAAATATCAGGTACATACATAACAGGTGGGAGCTTATTAAAATGCAGATTTCTGTTCCTAGTCCTAAAGATCATTACATAATTGGAGCTCATGAATCTGTTATTTTAACCAGAGGCAGGTGATCTCTAGATACATGGAGAAACCAATAATTTGATATATGTGAACACAGATGAGAGGAATTTAGGATGTGGTAGCTCTGAGAAATTTAAAAACTTTTCTAAAGAGAAAGAGAAAAGGATGAATATTAATTGGACATAGGCAGTCATTGTGCTAAGTGCTTTACACATGATGTCTCAATTAATCTTAACAACATCTGAGGGGTGGACATTATCATCACAGTTTTAGTATCATGACTTGTAAAATAATGAAGCTGGATATTCAGTTAATTTTTTAGCATTAATGCCCACTGGGATTCTGCTTGTTATTACAATTCATTACGAATTTTCATATGTAAAAATACTGACAAATAATATTAAAATATCAGTATATAAATATGTGAATATTTAGTGTGATGAAGGCAAGGATAAAAAAACAACTTTAATAGGAAATACTTCCTAAGCGATATTATTAATTAAATCCAAAAACCTAGTACGATGAATTAGTGAAGGGCACATTGTTTTTAGTCACTGGGGAGTTGGGGGAGGACAAATAAAGAACTGTAGGATCCTTTAATAATTTCCTAATTTTGCATGAGAGTGTTTCCTATCCTCCAAAAGGAAAGGGGAAAAGACATATACAAGAAGTTGAAATTGGTTAGGATTATGAAAGGGAAATTCTTAAATCACAATTACAGTTCAGAGATTGGGTACTTAAAAATAAATCAGTACATTTATTTTATATTATTCGCAGTTAGCACTATATTTTTCATTTAGATACAATAATACTGTGTGTGTGTGTGATGGAAGGCAGGACACAGACAAAACTATATTTAAGGAGTGGGAAAATTTTGATGTTTATATGAACCTCAAGATGCAGCTCAGCTTCTCTTACTGATCTTAACTACTTTACTCAGTGTTGTTCTATGAACGTCATCCTAGCTCTCACACCCTGAGTGTCTGAACTACTCCTTTTGTTTGTCAACATAATCCAGCCCAATCTCTTTGCAAATCTAAGGTCTAGCTCCCACAGCTTCGCTCCATTTTTTACCCTAGCTTGGGCTTTCAGGTCTTTTCCAGAGCTCTGATCTGTGGTGACATGCTCTCCCATAAGTATATGAATAATTCTGAAATTTAGCCTTCTGGAAGTCCCCTTCCAGAATTAATTCAAGAAAGTGGCTTCCTCCCATAGCTTACATGTTTGGGTAGGCCACCTCCATGACTATTCAACTTGAAGACCATCTCAATTATATACTTGGCTTTACCCTCCTTTCTTAATTCAGAGTGGAAATAAAACAGATAAATAAAATAAAACTTCAGAGGATAGACATACTTTGAATATAATCTGACAGTTTTAATTTTTCAGACAATTAAGAATGTGAGTGGAAAACTAATGACTTAATTTTATTAGTTACTAAGAGTTCAGAAAAGGTCAGTGTTTTAATTTCCAGAATGATTAGCAATTACGTGTAAAATTTGCATCTCTGAACCAATGTATTTTAATTGTATTAGACTATTATGCATTTAAAAGGGTAAAATTTTATACAACAGTATACAATGCCATATTTTCTTTTTAGTCAAATAAATATACAGATATAAAAGACATACTTTTTCTTATTCAATTATTTCTTTTCAACCAGTAATATGTAATATATACACAGTAATATATAGTAATATATATTGCATATATATTGTAATTATAGCATACAGTATTATGTATAGTAATCACAGTGTGCTTTGTGGAATGTATGAGATCCAGCTTCTATTCAATTATGTATCAGTCATTCAAGAAAAATAAAAGTCATTCTGGGTATTTTAAGCAGGAAGAGTCTTAATACAGGGAATTAAAGCCTTAAAATAAGGTATACGACTATAAGGCTGGAGAAAGCTGCCGTTAGGGAATTCAGAAATGGAGACATCACAGTACAAGGACACCCCACCTATGAGGTTAGGAATCCATAGCGCAGAAGTGAGGGGCCCCTCCAGAAGAGGTCCAGATATCTGATAGCACAAGAAGTGGCTGTCCAAGAGCTCACCTAGCAGCAACAATGAAAGCAAAGGTAAAATTCCACGTCCAACAGCTGTCGTCAGAGAGGAATAGATTCTCCACTTTTGCTTTCTGAATCTAGCGTGAACAACTCTTTGTGCTATCATCTGTGGAGAAATTGACTAGACAGGAGTTTTTTTTTTGACGTTTAGGGATTATACTGAGTGTAAATAAATCACATCTGAAACAATAAAACAATGATAAGTAATCATTCACATTTTGGGTGAAAATTTTTAGTAATGACCGTTCTCAAATTCTCAAAAAAAAATTTATTTTTCATTTTTTTGCTAGCTCCAAGTGCTAGATTTACCTGAGTTTGAATGAAACTGAACTTTTCTTTAACTTGCATTCTTTCTTTTTGTCTGCTCTCTGTCATAGAACATGCATCATAAGCCTTCCTTATTCAAAGGAGGAGGCTAAATAATTCTGAGTCCTTTTTAATTTTCTCACGTCAAGTGGATTTAAACTGCAATGTATCTCAATATTTTGAGTTCCCACTGCAGAATGTACCTTTGTTTTTATTAACTTATTTATTTTTTGAGACAGGGTCTCACTCTGTCACCCAGACTGACGTGCAGACGTGCAATATGGGCTCACTGCAACTTCTGCCTCCACTGCTCAAGTGATCTTCCTTCTCAGCCTCCAGAGCAGCTGGGACTACAGGCATCCACCACCATGCCCAGCTAACTTGTATTTTATTTTTATTTTTATTTTTTTGTAGAGACAGGGGTTTTTCCATGTTGTCCAGACTGGTCTCGAGCTCCTGAGCCTGCCTTGGCCGCTCAAAGTACTGGGATTACAGGCGTGAGTCGCTGCACCTGGCTTTTATCTTTGTTTTTTGCTGTTGATATTAATGTAATGATGTGGCCTGATCCATGCAGTCTACAGAAGATATAACTTTTTCTGTTAATTTAGCTTAATATTGCAGTGTATATATTTCTGAAACCCACATTAACCTTCCTGATACAAACAAATAAACCCCACAAAAACAATAGATTTCAAAATAAATAATTGTCCCTTCTTCCTAATTTCAAATTGTTTTTGACTCTAAATATAGGATGTTTTGTGAATTTTTATTAAATTTTATTTTAGTCATTTTTGCCAGTTCTTATCTTTCAAGATTTTTTGAATGCAAGCTGTTTTTCTTTTTAAGGCTCTGAATTAATTTTGAATAAGTCGATTAAATTCCTTTTGTATTTAAGGGTGAGGCTATATAACTTTAACGATTAGTACACTTTTTTTTTTTTTTTTTTTTTGAGACAGAGTCTTGCCCGTCGCCCAGGTTGGAGTGCGAGGCATGATCTTGGCTCACTGCAGCCTCCACCTCCTGGGTTCAAACGATTCTCTTGCCTCAGCCTCAGGAATAGCTGGGGGTTACAGGCATGCACCACCACGCTGGGCTAATTTTTGTGTTTTTAGTAGAGACCGGGTTTCACCATGTTGGCCAGGTTGGACTTGACCTCCTGACCTCAGGTGATCCACTTGCCTCGGCCTCCCAAAGTACTGGGATTACAGGCATGAGCCACCATGCCCAGCCATGTAGACATAATTATGTATCTTGTTTTTCTTGCTAGAACCCTGCCTTCTTGGGAATATTCTTCTGGTTGTGCCTTTCCTTATTCTTCATTCCCCCTCCATTACTCCTTTTATCAATTGCTCTTACTGCTTCTATCCTATTTTGATCTTTGTCTTTCAAACATGTGAGCTTCAAGTACTTCATTGACATGATTGAAAGGTAGTCTCAAGACAGAGACACTAAGAGACTATTTACCAAAATATAGTAGACCAAAAGCAAGAATAAAAGTAACACTAAAGACTGTAATAGGACATTCAAGATGTAATTTGCTGGTGTATTCTAAAATTTATTTGTTCCCTTTCCTATCTAAAAATAAGAAGTTTTAAGTTGAAATTTAGTGAAAATAAGCTCATTCTATTTAAATGAACAAACATGAAAAGCTAAATAATATAAAACAGATATGCTTAGCTCATTTTTATTTATTGTATAATAATAGATAGATATGTTTGTTTTATCTATAGGAAGTGACAATTTTACTCCTTAGATTATGAATAAAATAGATCTAGGAGAAAAACATAATTTTCTGACAGGTGGAAATTTATATAATGGCATTATTTTATTATATTAATTGCAGAAAAATATATCTATTATTATCCAAAATTTAAAATACCCTTGAAATCTCTGAGACCAAAGAACTATTCATTTTTCTTCATGGGACGTTCTAATATCACTGTAATGAATGAAATGTCAAATTTCTACATTATATATTTACCATATAGAGAACATGTAGAGAAGACAATTGAAAAGATTTTCCTTGTCTTTGATAGCATTGTATTTCTAGGTGCAAATTATATTTGCAACAAAAGCACATAATGAAGCAAACATTTCATATTCTATGCAATTTTTATGGTTAGAATTTGGCTTACTTACTGGAACCAGAAGATAGAAAGGGGTTGAATAGTAAGGAAGTGCCAAAAACTAGTTAATGTTGGGGTGGAGAGCTCTTGTGCTTCAGGTAACTATCCCATCATTAACCATGGTCTCTAGTAAGTAAATTAATTTGGTGTTTATTTTTCTTCCTGAGTTACTAGTTATAACTTTGTTACTTGTAGAAGTTCTTAAGGAGAACAAATGTATATAATACAAACAGACATTTTGGTTCACCAAATAGCTGTGCCATATAAATCAATATCAAGATCTCTCAAAACCACACAGTTACATGGAAATTAATCAAACTTACTCCTGAATGACTTTTGGGTAAACAACAAAATTAAAAGAGATATCAAAACATTCTTTGAAATAAATGAAAATAGATATTCAACATACCAAAATATCTGGTATAGAGCAAAAGCAGTGTTAAAAGTTTATAGCCCTGAATAGCTACCTCAAAAAGCTAGAAAGACCTCAAATTAATTATCTAACATAAAACCTAGAGGAACTAGAAAAACAAGAACAAACTAACTCCAAATCTAGCAGAAGAAAAGAAATAACTAAAACCAGAGTGGAACTGAATGAAATTAAGATACAGAAATCCATACAAAATATCAATTAAACCAAAAGTTGGTTTTTCAAAAGGATGAACAAGCTCAATAGACTGCTACCTAGACTGACAAAGAAAAAAAGAGACAATCCAAAACGCACCATCAGAAATGACAAAGATGACATTACAACTAATGTCACAGAAATACAGAAGATCCTGAGACTATTATGAACAACTCAACTCTATGTACACTAACTGGAAAATCTAGAGAAAATGGATAAATTCCTGAAAATACACAATCTCCCAAGATTGAACCAGGAAGAAATTGAAGCCCTGAACAGACCAATATTGACTTCCAAAAATGAAACAGTAACAGAAAACCTATCAACCAAAAAAAGCTCTGGACCAGTTAGATTCATAGCCAAATACTACCAAATGTACAAAGAGAAGTGGGTACCAATTCTACTGAAACTATTCCAGAAATTGAGGATGAGGGACTCCTCCCTAAATCATTCTATTAAAGTAGCATCACCCTGATTCCAAACTTGGTAGAGACACAATGCAAAAAGAAAACTACAGGCCAAAATTCCTGATGAACATACATGCAAAATGCTAAACAAAATACTAGGAAACCAAATTCAGCAGCATATCAAAAAGGTAATTCACTGTGATCAAGGAGGCTTCATTCCTGGGATACAAATTTGATTTAACATATGTGAATCAGTAAATGTGGTTTACCACATAAACAGAATTAAAAGCAAAAACCATATGATCATCTCAATAGATGCAGAAAAAATCCAGCATCCTTCCATGATAAAAACCTCAAAGAAACTAGGCATCAAAGGAACATACCTCAAAATCATAAGAGCCATCTGATATGACAAACCTACAGTCAACTTCATGATGAATGGATACAAGCTGGAAGGATTCCTTTTGAGAACTGAAACAAGACAAGGTTGCCCACTCTCACCACTCCTATTCAACATGGTACTGGAAGTGTTAGCCAGAGCAATCAGGCAAGAAAAAGAAATAAAAGGCATCCAGATAGGAAAAAGAGAATTCAAACTCCCTCTCTTTGTGGATGGTATGATCCTCCAACTAGAAAACCCTAAGGACTCCATCAAAAGGCTCCTGAAACTGATAAACAAATTTAGTAAAATTTTAGTTTACAAAATAAATGTGCAAAAATTCATCCACTTCTATATACCAATAATGTTCAAGGTGAGAACCAAATCACAAATGGTATCTCATTTACAATATCCATGAAAAATAAAACAGCTAGGAATAAATCTAGCCAAGGAGGTAAAAGATCTCCACAAGGAGAACTATAAAACACTGCTGAAAGAAATCATAGATGATATAAACAAATGGAAAAACATCCCATGCTCATAGATTGGAAGAATAAATATCATTAAAATGGTCATACTGTCCAAAGCAATCTACAGATTTAGCACTATTTCTATTAAACTACAAATGTCATTTTTCACAGAATTAAAAAAAAATAAAAAAACTATTCTAAAATTCCCATTGAACCAAAAAAGAGCTCAAATATCCAGCAATACCAAGCAAAAACAAAACAAAACAACAAGAAAACAAAGTCAGAGTCATCACATTACCTGGCTTTGTACTATAAAGCAACAGTAACCAAACAGCATGGTGCTGGTACGAAACAGGCACAGAGACCAATGGAGCAGAAGGGAGAACCCAGAAGTAAAGCAGCCCACCCATAGCCATACGATTTTCAACAGAATCAACAAAAATAGACAATGGCAAAATACTCCATATTTAACAAATGGTGCTGCGATGGCTGGCTAGTCACATACTAGTCACATACAGAAGAATGAACTAGACCCTTATTTTTCACCATCTACAAAAATTACATCAAGATGGATTAAAGGAATAAATCAAGATGAATTACATTTTAATGTAAGACCTCAAACTATAAAAGTTCTAGAAGAAAACGTAGGAAATGCCATTCTTGATATTGATCTTGGGAAAGACTTTATGACTAAGTCATCAAAAGCAATTGCAACAAAAACAAAAATTAACAAGGGGGACCTAGCTAAACTAAAGAGCTTCTGCGCAGCAAACTGTCAAAAGAGCAAACAGACAACCTACAGAATGGGAAAAAATATTTGCAAAGTTTGCATCTGACAAAGATAAAATATCTAGAAACTATAAGGAATTTAAATAATTCAACAAGCAAAAGTCAAATAACCCCATAAAAAATAGGAAAAAGAACAATGACAGACACTTTTCAAAAGAAGACTTCTCAAAAGCAAGCAAACATGAAAACATGCTCCGCATAATGAATGATCAGAGAAATGCAAATCAAAACTGCAATGAGATACCATCTCACACCAGTCAGAATGTTAAAAAGTCAAAAAACAACAGGTGCTGGTGAGGCTGCAGAGAAAAGGGAAAGCTTACACACCGTTGATGGAGATGTAAATTAGTTCAGCCTCTGTGGAAAGCACTTTGGAGATTTTTCAAAGAACTTAAAACAGACCTATCATTCAATGCAGCATTCCCATTACTGAGTATATATCCGAAAGAACAAAAATCTTTCTACCAAAAAGACATATGCATTCACATGTTCATCACAGCACTATTCACAATTGCTAAAACATGGAATCAGCCTAGGTATTTGTCAGTGATGGACTGGATAAAGAAAATGTAGTACATATACACCATGGAATATCATGCAGCCATAAAAGAGAATAAAATCATGTCTTTGCACAACATGGATGCAGCTGGAGACCATTATCCTAAGCAAATTAATGCAGAAACTGAAAACCAAATACTGCATGTTCTCACTTATCAGTGGGAGCTAAACGTTGGGTACTCATGAACATAAAGATGGCAAAATTAGACCCTGAGACTTACTAGAGCAGGAATGAGGAGTCAAGGGTGGAAAAACTAACAATTGGGTACTATGCTCAGTACCTGAGTGACTGGATCATTCATGCTGCAAACCCCAGCATCATGCAGTATGCTCAGTTAACAAACCTGCATATGTACACCCTGAATCTAAAATAGAAATTGAAAACAAAAATAAAAGTTACATTACATAAAAACATTACAACCCAAGTTTTATTACTCTAATAGCTACAACTATTTCTTTTACGATCATTCCTCATTTAAGCATACTCTTTTGTTGCGTACTTAAGCTGTTTGTAATTTTTGTACTATTTTAAATAATGTTAAAGAATTTGACATGACACATTTTTAAATCAGGTTTGTTTCTTCAAGATTAACAACTAAAAGTGAAATTACTAGATTAGAAGCAGTGGTTTTTTTCTTAGAATTAAAAAATAATAAAAATAGCCAGATGTGGTGGCTCATGCCTGTAATCCCAACACTTTGGGAGGGGGGTCAGGTGGATCATCTGAGGTCAGGAGTTTGAGGCCAGCCTGGTCAACATGATGAAACCCTGTCCCTACTAAAAATACAAAATATTAGCCAAGTGTGGTGGGATGCACCTGTAATCCCAGCTACACTGGAGGCTGAGGCAAGAGAATCACTTGAACCTGGGAGACAGAGGTTGAAATGAGTCGAGATCGTGCCACTGCATTCCAGCCTGGGCAACAAGAGTGAAACTCTGTCTCAAACAAACAAACAAACAAACAAGCAAATATTATCATACAAATAAAATGACAGAAGACAATTCTTTCTTGAACAGTTATGAAATGTGTAGCTATCTTATGTGCATTATTTATTTCAACTCTCAGTAAGTTCTCAGGGTGGATAATATTATTCCCCTTTTTAAATAGATAAACTGAGGCTCAGGTTGGTTAAATGACTTTCCCAAACTCATGCAACTAATTGTGTCAGAGTCCCAGATATTAATATTACACTATCTGCAACAAAATCTCTTTCTCTTTTTCTTAAAAAATGCAAGACAGAAGGGAGTATCTCCTATTTGACTTTTATCATATCAGTTTATTATAATCACAAAAGAGTAAATTTCACCCAAATTAATGTAGCTCCTTCCTGGAAATTTTGCGCTTAAGCCCTGGCATATCAAAATAATAAAAAAGCAGTTGTTATTTTTTAAAACTACAATTGCCAAGAGAAAGATTTATAGCTTTTCTGATAAGTTACTGAAGGATTACAGTGACAGCAAAATATTCATGGTGACAAATCATGCTTTATAAACTTAATAGGAGAAAACCAATAGAAAAAGGAAATTAAACACTGATTTTCTGAATTAAGCACTTCTCATTGTTTTTTGTTTGTTTGCTTTTTGTTTGTTTGTTTGTTTTTTTGAGATGGAATCTCACTTTGTCACCCAGGCTGGGGTCCAATAGCATGATCTTGGCTCACTGCAACTGCAGCCTCCCAGGTTCAAGTTATTCTCCTGTCTCAGCCTCCTTAGTAGCTGGGACTACAGGCTGGCACCACTATGCCTGGCCAATTTGTGTATTTTTAGTAGACACGGGGTTTCACCATGTTGGCCAAGCTGGTCTGGAACTCCTGACCTCAGGTGATCAACCCACCTTGGCCTCCAAAACTGGTGGGATTACAGGCATGAGCCACTGCACTCAGCCTACAGCACTGTACTTTTTGAGTCATTTTTTCCCTCTACAATCCCAAAAGGACAGCTAAGGTTTTGTAAGGTTATGTAACTTTCCAACTGGTTAACCAGTCAGTGATGAGGTCAGTATTCAAACCTATCATTCCAATTTCAAAGGTGATGCTTTTTGATTCTTGGTTAGCATATATGCAATACTATAATTCAAAGTTTATGATTAGCAGTGATTGAATAAAGTTGTTAAACTGATATTTATTGAGTGCTTACTGAATGCCAAAACATGTTTAGCATTTTATCTGGATTAGCATAATCCTCACAATAGTCTTTTGATATAAGTTTTCTTATTATCCCATTTTACAGATTTGGGATCTCAGATGCAGGGAGATAAATAAAGATGTAGCAAGTATAAGAATCCTTGTTCAATTCCAAATTTACCTCCAATTTGATGTTTTTGAATTAAGTTACAGTGCATTATACATTTCCCTAGAGTAGGGTTTAAATAAGCAAAGCAATTAGATGCCAATGAAATACTGGGATTTTAATGCAGATATTTAAATAATCACCATAAAAAACAAGTAGAGATTCGGGGTCATATTTATTATATTGTAAAATTTTTAAATAGAACTGAAATGTATAATGTAGTTGATTGCAAATATATAAAGAATTAACATCCTTGTCAAGTCAAACATCCTTGTTTATTTTTTATATAGGTACTAGAAGATAACAAAAAATAAAAATAAGTTATTTGATAAGATGGTGGTATTATGGATTAATCTTGTCCGTAACTTTATCTATTTTGTGATTACACTGTATTTTTTACTTTTTAAGATAAGGGCTGATTTTTGAAAATATACATGATGTTTACATAAATAAAAAATACATATCAATGAAATGATTTTTATTGCAAAGAAAAATAAATTTTATGTGGGAGTATGAAAGCTTAAAATAACCTTATAATTTACACTAACCCCTTTGTCTTTAATTTATATGCATGAGTTTTAAAGTCTTTACATGAACTTAATTTTATGTTATTTTCTCTTTTTAATCTGTCATATACAAATCGATGGTGTATATAAGATGAAAATGAAGCATTTCAAATCCATTCAATCATGATTATTTTCATTAGAATAAACTTTTTCCACTGCAAAATCTGTATGTAACATTTGGAGGCTGCGTTTCTGAAACTGGTAAATACTCAGTGTTTTTGTTACTCCAGTCACTATGAGAATTTGCTTTACTATGCCTTCAGTAACAAATTTATGGATAGATTTAGACTTTCAGACATGGCATATTGGAAAATTTTGACCAACTTTCCTGCTGAGAAAAAAATGAGGAAAGATGAATATTTACCTGAAGGCATGGAAAGTCAATAAGGCAATGAAGAATGAGAAGGTTAAGATTTGGAAGAAGAGAGGTATATCTAAATAAAGCTACAGTGTTTCTGTAGCTTTCAGATGAGGTGACTGAGTGGCTGAGAAACTGAAAGGGACCCTTGAAAATCTTGTGAAGCGAAAGGGACAAAAAGTCAAGTTTAGTTCATTCTCAGAGAAGGCCCATTAAGTCTCCTGTATTTGATTGACACTCTGAAGAGTTGTATTCTGGAAGCAAGGGAATGCAATCAAAATAAGTCAGCCTTGTATAGATTGAAATCCAGTTTTGGATCATTTCAAGTCCTCATGTTGGATAAAGATACTCCCAGAATTCTGTATCTTTAACAGGTTGCAGAGACAAATGTAAATATTCTCCTGAGGACTATATCATCATCTGAAGCCACATTATTTTTACAATTTTAGATTTACAATGCTGCCCATTCAAACATAATAGACACACAAACAGTTAAGAGAACAAGAATGAAAATAAAGGAAAAGCAATAGACAATAGAAACATGCCAATGGAGAAATGTATTAGGAAGGAACTTATCAGACACATATGTGTTTATGCATTTATTTTAAAATTTATTATTATTATTTTCTTCTTAGAGACAGGGTCTCACTCTGAACCAAGTTTGGAATGCAGTACAATACCCAGTAGTGTATCATTGCTCATTACAGCCTTGACTACCTGGGCTCAAGTGATCCTTCTGCCTCAGCCTCCCAACTAGCTGGAACTACAGGCAGGCACCACCATACCCTACTATTTTTTGTTTTAATTTTGTTTTTGTAGAGACAGGGTCTTGTTTTGTTGCCCAGAGTTGTGTATCTCTATCCCTCTCTTTTTCTCTAGATAGATAGAAAGATAGATAGATAGATAGATGATAGATAGATGATAGATAGATAGATAGACAGACAGACAAAGAAAATCGAAGTTTTATAACTGAAAACAAAAATACAATATTTAAAATTGAGAAATCAATGGCTAGGTTTAGAGGTAGTTTGGAGCAGGAGCAGAGCAAGATGGCTAAAAAGAAGCCTTCACAAATGACCCCTTCTGTGGAAACACTACATTTTAACAAAAAACTACACACAAAAAAAGTATCATCATAAGAACCAAAAACTGGGTCAATAATAACAGTACCTGGTTCTGGTTTTAACTTTATATTGCTCAAAGAGGCACTAAGGAAGGTTGCAAAGACAGTCTTGAATTGCTGATACCACCCCTCCTCCATCCCCTGGCAGTAGTCTTGTGGCATGGAGAGAGAATCTGTGTACTTGGGGGAGGGAGAGCACAGCAACTGAGAGACTTAGCATTGAATTCAGTGCTGCCCTGTCACAGCAAAGATGAAAGCCATTCTGGGCTCCTCTGGTGCCTGCACATGGAGGAGCATGTGGACGAGACCTAGCCAGAGGGAAATTACCCACCAAAGTGGTTGAAATTTGGTGTCCACAAACCTCACCACCACAAGCTGAAGTGCTCTGAGGTTCTAAGTAAACTTGAAAGGGAGTCTAGGATACAAGGACGGCAATTCTTAGGTAAATCTTAGTATTGGGCTGGATTTAGAGCCAGTGGACTAGGGCAGCATGTGACCGATGGAGACACCAGCTGGTCAGCTAAGGGAGTGCTTGCACCACCTCTCCTGCAACCCCAGGCAGCTCAGCTCACAGAAACAAAAGTGACTCCTTCCTTTTGCTTTAAGACAGGAGAGAAACGAGTAAAGAGAACTTTGTCTTGCATCTTGGATACCAGTTCAGTCACAATACAATAGGGCACTGGGCAGAGTCAAGGCCCACACTGCTGGCCCTGTCTCCCAGACAGCATTTCTAGATACACCTTGGACCAGAATGGAACCAATTGACTTGAAGAGAAGGACCCATTCCTGGCAGAATTGTTCACCTGCTGACTGAAGAGTTTTGGGCCCTGATAACCAACAGCAATACCCATGTAGCATGCTGTGGGCCTTGGGTGAGACCCAGCACATACCCAGCTCTGATGGCTATGGTGAAAAACTCCTTCTGCTTCAGGAAAGCAGAGGAAAATGTAAAGGGGAGTAGCAAGAGAAAAGAAACAAATATACAATGGCTCTTCAATACATCCGGCAGCCGACTTTCCATTATGGGGCAGGAGAGAGTGGCACTGGAGAAAACAAAACAAAACAAACAAACAAAAAACCCAACTTTATCCTAGAATAGTATATTTGGCTAAAATAACCTTCAAACATAATGGAGAAATAAATATCTTCCCAGACAAATAAAAGATGAGGGAATTTGTCAACACCTGGACTGTCCCACAAGAAATGCTAAAGGGAGTTCTATCTGAAAGAAAAAATGTGAATGAGCAATAAAATATCATCTGAAGGGCAAAACTCACTGATCATAGTAAGTACACAGAAAAACACAGTATTTTATAATACTTTAACGATGGTGTATAAAGTACTCTTATGTTAAGTCAAAAGACTAAATGATGAACAAATCCAAAAAATAACTATAACTTTTCAAGACATATATAGTAGAATAGCATATGTAGAAACAACAGAAATATAAAAGGTGAGGTTGCAAAGTTAAAGAGTAGAATTTTTATTAGTTTTCTTTTTGCATGTTTGTTTGTTAATGCAATTAGTGTTGTCATCATTTAAAATTATGGTTTATAAGATAGTATTTACAAGCCTAATGGTACCTCAATTCCAGAAATATATAATGAATACAGAAGAAATTAAAAGCAAGACCTTAAATCATACCAACAGAAAAAAAAAATCACCTTCACTAAAAGGCAAACAGGAAAGAAGGAAAGAAGGAAGAGAAGACCACAAAACAACCAGAAAACAAATAACAAAATGGCAAAAGTATGTCTTTATTTATCAATGATAACATTTAACGTAAATGGACTACACTCTCCAATCAAAAGACAGAGTGGCTGAATGGATAAAAAAGAAAAAAAGGCCCCAAATCTGTTGACTATAAAAAACACACTTCATCTATAAAGATACACACAGACTGAAAATATATGGATGGAAGAAGATATTCCACGCCAATGGAAATGAAAACAGAGCAGGTACTTTTATATCTGAAAAAATAAATTTCAGGAAAAAAACTGTAAGAAGAGACAAAGAAAGTCATTATATAACGATAAAGGGGTCAATTCAGCAAGAGGATATAACAATTGCAAATATATATGCACCCAATGCTGGAGCAACCAGCTATACAAAGAAAATATTGTTAGAGCTACAGAGAGAGGTAGACATTAATACAATAATAGCTGGAGATTTCAACACCCCACTGTTAGCATTGAACAGATCTTCCAGACAGAAATCCCCCAAAAAACATCAGACTGAATCTGCACTACAGACCAAATGTACAGAATAGATATTTACAGAACATTTCATGCAAAGGCTGCAGAATACACAATCTTTTCCTCAGTACATGATCGTTTTTAAGTATGGAACACATGTTAGGTCACAAGATAAAGTCTTAGAACTTTCAAAAATTTTGAAGAATGTGAAGCAACTTCTCTGACCACAATGAAGTAAAACTAAAAATCACTAACAAGAGCAAATTCAGAAACTATGCAAACATGTACAAATTAAACAACAGGATCCTGTTTGACCAATGGATCAATGAATAAGAAAAAAAGAAATTAAAAAATTTATTGAAACAAATAATAAGGTAAATATGATGGCCGGTCGCGATAGCTCACGCCTGTAATCCCAGCACTTTGGGAGGCCAAGGCAGGCAGATCACGAGGTCAGGAGATCGAGACCATCCTGGCTAACATGGTGAAACCCAGTCTCTATTAAAAATACAAAAAAAAACTAGCCGGGCGTGGTGGCGGGCGCCTGTAGTCCCAGCTACTCGGGAGGCTAAGGCAGGAGAATGGCTAAGTAAACCCAGGAGGCGGAGCTTGCAGTAAGCCTAGATAGTGCCACTGCATTCCAGCCTGGGCGACAGAGCAAGACTCCATCTCCCGTCCCAAAAAAAGGAAAGAAAAAAAAGTTCAATGAAACAAAAAATTGTGTTTTTGAAAAGGTAAAAAAAAAAAAAAAAAAAAAAGTCTCTACGATCAGATAGAAATGTGCTATTCTGTTCTTTCACCCCAAATAAAAACCATTGCACTCCAGCCTGGGCAAAAAAAAAAAAACTCTGTCTCAAAAAAAAAAAAAAAAAAAAAAAAAAAAAGGTGACAAACCTTTAGCCTGATTAACTAAGGAAAAAAGAGAGAAGACCCAAATAAATAAAATTGGAGGTTAAAAAAAAATTACAACTGATACCATAGAAATTCAGAGGATCATTAGTGGCCACAAGAAGCAACTATATGCCAATAAATTGGAAAATCTAGAGGAAATGGATAAATTCCTAGACACGTACAATGTACCAAGATTGAATCAGGAAGAAATCCCAAACCTGAATAGACCAAAAACAAGTAGCAAAATCAAAGACATAATAAAAAGTTTCCCATTAATGAAAAGCCTGTGTCCTGAGTGTTTCACTATTGAATTCTACCAAACATTAAAAAAAAAAATGATGCCAATGATACTCAAACTATTTTAAAATTCTGAGGAGGAAATACTTCTAAACTCATTCCACAAGACCAGTACCAACATCAAACAAATACACAAAATAAGGGAAATTACAGGCCAATGTCACTGGTAAATATAAATGAAAAAATCCTCAACAAAATGCTAGCAAACCAAATTCAACAGTGAATTCAGAAGGTCATTCATCATGACCAAGGAGGAATTATTCCAGAGATGTAAAGAGAGTTCAACTTATGTAAATTAATCAATGTGATGCATGATATCAGTAGAATAAAGGAGAATAACCAGTGATAATTTCAACTGCTGCTGAAAGAGCATTTGATAAAATTCAGCATCCCTTTATGATAAAAACCCTCAAAAACTGGGTGAAGAAGGAACATACCTTAATATAATAAAAACCATATACAATAGACCCACAGCTGATATCACACTGAATGGGGAAAACCTGAAAGCTATTCCTCTAAATTACGGAACACGACATGCATGCCCACATTGACCATTGTTACTGAACATAATGTCAGAAGTCTTAGCTAGAGCAGACAAGAGAAAGAAATACAGGGCATCATAGTTGTAAAGAAAGAAGCTAAATTATCCTTGTTTGCAGATGATATGCTCTTATATTTGGAAGAATCTAAAGACTCCACTAAAATACTATTAGAACTGATAAACAGGCCAGATGCAGTGGCTCAAGCCTGTAATCCTAGCACTTTGGGAAGCTGAGGTGGGTGGATCACCTGAGGTCAGGGGTTCAAGACCAGCCTGGCCAACATGGCAAAATCTAATCTCTACTAAAAATACAAAACTTAGCTGAGCATGGTGGTGCATGCCTGTGATCCCAGCTACTCAGGAGGCTGAGGCAGGAGAATCGCTTGAACCCAGGAAGTGGAGGTTTCAGTGAGACAAGAGCACATCACTGCACTCCACCCTGGGTGACAGAGCAAGACTACATCAAAAAAAAAAAAAAAAAAAAAAACCTGATAAAAAAAGTTGCAGGATACAAAATCAACAAACAAAAATCAGTGGCATTTCTATATGCCAACAGTGAACAATCTGAAAAAGAAATTAAGGAAGTTACTCCATTTATAATAGTTACAAATAAATTTAATTACCTAGGAATTAATTTAACCAAAGAAGTGAACAATTTCTACAATGAAAACAATAAAATGCTAGTGAAAGAAACTGAATAAGACACAAAAAATGGAAAGATATTCCATGTTCATGAATTGGAAGAATAAACATTGTTAAAATGTCCGTACTACCCAAAGCAATCTACAGATTCAGTGTGATTCCTGTAAAAATACCAATTATGGCTTTCACAGAAATAGAAAAAAAAAATCCTAAAATTTATGTGGAACCACAAAAGACCCAGAATAGCCAACACCTTCTGATCAAAAAGAGCAAAACTGGAAGATTCACATTACCTGACTTCAAATTATACTACAGAGCTATAGTAACCAAAACAGCATTGTACTAGAATTAAAAACAAACACATATACCAATGAAACAAAAGAAAGAACCCAGAAGCAAATTCACACACCTGCAGTGAATCACTTTTCAACAAAGGTGTCAAGAACATACAATAGAGAAAAGACAATCTGTTCCATAAATGGTGGTGGGATAACTGGATATTCATATGCAGAAGAATAAAACCAGACCCCTATATCTTATAACATACATAAATCAAATCAAACTGGATTAAACACTTACTTCTAAGACCTCAAAATATAAATATACTACGATAAAACATCAGGGAAACTCTTCAGGAAATTGGAGTGGACAAAGATTTCTTGAATAATAAACCATAAGCACAGTCAGTCAAAGAAAAAATGGACAAATGGGATCAAATCAAGTTAAAAAGCTTCTACACAACAAAGGAAGTCATCAACAAAGTGAAGAGACTACCAACAGAATGGAAGAAAATATTTGCAAACTATCCATGTAACGAGGGATTAATAACCAAAATATATAAGGATCTCTAACAACCCAATAAGAAAAAAAATCTAAGAATCCAATTTAAAATGGACTAAAGATCTGAATAAATATTTCTCAAAGGAAGACATACAAATGGCAAACAGGCATATAAAAAGGTGCTCAACATCATTGATCATCAGAGAAATGCAAATCAAAGCTACAATGAGATATTATCTCACCCCAGTGAAAGTAGTTTATATCCAAAGGCAGGGTATGCAAATGCTGGAGAAGATTGGAGAAAAGAGAACCGTGTACACTGTTAATGGGAATGTAAATTAGTACAACTACTATGGAGAACAATTTGGAGTTTCCTCAAAAAATGAAAAATAGAGCTACCATAAGATCCAGCAATCTCACTGCTAGGTGTATACCTTCAAAAGAAGGAAATGAGTATATGGAAAAGATACATGTGTTCTCACATTTATTGCAGCACTGTTCACAATAGCCAAGATCTGGAAGCAACCTAAGTGTCTGTCAACAGACAAATAACTAAAGAAAATGTGGTACATATACACAATGGAGTTGTATTCGGTCATAAAAAAGAATGAGATCCTGTTACTTGCAACAACATGGATGAAACTGGAGGTAATTGTGTTAAGTGAACACAAACAGCACAGAAAGACAGATTTCACATGTTCTCATTTGTGGGAGCTAAAAATTAAAATGAATGAACTCGTGGAGATAAGAGAGTAGAAAGAGGGTTATCAGAGTCTGGGAAGTGTAGGGGGAGTAGAGGGGAAACAGGCATGGTTAATGAGCACATGAATTAGTTAGAAAGAGTAAATAAGATCTAGTATTTGGTGGCACAACATTGTGACTATAGTAACATAATTTAATGGTACATTTAAAAATAAAAAAGATTATAATTGAATTGTTTGTTACACAAAGGATAAATGCTTGAGGGCATGGATATACCATTTACCATGATGCAATTATTATGCATTGCAGGCCTGAATAAAAATATCTCATGTACTTTATATACACACACACACACACACACACACACACACACACACATAGTTCTCTTTCTATATAGAGAGAGTTCTTTTATACATATATATCTTAAGTACTTCATATATATACACATATATGCACATACGTATGTGTATATATATATGGTATGTGTACGTACCTAATATGTACTCACAAAAATTAAAAATTAAAAAAAGCAGATTGGGCGCAGTTGAAGAGAGAATTAATTACCTGAGATATGACTTTATGACAGAATCAAGGGTGGCTAGAAGGCAAAGGAATGGTATCTCCAAGGTGCCAAAATAAAATAACTGCTAGTGAGATTCCTAAACCCAAGAGATTTTCCTTGAAGATTAAAGATGAAGACAGTCTTGAAGCCACAATAACAAAAACATCCTGAATTTATTACTAAAGATAAGTTAAAGGAAATAATAAAGACTTGCTTTCTGTTGATAAGAAGAAAATCCCAACTGGAATGCCAATCATGCAGAAGGGAATAGAAAAACAGTGAAATTTTAATTATCTGGAACAAATATAAATAAATAGTTACTCTATAAAAGAGCAATAACAATCATTCCTAGGATTTAAAGTATTTGTAGAATAAAAATTATGACAATAATAATTCAAAAGACAGGAGGTAGGTCAAAGGATTTAAGTTATTTTAGTTCCTTTCATTGTGCTACAGTAGGTAAATATGCCAATTAATTTCATCTCCGGAATTTCAGAACACCTTATCCCTTTTCCTTCTTTATTTCTCTGCATAGCATTACCAGTAACTGGCTATGTATATGTGTTGGTTACTCATATTTATTGTCTCTCTCTATTTCATTCTGATATAGTTTGGCTGTGTCCCTACCCAGATCTCACCTTAAATTGTAATAATCCCTACATGTCATGGGAGAGAGCTGGTGGGAGATAACTGAATTATGGGGGCGAGTTTTTCCTGTGCTGTTCTTGTGATTCTGAATAAGTCTCACAAGATCTGATGGTTTCATAAATGGGAGTTCCCCTGCCCAAGCTCTCTTGCCTGCTGCTATGTAAGACGTGACTTTGCTCCTCATTTGCCTTCTGTCATGATTGTGAGGCCTCCCCAGCCACGTGGAACTCTGAGTCAATTAAACCTCCTTTCTGGCTGGGCTCAATGGCTCATGCCTGTAATCTTGGCACTTTGGGAGGCAGAGGCGACTGGATCACCTAAGGTCAGGAGTTCAAGACAAGCCTGGCCAACATGGCAAAACCCTGTCTCTACTAAAAATATAAAAATTAGCCAGGTGTGGTGGCAGGCGCTTGTAATCCCAGCCACTCGGGAGGCTGAGGCAGGAGAAATGCATGAATCTGGGAGGTGGAGGTTGCAGTGAGTGAGCCAAGATTACGCCACTGCACTCCAGCCTGGGCAACAAGAGTGAAATCCTGTCTCAAAAAAAAAAAAAAAAGAGAGAGAGAGAAAAGAAAACACCTCTTTTCCTTATAAATTACCCAGTCTCAGGTATGTCTTTATTAGCAGCCTAACAACAGAATAATACATATTCATAGTATTAATAACACCTGGCTTCAGCAGCTAGGAAAATATATGCCCCAAAACATTTGTTGAATCAGTTAATAATAAATATGGTGGTAAAATATTTGCAAATGTCTCTTGATATAATGTAGTAATATATAAATAATTTCTCATATGTAGCAAATACTGTTAAAAATAATAAATCTTAAAGGGGTTATTTGGAAAAGATATGTCTGTTTCATTCTGTCTTTTAGCTTTGACTTATCAAACTCAGCTGGATTGGTAATATGATATACTGACATAATCCAAGTCAACATGGCATTTTAATAATTGTCAAAGTGTAAAAAATGAAGGTTAAAGTGGATCATAATATCATGAGAAAGATGATTAATGATTACCTTTATAAATGTTAATGTATTTTATTCTGTGTTATATCAGAGTTGTTCATGTCATTTTCCATATATATGCAAATTAATCTAACTGTGGAAGTAGTAGGTTATCATCTTGTCTCTCTATATAAAAATATTTGTAGTTTAAGATAATGACACAGATTTTTCGAATTATTTAAAATGTTTCTATACCTACTTAGAAATGTGACAAAAAGTTTCATTGAATTAAGATGTTTGGTAATGTTAAGTTCTCCATGCCAATCATGTATTTTTCAATTAACAAATCTATGACAGTGGGAATACATTTTGTTAGATGAGAGAGTAAATAAACAGCATTGCCAAATAAATCATCTGGAAGAAGTGAAAAACTTAAAAATATAAACTGTTTAATAAAATGCCATGCATCGGTCAGAGTGCTAGCAGGAGGAGAGGGGGGTGGAAACATTTAAATGAGTTAAAGTGAGCTTAGTGAAAGTGCTGTTTATAAAGCGGTACACAGGATATGGAGCACAGATAAGGGATGGTGTTGTATTCCAGATCTTAGCAACTGCAGGGAGCTCCTTCAATTTCTAGGTCTGAGTAAGGAATTGGAGAGAAGTAGAGCTGGGACTATGGTTCTAGGGAGAGATACCCAACAGAAGATGAGGCCTCCTGTAAAGGTATACAGCTCACTAGCTGAGGGAGTAAGCATCCTCCCTCATTTTCCTTTTGCTTTCAGAGCTCCGCCTTGTATCTCTCATTGTTCAAACATAATCCCAAAGACTGATGGCAAAGGAATATGGGAGATTCAGTTCATCAAATTTAGTCTTCTGGGAGACCAAGCAGAGTGGAGAAGGACAATTACTACATTTGCAGGGCAAAGGCACAACATTAAGCACATACTCTCAATAACTAAATAGATAAAAGTGAAATAAAACATGAAGCTACAAACATTGCACTGAATTTTTGACTGGTGCTACATGATTTCCAAGTTATTCTGATGATCATGTAAGTCATAATGTTTAAAGTGAATAAATACATCTATCACACAATGAAAACTATTGCTGAAAAAAACACATTTCAGAAGCCTGAAGTCAAAGTGTTTTTCTCATAACCATATTAAAAATCATGTAAATAAACCCTAGTAATGCAACCACTAATCATGTAAGTTGAGGTTTGGGGACAGTAAATGGATGCTAAAGCAATGAACAGAATAAATTTAATGAAAATTGAATCTTAATAAGATTTAAGGCTGTTTCTTAACAAATTATAACTTTTAATCATTTCTAGATTAACCAATGCTTCAAAGATATTTTGATCCATAAGCTTATTCATTTATTTAATCATTTGATTAGAAACTCTATGTTCCAGGGATTACATATAGGTCAGAAATGAACACTGATTTTTTTGGTCCGCACTCTTTATAAAAGATACTAGATATCTAAAATAATTTCTTAGCTTTATAAGTGTGTAGAAAAAATTCTCCCTAACTGTGTTTTTCTCCTATTCTAATACCACAATAATCATCAATGCAGAAGACTTCTGTGACCATATGTGTGGGTATTTTTCCCCCACACACCAAGCAGCAGACACCAGGTAGGTGTTCTCTCATTCAGTTAGAGAACTATCTCACTGAATTAGACAGTGTTCAGTTAGAGAACACTGTCTCCAGCTAGATACTGTCAGATCCCACAAGTTGAGGAATCAGTCCCCAAGACTGTCCGCCACCCCACACTAGTGGTAAGTCCGGGCCTGTAAAACTTCTAACCAACCAGCTTTAAGTTGGTATTTCCATGACCCCCTGTTTCGGTACAATTAATTTGCTGTAGCAGCTCCAAGAACTCGGAGAAACAGTTATGTTTATTGGTTTATTACATAGGATATTGCAAAGAATACAGGTGAAAAGATGGGATGTATGGGGAAAGGGATATGGAGCATCCATGCCTTCCCTGGGTGCACCACCCTGCAGGAATCTCCACATATTTACCTATCTGGAAGCTCACTGAACCCTGTCCTCTTGGGTTTTTATGGAGGCTTCATGACTTTGGCATTTCTTCCCCCAGGGTATAGGACGAGACTCTTTCATGGGAGGGTCTTAAGATAAACAGTGTTAAAGATGGGGAACCTTAGAGTCCTGCCCTGGAGCAGGTAAAATGAGAGCATAAGAAGGTCAGAGGCCTGCCCCTGAGAACTAACACACCCAATGTTATAACAACAGACTAACAAGAGTTATGGGAGTTATGAGCCAGGAACCTTCACTGAAAACCAATATATGATAACACTACAGCATGTTAGAACATATTACACATTACTTACATTTACTAAATATTAATATTGGAAGGGATGTCCTGATAGTTGACCATCAATCTATCAAACAAAATATTGCTGTACTCAATGGCATATTAACGGACTCATTTATTTTATAATGAATGTTACCAAGAGGAATTTCTTTAATAACAACAGTACACCCCAAAGGAATAGGATAAAGATGTTTTATAATTATATTGATTTTCAAACTTTATTTTATTTATTTATTTTTTTGAGAAAGGGTCTCAAAATATTTTGCCCAGGCTGAGTGCAGTGATATGATCATCACTCGCAGTGTTAGCGGTGGAAGAGATCTGGGTTACCCCAAGTTACCAGTGGCTTATCCATAGGGATCCATAGCAACTCCAATCCTTGCCTCCTCAGAAGAAAGAATTTGACTCAGGGGCATAAAGCAGAAAAAGGTACTACGGCAAGTTTCAGAGCAGGAGTAAAGTATGTTTTAAAAGGCTTTACGACAGGAAAGAAAGAAAAGAACCCTTGGAAGAGATTCAGCAGAGAGCTTGAAAGTCAAAGAGAGAACAAACCAAGTGCCTTTAACCTTGAGCTGGGACTTTATAGGCTCGCCTCTTTCTCAGATTCTTCCCTTAGGGTTGGCTTCCAGCATGCAAAGAGTCCTCCTTACCTTTCAGAATTGAGCATGTGCAGTGTGTTTAGGGAGTTATGTGCATATCCATTTGAGACTTTCTTCCTTTTTCTGGTAGAGTGTACCCAGAAGATCATACTTCACCATTTTTGTCTCTTAATGTGCATGCCCAGGACATTTCTTCTCTCTGGGGTTTGCCTTTAATTAACACTTTAATGTTAGTGCAGAAACTCCTGGTCCATCATTTCAGAAATGGACGAATTATTTATTAACTAAGCATAAGTCAGTGTCTCTGAGAAAACAGAATGTATTGAACTGGTTTAAATGGAAAGCATTTATTATGGTATAGGTACACGTAAGAGGACAAGAATAACTAAATGATATTGTAACATCAAGAGACTAGAAACACCAGGAAACAATTTCCACCCCTGGGAAGGGCTGAATATTTACTGGAGCCCCCGGAAAGATCTGTGAAAGGAGAGGTGTCATTGCTGCCAGAGTAGGAGCACTGATAGGGGGAGAGAAGCGGAAGGATATATTCTAACTTCCCTCTTTCTACCCTTCAATCTCTATTGTCATTTCCTGTTGGCCAAAATTACTCAAAGCCAGAGGGCAAGGGCTTCAGGTGATATCCGCCAGGGCACCAAGAGGGCAGAAAAAGATATTTAGAGGTAAATGAAAAATAACAAGCAGAATAAGTAACAAGGTTCATCACATCCATCTCTGCAACATACTAATCAAATTTATGTAAGTTTTATTTATCTTTTGGCTGAAAATTCAAAACATTATTTTCTTTTTTTTTTTCTTTAAACCATTTGTCAGGCGCGAAGAAAACCACATTTTAAAAAGCAGAAGCCATTCATCCATTCATTTTGTAAGATATTTCTATTTTTACAAAGAAATCTCAAGCCACTTCATTGTTGTAAAAGTAAGAAAAGTTTATTAATGACTTCAATTTCAAAGTACTTTTGATTAATTAGAGCCAAGTACAGTGAGAGGCAAACTACTTTTCATTAATGATTGTTTTCATTGTTTCTATTATAAATATCTCTAATTGACAGCACACATTTTCCAAATAGTCGGTATTATTAGATTAGAAACCTGATACTGTTCACATCTGGGCACATGAGCAAGAAATAATTAAATTTAATAATAGTGAAAAGAACCCACAGTAATCCATCATGCCACTACTCTAGCATGAGCAGTGAAGTTGAGTGGGTGCCAAATTAGAAAATAAATCCATAAAAATATGCCAATTACTGTAAACATAATAAAATTCCCTTTCCATTTCAAGTAAATATGAACCATCCTCATCACCTTGAATAGAACCTCTTAGGAATCTATTGCTTCTGAATTTTAGATGCCTTGTAATGCACATTAGTTGCAAAAATTTTATAAAAGCTTAATGAGAAGATAAATTTTTAAAGCAATGATAACCCCATTGGGATATATAACTCAATTATTGAAACTTATTCCTATAACTGAATATCTATGACTAACGCATCTGGGACTTAATTTGTATGTAATTTGGTATAATTACTCTGAGTTTTAATTGGACAAATAAGAAATAACCACCCAAGAACATTGAGAGGATCATATGTAGTTTATGATTTTTTTTTTTTTTTTTTACAATACTATATTCCTATCCAGATCTGAGGTTACTTTCATTTAATTAAGTAAAATGTCTAAAAAATCTTTAAATTAAAAACTACTCTCACCATAAATCTTTTAGGAATAAAATAACTCTAATCCCTGAATTACATGGATTTGTGTTAAATTATTCAAAACTGAGAATTTAAGTCAAGTATATTTTTCTGTATCATTGTAGGCATGGCAAGGAGATGAACTTGTAGTCAAGGAAAAGTGAGGAGTAAGAGAGAGAAGATAATCTAATTATGCACTGGTTTCCACAGAGTAGTGTGTCTTGCCAACTGCAAGAACCTGTCTCTTCTGTGAGTTTCTGTCTCTTCTACTCTAAAAATGTTCTCTCAAAGCAAAGCACTAAATTAATCTCGGAAAATTCTGTTTCGTGTTAAGTAAAATATATATGTCAGGGACTGAATTAAGACTTTTAAATGTTTAATTTGTGGAGGAAGAAAAATCCATTACAAAACTTGCTACTGGAAAAATTGCTGGTTTGAAATTAGAAATATGTTTGTATTCCTCCGAAGAGAGATGTCAGTACCACAGAAAAAGCAGTGAAGTTGAGTGGGTGCCAAATTAGAAAATAAATTCCTCAGAGAGATTGTTTTGAGGAATACACACATATATTGATTGCCAGGGCATATTGATTCCCAGGGCTGGAGACCTCAGCAATAATTGTCCCCCTCCGAATAGAATTTCCCTAGTTCTTAAGTTGTTTTCCAAGGATGCTGTGAATATTGTGTTACCTCCTTTCCAGAGTAAGTTTTGGGAAGAGAGAGGGGAAGAGAACACAAAGACATCAGGCATATTATTGTTAATAGGAGAGGAGTGGGGTAATAAAGTTGACACACCTGTTTTACAGTTCCTCCCAGGGTCAGGCCTAGAGATGTCCCAAATCTTTAGTAACAATTGAATCACGAGAGAGAATCAATTAGAAGCAAAGCAGATTCACTGGGGAATTGAGGTTTTAAAAAATGAATTTTTACATCCTTTTCCTTGCTAAATGCAATGTGAAATCCTTCATAATTCTGTACAGTATGCTTCTATTTCTTGAAAATATCAAATTTAAAAAGTAAAATATTTCACTTATTCTCATGTGATGTGACATGGAGGTTTTTTTTATTATTATACTTTAAGTTCTAGGGTACATGTGCACAACATGCAGGTTTGTTACATATGTATACATGAGTCATGTTGGAGTGCTGCACCCATCAACTCGTCATTTACGTTAGGTATATCTCCTAATGCTATCCCTCCCCCCTTCCCCCTCCCCC
>NW_012104521.1:1292839-1315322 GCF_000951045.1 Mandrillus leucophaeus
CTATTTATACTCATCTCATTTTCCTTTCTGCTTAAGGCAGCATATTTTCTGTCTTTTGTTTCTAAAACCCTTAGTTTCAGAGTGAAGAGAGGATAGACAAGAGCAATAAAGTGAACTAGGTTAAACTACAAAACTTGGTATAAATTCTAAATCTGGGGAGAATTATGACTCAGTCATGTCTAAGACTGCTTTCAGTTTGGTTTACTACCAAACCAGGACAAATATTTAATGCAAAGGACAAACACAAGATGAGGATATAAGTGAGTAGGTATACCTAGTCTTAGTACCTGCATGATGTGAGAATATACCAGATTAGAGGAACTCAGAATTATGGACTCTTTCCCTCAATTCTATTCCAGACTATGGTGTCATAGGAGGGCATGATAGTATTCCAGTCTCCACACAAGATTATGAGGTTATGACATAAGGGGATTCTTCCTTGGCCATAGTTAGGTACTGTACTTTTAAGTTCTGTTTTACTACATCATCAGGTCTACTCAAAATTTTTATTTGGAAAGCCTAACCATGGCCTATCATAAAAAACTAAAATGGTATTTTTTCCAGTGAAGGGAAAGACATCACACAGATCACATACACACACACACACACACACACACACACAGAGAGAGAGAGAGAGAGAGAGAGAGAGAGAGAGAGAGAGAATCAGTCCAGGCAGAAGTAGAAGGTGTGCTGAACAAGGACACGTGTTAATTTTTTTAACCTTACCAAAAAAAATAGAGACTTGAAATCCAAAAGTAATTCACAGAAAATAATTATACGTCTGTAACACCTGAATTTGTGAACTGAGTTTCATTTGTCTTATAGACATTAATTATTTTTTCATTGTATTTGTGAAGTTAATAGGTATTAACTATTAATAGGTTAATAGGTCTTGAGACTCCACCTGCCTTTGAACTTAATCATCTTTATTTTTCTCCTCATTGACTTTTAAAGATACTTTTATTTGATCTCATTATCCAAAATTCATGCTGCCATGCCCTATTTGTTGTTGGTAACTATGTTGTTATAAACTAAATGTTTGTGTCTGTCCCTATTCATATGTTGAAATCTAACCTCCCATGTGATGGTATCCCCCACCTTCAAAGGTGGGGGCTTTGGAAGGTAATTAGGTCATGAAGGAAGAGTCCTCATGAATGAGATGAATGCCCTTATGCGAGGCCATAGAACTAGCTAGTTCTCTTTCCACTATATAGGATTACAAGTCAGCTGTCTGCAACCCTAAAGAGAGCCCTCACCAGAACATGATCATGCTGGCACCCCAATCTTGGACTTTCAGCCTCAAGAACTGTGAGAAATAAATATTTGTTGTTTAAGTCACTGAGCCTATGGTAATTTTTTATAGCAGCCTGAGCTAACTAAGACAGAGGTAAATTATAGCTCCTATTCTATCACTCAGACATCTGGTGATAATGAGCATGACTGCTCATTTCCCACAATGAACAAAACAACATATTTTATAAAGCTTATCTTTTTGTTTCTTTTATAAAATCACGTTTGATTTTTATATATATTAAATTTATATATTTAATTAAATCTATATGTTATATATTACATATATTGTATATATTATATATAATATATATAATGTATATATTTTATACATATTATATATTAAATTTCCTTGGAAAAATAAATATTTTAGTGCTAGACATATTGAGACTTAAACAAATATTTTCATTAGAATAGTAATCAGTTCTTATTGTCAGGAATGCTTAGCAAAGCAAAATGGAGAAGTTAGAGCATTAGGCCTTTTCAGCCATATTATTATATACTACAGACAAAGTTCCTTCCTTGGCAAGAGAAAATGGATTGTTACTTTTTAAGTGGCAAGAACAATATTGTGTAAATGTCATCTTAAAAACGTGTTGCACACATCAATGGCAAGGCTGTATTATTTTGTTCCATATGGAAGAGAATAAGCCTCATAAGAGTTACTTCATTATAGATTCTCTAAAACAATTTGCAGCTGTCCACATGGACCTTAAAACCTCTGTACAACTGAATATGAAACATTTGAAACATTTTGTTGGCAATTATATGTAAAATGCTTGCCTTTATAGTAACAATTGCTTTCTAGACCACTTTGAAATATTTCTTTAAAAGCAATACAAAAACCCTCAAAAAAAATCTATAGTTTTAAAGATCTATAAATACAAAAATGTATATTTAGGTGTATAGTATTTAAAGAAAATATAATGTTAGAATTATGCCAGGGACAAATTATTTTTATATCTCATATATTGTGATAATTTTATATTTGATATATCTTAAATATCTATTTAATATATGATCCATTTTATATGACTTACATTTTCTAAACAATATTTTTTCTACTCCCCTGCTTAACAAAATATATTACTAGAGACTAGACACATAATTTGAGTGTTTAGAAATTTAAAAATAAAATCCCAATGTTGAGTGGCCTCCAATTTTTTATTTATTATAAAATTAGTAATCTGCTATATGTAAACATTAAATTAAGATATCTGGACTAACTGGATTTTTAGAAAACTGTATCTAATATTTAACTGCATTCGTGAGATGACTAAATAAACTGTAAATTAATATGGATGAAATGAAAGATGCATACAATGTTTCTCTATATTGAATAAACTTGGGAAATTACCAATAGTCAGTGGCAGTTTTGTTTGTGGAGGGATAAGGTGGCTATGCTTTTATCCAAGGGTATGTCTGTGTTTTCGAGGGGGCACCTGTGTGTACGTATCTAAACTTAACATCTCGAATTTTTCCAGAATTATTATATTTTAAAATATCTTCCTTTGTGCCCACATGTTTATTCATACTTGTCAACCAATTTGTCTCAATTTTTGGTTTAGTAAAATGGTCACCACAGGCATACAAACTCTAGGTAAAATTTGAGCCATCCTGTCTCCTCTAATTGCACAACTGGTTAACACCTAGCATACAAATTAGATCCCACTTTCAAAGTGAGGACTGTCACAGAAAAGACACATAAGGTCAAATAAATGTTTGCTACTAGAGACATGAGAACATGCTGTGCACCAGAGAACAGAGAATCAATCATTGTGTTATGGACATGAATCTGAATTTAATCCAAACCTAAGTGAACTAAGAGGATGTCACATGGAGAGGTACTTTAGGAAGATTTTAATACCAAAGTATTTATAAGTAAGCATAGTTTGTGTTTTGATTTTTAAATAGAACACTTTTAGTAACAGATTGCGAAGTAGCACAATGGCAATACAGTGTTTTTGTCACTTTGAAAAATAGTCTTAACAATGAACACAAATTTTCAGGTAAATAAAGCCCACTTAGGATAAAGCTAATGAGGCATTTATTGAAGAAGAGAATATGTGAAAATTACAAAGGCTGGAGAGAAAAAGTCTTGTATTCTTACAGTTTAGGATACTCAGAGTAATATATAATGCTGTAAGGATTAACTTCCTAAATGCCTTCCATTATCATCATCTCCTATTGTGTGTGTGTCCACAGAAAAATAGCATACATCACAGAGTAAATTATTGTTGTAAGAGCAGAAACAAACAAATAGGACATAATATCCCACTTTGGAAAATGATATCCAGAATCTATACACAGACTCTTAGAGAAGAAGTTTCATTCAAAAATGACAGATATTCTGAATGCCTAAAAATAAATGCTTATACTCATTAAGAAACTTTCCATTTCTTGAAGCATTGTAGCACATCTATGGAAGATAAGTAATTATCTGTGGATCCTTAATAATTACAGAGTTTTATTTTTAAAGCATCTCTCTAAAGTTCAGAGGCATATTGTCAAGGCAACTATGAGGTCTGAATAAAAGTTAGAACCATCTCCATGTTAGCATTGTATGCAAGAAAAAAGAAAAAGAAAACTGCTTAGTGCACACATATGAAATGCTACCCAAACAGAAATGTCCTAAAAACAGGAGATGATAAAAATAATGTTTCAAACACAGAGTGCCCTTTACCCCAAAGTCAAGCTCCAGTGCTGAGTTGGCTAACTAGACTAATGAAAATAAACTTAATATTAACAAAAATGGCCTGAAATAATATAAAGTCCCAATCCTTCCTCAGACCCAGAGTCACTAACACAGTGAAACTCTTAGTTGCTTAGCACACATTGTGCTCATTTTGGGTTGGTTTCATGGAACTGACTTATTAATTTCTCAAGATGGAAAAATAAAACAGTCACACAGCTTTAAATATCAGTGGGATTAAAAATGATGTTTATTTAGATTTTAAGTAAATGTACTATATACATTTAGAGGTCAAATTTGTAACATTAATGCTCCTGATAATACATTGGAGAGAAAAGAAGAAAGGTGATTGCTTCATTGTTTTTATATTTATCACTTTCATTAATATGTTTTCACAAAACTAGTGATTATCATTCACTTGTTTACAGTGTATTATGATGACTATTCCAATAATATAAGAATCAAGGATGGTAAATCTTAATGTTTTTAGGTAGAGTGTACATCCACTATTAAAGAGTTTTTGTATTGAAATGTGGTTTACCAATGAAGAAATGATTGTTGTCTATCTATAAAGTTTTATCCAATGGAGGCAGAGTAAGATGGCCAGCCATATAGAAGTTTCCACCAATTATCCTCCCTGAAGGAACACCAATCTGCCCTTCTCCCATTTCCTGACAGTAACTGCATGACACAGAAAGAGAATCTGTATACCTAGGGGAAGGAGAGCACAGTGATGGTGGGACTTAGTGTTGGAACTCAATGCTGCCTGTCACAATGAAAAGCAACACCCAGTGAAGCTCAGCCAATGCCCATGGAGAAAGCATTTAGACCAGCCCCAGCCAGAGGTGAATTGTCCACCCTAGCAACTGAAACTTGAGTTCTGTCAAGCTTTGCCACTGCCGGTTAAAATGCTCTGGGGTTCTAAATAAACTTGAAAAGCAGTTTGGGCCACAAGGACTTCAACTCCTAGGCAAATTCTAGTTCCGGATTGGGCTTAGAGCCAGTGGACTTGGGTGGAACATGACTTAGTGAGACACCAGCCAGAACAGCCAAGACAGTGCTTGCACTACTCCTCCCCCAGCTCCAGGTAGCACAGCTTGCAGCTTCGAAAGAAACACTTTCCTTCCACTGAGGAGAGGAGAGGGAAGGATAAAGAGGACTTTGTCTTGCAGCTTGGTTACCAGCTCAGCCACAGTAAGATATGGCAACAACCAGACTCCTGAGGCACCCATTTGAGGCCCTAGTTCACAGATGATATTTCTAGACATACCCTGGGACAGAAGGGAACCAGCTGCTTTGAAGGAAAGGATCCAGTCGTGACAGTATTTATCACCTGCTGACTGAAGGGCCCTTGGGCCCTGAATAAACAGCAGCAGTATCCAGGTAGTACACACCATGGGCCTGGGATGAGACTGAGACATGCTGGCTTCAGATGTAACACAGCACATTGCCATCTGTGGTAGCTATGGGAAGAGACTCCTTCTGCTTGAGAAAAGCAGAGGGTAGAGTAACAGGGGCTTTGTCTTGCACCATAGATGTCAGCTTTGCCACAGTGGAGTAGAGCACCAAGTGGGCGATTCCATACCTTGGCTCCTGAACAGCATTTCTGGATCAGCCCTGGATAAGAGGGGAGCCAATTACCCTGAAGTGTGAGTCCCAGGACTGGCAGTGTGCGCCACAAGCCAGCTGAAGGACCCTTGGGCCTTGAGTGAACATCAGCAGTATCCTGGAAGTACTCCCCCATGGGTCTGTGGTGGTGGTGGTGGCCATGAGGAGAGACTCTCCTGCTTGTGGAAAAAAGGAGAGAAGAGTGGAAAGGACTTTGTCCCATAGCTTGTGTGCCAGCTCAGCTGCTAAGGACTAGAGCACCAGGCAGATACCTAAGGTTTTCAACTCTATGGACTAGCTGCCAGACAGCATTTTGGGCCAGACCGGAGCAAGGGGGAAATCACTATCCTGAAGGGAAAGACAGAAGTTAGACTGGCTTCACTACCTGTTGATTGTAGAGTTATAGGGCCTTGAGTAAACAGAGGTGGTAGTCAGGTAATGGTTACATCAGGCCTTGAGTGACACTCAGTTGTGCGCTGGCTTCAAGCCTGACCAAGCACAGTCACAGTGGTGGTGGCCACAGGGGTGCTACTGTCACCTCTCCCCCAGCACCAGGCAGACCAAAACAGAGAGAGACTACATTTATTTGGGAGAAAGTAACATAAGCGAACAAAGCTCTCTGCCTGGTAATCTAGAGAATTCTTCTGGATTTTATCCAACACCACCAAGGCAGTACCCCTACTAGTCTACAAGAGCTATGGTGTTACGGGGCTTGGGGTGCCCCCAAATGCAGGTAAGGTTTCAGTGACCAAACAGATCACAACACTCAAGTTCCTTTGAATTCTTGGAAAACTTTCCCAAGAAGGAGGGGTACAAACAAATTCAGATTAAGAAGACTTCAATAAAGATCTAACTGTTCAATGTTCAGACACTGACAAAGACCCACAAGCATCACAACCATCCAGGAAAACATGACCTCACCAAATGAATTAAATAAGAAATCAGGGACCAATCTCAGAGAGACAAATATATGTGACTTCAGAGAGAGGATTCAGAATAGCTGTTTTGAGACAGCTCAATTACATTCAAGATAACACAGAAAAGAAACTCAAAATCCTACCAGATGAGCTTAATAAAGAGATTGAAATAAAAAAGAAGCAAGCAGATATTCTGGAGTTGAAAAAAATCAATTGACATACTGAAGACTGCATCAGAGTCTCTTAATAGCAGAATTTATTGAACAGAATAAATAATTAGTGAGCTTGAAGATAGGCTATTTGAAAATATAGTCACAAGAGATAAAGAAAAAAGGAACAAAAATAAATGCAGCATGCCTAGGGCAAATCTAAGAGTTATTGGCCTTAAAGAGAAAGTAGAGAAATAGAGATAGAAAGTTTATTCAAAGGGCTAATAACAGAGAACTTTCCAAACCTAAAGAAATATATCAATATTCAAGTACAAGAGGGTTATATAGAACACCAAGCAGATTTAACTCAAAGAAGACTACCTCAAGGGATTTAATAATTAAACTCCCAAAGATCAAAGATAAAGAAAGTATCCTAAAACTGGCAACGGGAAAAAAAAAAAAAAAACAAGTAACATACAATGGAGATCCAATACATTGGTGGCAGAGTTTTTGGTGGAAACCTTATAGGCCAGGAGAGAGTGGCATGATATATTTAAAGAGTTGAAAGAAAAAAAAATTACCCTAGAATAATTTATCCTTCAAGATTAAGGAGAAATAAAGATTTTCCCAGACAAACAAAAGCTGAGGGATTTCATAAACACCAGATCTGTCCTACAAAAGATGCTAAAGGGAGTACTTCAATAAGAAATAAAAGGATGTTAATGAGAATGAGTAATCACCTGAAGGTACAAAACTCACTGCTAATAGTAAGTACATGGAAAACCACAGACTATTATATCACTGGTAATAGTAAGTACATGGAAAAACCACAGAATATTATGTCATTTAAACTATGGTGTGTAAATTACTTTTAACCTAGGAAGAAAGACTAAATGATGAACTAAGAAAAATAAAAAATCCTACACTAACTTTTCAAGACATGGACAGTACAATAAAATACAAACAGAAACAACAAAATGTTAAAAAGCAGAGATACAATGTTAAAGTGCAGAGCTTTTATTAGTTTTCTGTTTGCTCATCAGTTAGTTTGTTTTTGCAGTCAGTGTTAAGTTGTCATCAGCTTAAAATAATGAGTAATAAGACAGCATTTGCAAGCCTAGTGGTAATCTAAAATAAAAAAAACCATACAACAGATGAACAAAAAATAAAAAGCAATAAATTAAGGCATATGACCAGAGAAAATCATCTTCACAAAACAGAAGACAGGAAAGAAAAACGGAAGAGAAGATCAGAAAGCAAATAACAAACTGGCAGGAGTAAGCCTTTACTTATCAATAATAATTATGAATGTACATGCACTAAACTCCCTCTTTTAATTTTGCAAATTAAAGGGCATAGGGTAGCTGAATGGATAAAAACCAAACAAGACCTAACAATCTGTTGCCTACAAGAAACAGACTTCACCGTAAAGAAACATATTGACTGAAAGTAAAGAAATGGGAAACATTATTCCATGCAAATGAAAATCAGAAAAGAGCAGGAGTAGTTATATTTACATAAGACAAATTGATTTCAAGACAAAAACTATCAAAAGAGACAACAAAGGTCATTATATGATGATTTAAAAAAGGGGGTCAAATCAGTGAGAGGATATCACAATTGCAAATACTTACAGACACAATACTGGTACACACAGATATATGAAGCAAATATTAGTAGACCTAAAGAAAGAGATGTGCCTCAATACAATAATAGATGGATACTTAACACTTTACTTTCAGCATTGGACAGTCCTCAGGACAGATAATTAACAAGTAAACATTGGACTTAATGACCAAATGGACCTAATAGATATTTACAGAGCATTTCATCCAACAGCTGCAGAATACATGTTCTTCTCCTCAGCACATAGATCATTCTCAAAGACTGACCACATGTTAGGTCACAAAACAAGTCTGAAAACATTCAAAAAATTGATATGACATCAACTATCTTCTGTGACCAAATGGAATAAAAGTAGAAATTAATAACAGGAGTAAATTTGGGAATTATACAAACACATGAAAATTAAACAATATGCACCTGAATGACTACTGGGTCAATAAAGACATTAAGAAGGAAATTGGAAAATTTCTTGAAACAAATGATAATGGAAACACAGCATACCAAAACCTATCAGATACAACAAAAGCAGTACTAAGAGGAAAGTTTATAGCTAGAGGCATCTATGTCAAAAAAGTAGAAATACTCCAAATAAACAAACAAATGACACATCTTAAAACACTAGAAACACAAGAGCAAAGTAAACCCAAAATTAGTAGAAAAGAAATAATAAAGAATTAGAGTAAAAAACCTTATATTTTAAAAAAGAAAATGATACAAAAGACAAAACAAAAAGTTGGTTCTTTGTGAAGTCAAACAAAATTGACAAACCTTCAAAGAAACTAAGAAAAATAGAACATCCAAAGAAATAAACTCAGAGATAAAAAGAAGACATTACTACTGATACTGCAAAAATTCAATGGATCATTAGAAGCTACTGTGAGCAACTATATGCCAAAAAATTAGAAAATCTAGGAGAAATGGATACATTCTTGGACACATACAACCTACCAAGAATACATACTTGGACACATGTATCTTGGACACATACAACCTACCAAGAATCAACCATGAAGTAATCAAAAACCTGAACAGACCAATAACAAGTAATGATATCCAAGCCATAATAACATGTCTCCCAGAAAAGAAAACCTGGGATCTGATGGCTTCACTGCTGAATTTTACCATTAAAAAAAATTACCAATCTTACTTAAACTAGTCCAAAAGTGGAGGAGAAGAAAATACTTCCAATTTCATTCTATGAGGCCAATATTACTCTGATACCAAAAACCAGACAAAGACACACACACATGCACACGCATGCACACACACACACACATAAAACTGGCAAGGCACAGAGAAATCCAAGCACTTTGGAAGGCTGAGGTGGGAGGAGTGCTTGAGCTCAAAAGTTGGAGACCAGGCTGAGCAATAGGAAGAAACACCGTCACTACAAAAAATACAAAAAAAAAAAAAAAAAAAATAGGGAGGAGTGGTTACACATGCCTGTAGTACCAGCTGCTTGAAAGGTTAAGGCGGGAGGATTGCTTGAGTCCAGGAGACAGAGGTTGGAGTAAGCCAAGATCCATTCTAGCCTGGGCGACAGAAAAATACTGTCCAAATAATAATAATAGTAATAATAATAATAATAATAGTAGTAATCAAAATGAAAGAAAACTATAGGCCAATATCACTGGTGAATATTGATACAGAAATCCTCAACAAAAAACCAGCAAACCAAATTCAACAATACATTTAAAAGATCATTCATTGTGACCAAGTGAAATTTATCCCAGAGATGCAAAGAGGGTTCAACATATGTAAATCAATGTGATGCGTCGTATCAACAGAATGAAAGACAAACCATATGAGCATTTCAACTGATGCTTAAAAAACCATTTGATAAAATTCAACATCCTTTCATGATAAAAACCATCAAAAACTGGATGGAGAAGCAACATACCTCAACATAACAAAATCCATATATGGCAGACCCATAGCTAATATCATACTGAATGGGAAAAATGGAAAGTCTTTCCTCCAAGATCTGGAATATGGCAAGGATTCTAACTTTCACCACTGTTATTCAACATACCATTGTAAGTCTTAGCTAGAGCAATCAGAAGAGAAAGAAATAAAAGGCATCCAAATTATAAAGGAAGAACTCAAATTATCCTTGTTTGCAGATGATTGAATCTTATATTTGAAAAAAACCTAAAGACTAGATCAAAATATTATTAGAACTGATAAACAAATTCAGTAAAGTTTCAGGATACAAAATCAGCATACAAACATCAATAACATTTCTACATAACAACAGCAAACAATCTGAAAAAGCCATCAAGAAAATAATCTCATTTATGATAAAAATAAATAAAATTAAATAATTAGAAATTAATCAAGAAGTAAAATATCTCTACAGTGAAGATAATAAAACATTAATGAAATAAATTAAAGAAGACACAGAACATTTGAAAGATATTTCGTGTTCATGGATTGGAAGAATCAATATTGTTAAACTACCCATACAACCCAAAGTGGTCTAAAGATTCAATGCAATCTTCTTCAAAATACCAATGATATTCTTCATAGAAATGTTTAAAAATCCTAAAATTTATATTGAACCACAAAAGACCACAAATAGCCAAAACCATCCTAAGCAAAGTAAACAAAACTGGAGGAATCATGTTACTTGATTTCAAATTATACTACATAGCTATAGTAACCGAAACGGCATGGCACTGGCATAAAAACAGACACATAGACCAGTGAAACACAATAGAGAACCCAGAAAAAAAATCCATACACCTACATGAAACTCATTTTCAATAAAGTTGCCAAGAACATACACTTGGGGAAAAGACCATCTGTTTAGTAAATGGTGGTGGGAAAACTGGACATCTATATGCAGAAGAATGAAACATACAAAATTATATACAAAAACCAAACCAAATGAATTAAAAAATTAAGTCTAAGACTTCAGGCTATGAAACTGCTATAAGAAAACTTATTGGGGAAACTTCTCAAGATTTTGGGAAAAGATTTGAGTAATAGTAACACACAAGCACAGGGAACAAAAGCAAAAGTAGACAAAAGAGATCACATCAAGTTTAAAATTTCTGCACAGCAAAGGAAACAGTCAACAGGGTGAAGTGACAACCACAAGAACAGAAAACCAAACACCACATGTTCTCACTCATAGGTGGGAATTGAACAATGAGATCACTTGGACACAGGAAGGGGAACATCACACACCGGGTCCTATTTTGGGGTGGGGGGAGAGGGGAGGGATAGCATTAGGAGATATACCTAATGTAAATGACGAGTCAATGGGTGCAGCACACCAACATGGCACATGTATACATATGTAACAAACCTGCAAGTTGTGCACATGTACCCTAGAACTTAAAGTATAATAAAAAAGAAAAAAAATGAGGAAAATATCTGTAAACTATCCGTATGACAAGGAATTAATAACCAGAATATACAAGGAGCTCAAATAACTCTATAGGAAAAAATCCAATAATCCAATTAAAAATGGCCTAAAAATCTTAATAGACAGTTCTCAAATGCTCAAATGAAGACATACAAATGACAAACACACATATTAAAAGATGCTCAACACAGTTTATCATCAGAAAAATGCCAATCAAAACCATAATGAGATATCATCTCACCTCACTGAAGACTGCTTTTATCCCAAACGAAGACAATCAGGAATACTGACACAGATGGGGAGAAAAAAGATACATATACTTGTGTACACTGTTGGGTGGATTTGGAAGCAACCCTAGTGTCCATCAACAGATGAATGACTAAAGAAAATGTGGTACATATACAGAATGGAGTACAATTCAGCCATAAAAAATAATGAAATCCTGTCATTTGCAGCAATGTGAATGGAACAGTAAGTAACTGTGTTGAGTGAAATAAGGCAGGCACAGAAAGACACACTTCACATATTCTTATTAAAACGATTGAACTCATGGAGGTAGAGAGTAGAATGAGTGTTTATCAGAGACTCGGAAGGGTAGTGGGGAATTGGGAAGAAGTGGGCATGGTTAATGGATAACAAAAGTAGAACAAATAAGATCTGATATTTGATAGCACAACAGGGTGATTATAGTCAATAAAAATTTTTAATTATACATTTTAAAATAACTAAAAGAGTATAATTGCATTGTTTGTAACACAAAGGGTAAATGTTTAATGGGATGGATTCCCCATTTACCCCGATGTGACTATTATGCATTGTATGCCTGTGTCAAAATATGTACTTCATAAATGTATAGACCTACTATTTACCCCCAAAAATTAAACATAAAAAATAGTTTTGGCTGGGCATGGTGGTTCAAGCCTATAATCCCAGCACTTTGGGAGGCCGTGGTGGGAGGATCACTTGAGTCTAGGAGTTTGAGACCAGTTTGGGCTACATGGCGAAATGCCATCTCTACAAAACATACAAAAATTAGATGGTGTAGTGATGTGCATTTGTAATCCCAGCTACCCAGGAGGCTGAGGTGGGAGAATCAGCTGAGCCATAGAGGTCTAGGCTGCACTGATCCATGATTACATCACTGCATTCCAGCCTAGGCAACAGAGTGAGACCCTGTGTCAAAAAAAAAAAAAAAAAAAAAAAAAAAAAACAGTTTTACTACCTTAGTAAATAATTCAATGTAGATGAGAGCCGATTTAATACTAAATTTTATTTTATACAGGCATTGGTACTGCAAAATTATGGGCATAAATAAAATTCAGTGTCAATGTAGCTTTTCAATACTAAAATAATCTTAGGTGTTAAAATTTGTGTAACTAAAATCTACAGATTTACCACCACTGCTGGTTTGCTGAAGATAGATTATTATTATCCTACATTTTCCGTTTTGGTTTAATGTTTTCAAATTTTCCTTACAAAAATCCTTTGACATATAGATTATAATTCATGCCTTATACATTATAGGTTTCTTGAAACCTGCAGCATCTCTTTCAGAACCAACAAAAGGAGACAAGAATGCACTGAATGGTAGGAAAAGATATCAGATGTTAGTACAGTAACAAAAATTTGAGTAAGAGAATGGCTATTTACAGATACCTCACTTAGAACAATAAGCAGCCTAAACAAAGCTCAAGACTATCACAATTTAAAATGAAGAAAAGATAATCATTTCTATTTATCGACTTTGGCCCATCATAAACAATTAATTTTGTGTTCAATATCTTAAACCATAGTCCCACAGCCGCAGGATCATTTCAGAGACATTATCCTCCTGACAATTCCTTAAGGCTGCCAAGTCTTAATACCTCTCTGCCTATGCTGGTTTTTTTTTTTTTTTTTTTTTTCCTTCAGATACTGTTTCGTCAGATATCCAGGGGGCTTACTGCGTGGTTACTTTATGTCTCTCTTCACTATCCTGACCACCAACATAGAACCCCATTCATGTCCTAACTTGACTAAATTTTATTTTACATTCTACCAATTACCTCATAGCTTCTCTCAAACATTCACATATATTTGTTTATATGTTAATAGTCTGCATCTTTCCCTCAAAAAATATTATGTTTACTGCTATATTTCCTGAGTCTAGACACATCTAGTTCACAATGGCAGTTCAAAGATATGTTTTAATAAATGAATTAACTTCAGTGGCTTTTTATTATTGCTCATGCTAAAAAATGATAATGGTGATTAAGAAACCCTTTAAAGCTTTTCACATCATGAGAATGTTTTGTTTTTCCCAAGATAGTAGAAAAAGGTTGCCAAGTGGTAGTTTAGGGAAGGTGTATAAGGCACTTTCACCTCTTCAGGAAGCTAAACTCTTCTTTAGTAGTCAGAAATTGCTCTGCTTCATGCTTTTAGCTGAAGTGTTGATTTCTGTATTTTTTTTTTGTATATCTTGTTTTTGTAGACTAAATATGAGTATAAAACAATGAAAGTTTATTATTTCAATCAGTGTTAAAATTATACTTTTCTTAAAACAAGAAAGCAGTTAGATATGTAAGCTACTGTTTGGAAAGTTAAGCATTACTACCCAGTCACAGATGTATAACAAGGCATCCACACTCCTCATCTATAAAGTGAACAGAGGAGTAGTATAACTTGACCTGCCTAAATAAAATATTTTACAAATTATAAAAATATGAAGCAGTTCATTTTAATAAAGCCATTGGACATAGTCTTGTCAAAATATCCTGGTTAATTACATAAATTCACTATTTTGTTTGGGCATTCGGTTAATGTGGGCAACACACATCCCTTCTGTCGTATTTGCTTATTGTTTGACATTTTTACTTTGGCTTTTAGAACAAGTATCATATTGCTTTAAATCTTTTCCAACTGGATAACTGGATTAAGAGAACAATCCTCACTGAAAAAATGGGAACATGTGTATACAATTATCAATGTATTCAACATCATCTTGCCTTTAGGAGAACTTTCACACTTTCTTCTTATTGTCTGCCCTACATCCCACAGAGAGTCTTTGTACTAGGTGAGTTCCCACTCTGAAACTTATTTCCTGCTATAGTCCATAATACAAGTTTTCTTTTTTTGATAGTTCTCTACCAAGTAAGTGATGAAACTTGTACAGAAGTTGGATTCACAGCTGTCTTTGTACCCCTCTTACAATCATAAAGGTAATTCAAGGTGTGCCCCCAAAAGAACAAAATGATAATCATGTCTTCATCTCTGGATTGCTAATATCTTGCATCCTATCTAGTGCTCAATAAATCTGTGTAAATGAATGACTGATTGAATGAATAAATTAAAATGACCCATTTTGTAGCCTTATTGTTGACTATTTATCATGTGATATTATTTGCTTTGATGTTATACTTCCATGTGTTTAGAGGAAGCTTTACTCTAAACACACCTCCCTAAACATTGGAGAAGTTTTGTGCACACAAAACTTCAGAGCAACTTTAAATTACACGATCAGGAGCATTTAACAAAATAGGCTGTATTCTCTTTTTGCCCATGACAACTATAATAATTATAACTAGATTATTATCCTATTTCAAATCTTGTCAACACATAAAAAAATATATATATATTTCAATAAATTTCTTTCCATGTGAGAGATTTCTCCTTCCCCTTTGTAACTTACTATGCAACAAATATTAAACTATCTCCATTAACATTTACTTTTTCCCCATTTAGGGGAAATAACATAAGATGGAAAAGCCATATTAATAATCTATAGAAAGAGTATAAAGGCATATAAATTCAAGGAAAAATAGACAACTAATTTAAAGTATTATAAAATATTAAAGATTTATTTTATAGCATTTAGGGATATCACATAATGGTCAAGAACATGAGTTCTGTAATAAATTATGTCCATACTGAAAATTAGAATCCTGATTCTCTAACTAGAAATATGAACCTAAGCACATTATTTCACCTCAGCTTCTTTACCCTGCCATTTGGGTTTACAACCATATTGTTTCTTCTAAAAGATAATTGTTGTTGAATGTTCAGAATAGCACCTGCATATAAAACACATTCTATAGCCATTTTCAGCAGTATTATTAATAAAATAATTGTTATCTGTTAGAAGAGAAATCTCAAGCCTTTGGGTGGATAAGGTGTATGTATTTCTAGCTAAACAACAATTAATGTTTAAGCTATAATTAAGGGTAATGACAAAAACACATGAAAAATAGAATGTTCACTAATGATGCCTTTGATATGTAGGATAGGGAAGCTCTTCAAATGCTGGTAAGTAAACATATTAAATAAATAAAAACCCATCTTAGCAATTTTCTCCTACCACAAACTTTGGACACTTTTAGTGAAAGGCAAACATTTCCGCCTTGCATCATTTTTTCCAATCTCACTGGCCTAACTGCAACCAGAGCCTATATTCATTCAATCCTAGTATAAAAATTTCCTTTAGTCTTCCATCTCTAGACTCTGTTCATCAAATCTATTATGCTCATCAATTTATAAATTAATTTTCAGAAAGCATTGTTTTGGTAGAGTCAGTCTCAGGCTGCAAAGCCTTAACTGACTTCTCTATTGCCTATAGAATAAAGCTCAGGTTCTTTAACTCTCACTCAAAGATTCCTGTACTTAGTCTCAATCTCTATTTCTAAACTTTTTCTTTATTTTCTATCCTATGTAAAACTTGCAAGTTCTAGCCAAGGTGAAATTTTCTAGATATCATGTTACTGTATCACATCGCGTATCATGCTATACTCTGTCTCATCTATCTAGTCATTTAGATTATGTGTACCATATACTTGAGTTGGACAGTATGTTTATAAAATATTTGAATTCCACAAAATAATGGAGTGCTTTGTGTAAAATGTATGCTCAATCAATACTTTTTATGCAGTGATGAATCCTATATTCAAGGCTAGACTAAGAAGCTCTTGAAGTAGAGATTAAACCCAGTTTGGACTCAAATAAGTTACCCAACCCATGTCCCTCTTCCCAGTTTTTAATGCTCATGGTAATTCTTTGTCTTAAATATCTCTTTATATCTGATTTCTCTTTTATTCCATCTCGTTGGTCTCACCAAGGTCCCATCCTCTTGTGTCTGGATTATTGCAAGTGTTCTAACTGGCTTCCCTACTTTCAAACCCAGTCTGCTGCATTTCGTCTTGCTCACTGCTTCCAGGATGATTCTCACCAAGCTCTACTCTGAGAATATCCTGCAGTGGGTTTCTCATTGCCTATAGCACAAAATCTAACCTCTTTTAAAAAACACCCAAAGTTCATAGGTTCTGACCTTCATCTACCTTAATTCATGTTTTATTTTCTCTCTTTCTACCCTATGAAACTATAGTACCTGCAGTTTTGCAGTTCATATGATATTTAGTGAATATGTGCTTTTATTTATTATGGTAGACCCTAGGGTGATCCCCAATAATTCTCAACCTTCAGTGACTACACCTTTGCATAATCCCTTTCCTTGAAATGTGGGCTGAATCTGTGATTAAATTCTAACCAATAGAATTTGGTGAAGGTGATGGGATAAGGCTATGCTCTATGGCAAAGACAAAGGGATTTTGCAAATGTAATTAAGGTCCTATAACAGTTGATTTTTGAATTAACAAAAGGGGGTTTCTCCCAGGTAGGCATGACCTAATCAGCTGAAAGCCCTTAACACTGAGAGTTTCTTCTGCTGGCCTTGCAGAGACAAATATCCATATTTCAAATGTCCATGGGCAAATCCTTGTAGACGGGGTCTGTGGGTGGTGTCCAGGATCTGAGTGAAGCCTCCAGGCCAATAGCCAGTAAAAAGCCATGACATCAGCACTACAACCACAAGGAAATCAATTCTGCCAACAAGCTGAATGAGTGGAAGCTGATTCTTCCCTGCTTGGAGCTACTAAGTGAGACTGTAGACCAAGCCAGCACCTTGAATGCAGCATGTGAGACACTGAGTACAGTGCTCAGCTAGGCATGCCCAGACCCAGACACATGGAAGTTATGAGACAATTAATGTGTGTTGTTTTAAGCCACTAAGTTGGTAGTACTTTTTTACTCAGCAAAATGTAACTAATAAACCATAATATTGTCTTTTCCCGCAATATATTTGCCCCCTATTTTCTACTCAGTTCTATATCCTACTAAAACAATCCTTTCACAATCTAAATATCACCTCCTCCACAAATCCTTTTCTTATTTATTATTTTTGATTAATTATACATGCTTTTGTCTTCTGAGAGTATTTTCCACCTATTATTGTTAATATGAATCATACCATATTGAAATTTGATTTTAATGTTCATTTTTGTCTATGAACAAGGACTTTCTTGATAGGAGACTAAGCAAGTATATATGCATTTGATATATAACATAATAATTATTAAATTAGGTGATCCAATGTCATCTGCTGTGTTTATCAGCAGTATTTTATGGGTTCTTATTGTACTTCAAACTATCCATTTGAACCTTGAAATTCCCTGCTAAACAAAAAGTGAAATAGAGTTCTCATAAAAGGACACACCACAGGGGTTGGAAATGTAGTAAAATTCAGGGAGACAAGACAAGGTTTCATAGTAAAAGAATGATTTTTTTTTGGAAGAGTTGACGTTAACAATACTAGTTTTAAAAAGTGACTTGATCTTGATGAGAATGACTTCCAAATTTTACAGTTACTCTGAAAAGAAATAAAATGAGATGAATTACAATTAAAAGTAAATAAGGAAAATAGTTGCTTGTACTTTGAGTTCTGACACAGTATGAATGATGATGGCTTCATAGTGTTTGATCTATGACATATGAAATAAGTTTTAGAACCTACTAACATATGGTTAGATTAAAAGGGAGATAATGTATGCTGAAAGCCTAGGCTAAGTATAAAGAGCCTGATACGTATATAATTTAGCCTTTTCCACTACTGGCATGGCTTTCACATGGTAACATGTTATTCCACTGTATTTTCACATGCCTACATCACAGAGAAATTGTGAAAATACAGTGGAAGAACATGGGTAACATTTATTTGAAAACTACAATATGCCTTAGAAATACATGCTACCATTTTCCACCCACTAACATATGGTTAGATTAAAAGGGAGATAATGAATGCTGAAAGCCTAAGCTAAGTATAAAGAGCCTGATACATATATAATTTAGCCTTTTCCACTGCTGGTATGGCTTTCAAAGATGCTGAGGAGTTTTAGTAAGCCATTTAATGTAGTATGCCATCATAATGCAAAGAGTTCTCTCTAATCAAAGGAAGTTTTTGTCTATCCCTTAATATAGTCAGTCATGTAAAACATAAAATATCCATAACTAATAGAATGCTGGTAGTTATCCACCATGGTGCTGTCATATAGCCTATGAAGTGATTTTTTTCCCTCAACTCAAGGGTATAATTGTATTAATAGGAAAATAATGCAACAACATCTTGAGCAACAGCATGTTCAAGGGCTTCATGCTGGCTCTTATTTCTGGTTATAGATACTCACTTTCACATAGACTATTTTGACAGTTATCAAATTGTAATTCAGGTAAGCTATCAATACATGTATTTTTAGAATGACTCTTTTTGCTCATAATTGTACAGCCAATAATTACCAATGCTGAACCCACCTCTCCAGAGTGGCTTCGGAGATCTGTTACTTTATTGTCATTGATCACATGCCAATTAGCTACCATATCAGCTTGCCTCCACCCCTTCATATGAGGGGAGGAAAATAACTGCATAAGTAACTTCTATTATTTCTACCTTTTTATTTATTGCTGTTAGGATGCTGCCCAGGATTTAGAATCTAGAAAATAATGTGACAGAAACAACTAGAGTACTATTATCACATTATTAATGTGTCTAAAGCCTAATCAAAATGATAAGGGTTTAACAGCCATATCCAGAAAATCTGTGGCTAGATGTTTTAATTGCCTGGTATCTGAAAGGTTAGACATATAGCTGCGCAATTCTCTGAAACAAAGGCCTAGGCATTGCATAAAATCTTTCAGAGAAGTATCAGGCAATTTGTCAAGCTTAATGTCTAGGAAGGTGTCTATTAAAAAAAGATCTAAGAGAAAATAAAAAAACACAAAGAAATCTATATTAAGGGATTTCTTGGCTTGCCACAATTAGCTCTAAAACTGTGGGTATATCACTTATAACTATTGAATATCAATTTTCCCATTGGTAAAATTGTTTAAATACATAATAAAATGTATCTAAAATTTTTAAATTTGACTACACAGCTAGGCACAGAAATTGTCATATATAAAACACAAACCACATAATGGCTTTTCCCTTTTTTAACCAGAGAGTAAAACATGTTAATACACACACACACACACACACACACACACTGATAGCAAAAGATATAACTAGTCATTCTAACTTAAGATTTCAGCACATGAAGGACAACTGAGTTTGGCTATAAATAACTTGTCTATATTTTAAAAACAAAATGTAATTAAGCTTTTTTTCTTAAAAAATATGTGTATTATTATTTTAAGTGTGTCCTTTCATAGGAATAGATGGAGTCAAATCGGTGTGAAGGAAAGGGCATCAAATATACAATTTTACAAAAAAGTTAATGAAACTTTTTGGGTTTCAATTTTCCTTTAAATTCAATGAGATATTTGAACTTTAGTCGTATCTGTTATATATATTTAAGCTCATTTTAAAAACTCAGATACACTTGCAAATATGTATTGATTCTATATCCTGATTTCAAATATGACTTTTTATTCCAACAAAATTTTGAATTATAAGAAATGTCATGCCTTAACTATATCTTTACAAATATTTATTAATGCACTATCCATGCAGTAGCTATCCTTGTGTGGCAGATTTACATACAAAACATGTTTAGACATTGATTTCCAAGAGGCTGTAGTCTAACAGAAAAACAAAATATGCATAAAAATGTCAGTACCGAAAATTAAATAACTATATGCCATAAGATATAAAAACATGTCAGTTTAGTGAGAAAATGCATATTTACCCATTTGTTCATTCATTCACTCAACAATTATTCATTATATGTCTACTGAATGGGAAAAGCATGTCTCATAAAGTTACCTTTAATAATAGAAATGTAGGCCAGGTATGGTAGCTTATACCTATAATCCCAGCACTTTGGGAGACCAAGACAGGATAATTGCTTAAACCCAGGAGTTCAAGCCCAGCCTCGGCAACCTCATCTTTACAAAATAATTTTTTGTAAATTATTACAATAATTTGTAAATTATTTTGTAAATAATATAGTGAGACCTCATCTTTACTAAATAATTTTTAAAATAGCAGGGTGTTGCAGTGCATGCCTGTAGTCCAAGCTACTTAAGAGACTGAGGTGGGAGTATTGCTTGAGCCTGGGAAGTCGAGGCTGCAGTGAGCCATGATTGCACCACTGCACTCCAGCCTGGATGACAAAGAAAGATGCTGTCTCAAATAATAATAATAATAATAATAATAATAATAATAGAAACGTAGTCAGAAAACTATGTTGTCTTCCATAAGAAAGGAATTTTTAACAATTGTTTTGTTGTGATGTATACTTACATATTTATCATTGCTTCTTTTGTTCATCATACTGTTAGCTATACTTTACTGGGTACACAGTTTATTCCATCAACTATTTTGATAGGTAAAATAATCATCTTGCAAAGATATTCATGCCCTAATGCCTGGAACCTGTGAATATTTTTCTTTAATGGAAAAACAGGCTTTGCAAAAGGAATTAAGGACCTTGAGGTAGGGAGATGATCTTGTGTTTTGTGGGCGAGACAATCTAATCACAACAGTTCTTAAAGGTGGAAAGGAAGAGCCAGAAAGGTCGGAGACATGTGAGGTGAGATAGTCTCAACCTCCAATTGCCAGCTTTGAAGATGAAGGGAGGGGACATTGAATGAAGTAATATGATAGTCTCTAGAACCTCAGAGTTGTCGTTAGTTTATAGTCAGGAAGAAAACGGGGAGCTAACTAAGTCCTATAAACACAAGGGATTTATGTTATCAGTAACTCAAATAAGCAAAAATTTAACTTCTCCACTAGAGTTTCCTGAAAGGAAAACAGACACTGACCACTTGACTTTAGCTCAGTGAAACCTGTACCAGACTTCCGTGCAGAACTGTAAGATAAAAAAATTGTGTTTATTTATGCCATTGGTTTCTAATCATTTATGTCAGCAATATGAAACTAACATAATTGTATTAAAATATATACATAATTAAGAACAGAACATATTATACACTGTTGAGGACTTTACAGTCTTGCAGTTATTAGGTTATGATGCTTGTTGGCCACTAGGAAAAGAAGAAGTCAAATTGTCTGTTTGCATATGACATGATTGATTGTATATTTAGAAAACCCCATCATCTCAGCCCCAAATCTCCTCAAGCTGATAAGCAACTTCAGCAAAGTCTCAGGACAAAATCAATGTGCAAAAATCACAAGCATTCTTATAAACCAGTAACAGACAAACAGAGAGCCAAGCCATGAATGAACTCCTATTCACAATAGCTTCAAAGAGAATAAAATACCTGGGAATCCAGCTTACAAAGGATGTAAAGGACCTCTTCAGGGAGAACTACAAACCACTACTCAGTGAAATAAAAGAGGACACAAACAAATGGAAGAACATGCCATGCTCATGGATAGGAAGAATCAATATTGTGAAAATGACCATACTGCCCAAGGTAATTTATAGATTCAATTCCATCCCCATTAACCTACCAATGACTTTCTTCACAGAATTGGAAAACACTGCTTTAAAGTTCATGTGGAACCAAAAAAGACCCCACATTGCCAATACAATCCTAAGTCAAAAGAACAAAACTGGAGGCATCA
>NW_012104521.1:1319801-1334510 GCF_000951045.1 Mandrillus leucophaeus
CAGGTCCTATTGTGGGGAGGGGGTACGGGGGAGGGATAGCATTAGGAGATATACCTAATGTAAATGACGAGTTAATGGGTGCAGCACACCAACATGGCGCATGTATACATATGTAACAAACCTGCACGTTGTGCACCTGTACCCTGGAACTTAAAGTATTTTTTTAAAAAAAAAGTTTTTATTACCCATTGGTGCTGTTCAGAGATATTCTGTTTCTCTTTGTAGGCACAGAGTAAGAATGAATGTTTCTGACTCCTTGAGGAAGGCCTAGCCATGTGATTTGATTTGACCAATGAATTGTAAGCAGAAGAGACATGAGTTATGTCCAGGTGAAACACTTTCAAAATCAGAACGTTATTTGCTGTAACTTTTTAAATCTTCTCCTATGACTAGAAATGTTCTAGATTTATCTGAATTTTTTTATGAGATCAAGCAAAAGTAGAATCCCTCCCTAACCTGAGGCACATGAAGTATGAAGAATTCAAAAAACTTTGCTTTAAGTCATGAAGTTTAGAAATATGGGGCGTTAGAAACTCAGCGTGCTGGCTTCAGGGAGCTACCAAGGGAGAGAAGATATACAGAGCTAAGATTTGGGAGAAGAAAAAAGCTAAAGCAAGTGATTCTGTTCACCCCTCAAAACCGTCACAGCAACTTAGGGACTGCTGAGAGATTTCCTCCATCTTATGGGATTTGGTGATAAAAACTAGTGTTCAGGGTCTGCCTAGCATGGAGCCCTGGAAAGTGCCTTACATTCTAGTTGTGAGAATATGCAAAAACTGACATTAGCCAAGTCCTTAAAATGCCTGAGGCCCAGTTTCAAATAATCTCAATTTCTGATTGAACTTAGGTGACCTGGACCTAGCCTAGTTTTCTGACATAAACAAATTGAATATTTTCAGGAAGAATGGATTATCATTCATTACCTCAAATGACCTTTACTACTTTTCATACACAGTCTCCAACATGTAGTCAACAATAACCATGCATATGGAAAGGCAAGACTTGACCCAAAAAATTCAAGAAAAAAACAGTGAAGACAATAGAAACAGACTCATAGCAGAGCCAGATATTGAATTTACCAATCATGAACTATGAAGTAAACATGATTAATATTTCAAGAAACTCAAAAAGAAGATACAGAACTTTTTCAGAGTTCAACACTAAGAAAATATCAAGTGAAAAATTCTAGAAATGGAGACTATAATAACTAAAATAAAAAAATTAATCATGGATTTAAATTCAGATTGTGGATAGCCAAAATGAGAATTCATAAAATATAAGATAGGATGAAGCTTGAAACATTGAGAGAATAAAAATAAATTATATCAAGGATAAAGACAGCATAAACACAAAAGGGGAGGATGAAAAGGTCAAAGACATGCATTTGGAGTTTCAAAATGAGAACAGAAAAAATGAGGCAGGAGCAATATTTAAAGAGATAAGACATCAATTCATAGAATCAAGAATAATTAAAATGATATGAACAAAGAAAATCCACTTGGTATATTCTAGTAACAACGGAGAAAACCAAATACATAGAGAAAATTATTGTAGCTAGGGAAAAAGACACATTATATCTAAAGGAACAATGATGATTGACAGCTATTTTTTTTTCCCATAGGGAGGGTGGAAGCCAGAAAACTATGGACTGATATCTTCAAAGAACTGAAAGGAATTTGTTTTAAAAGAAAGCAAAATAAAGACACCTTTAGACCAACAAAACTTAAAGGAATTTGTCAACCACAGTTCTGCACTAAAAGAAATAGTATGAAACAGGTGGATCACCTGAAGTCAGGAGTTCGAGACCAGCCTGGCCAACAGTGAAACCCTGTCTCTGCTAAAAATACAAAAAATTAGCCAGGTGTGGTGGCGGGTGCCTGTAATCCCAGCTACTAGGGAGGCTGAGGCAGGAAAATCATGTGAACCCAGGAGGCAGAGGTTGCAGTGAGCTGAGATCGCGTTATTGCACTTTAGCCTGGGCAACAAGAGCCAAACTCTGTCTCAAAAGAAAGAAAAGAAAAAGTAAACAAGGCTCTAAAGCCAGAAAGAAATGACTCAGATTTAAATTCAAAATAGAAAAATAAAGAAAAAGCAATAGAAAAAGAATATATGAGAATAAATTTTAAAGAATTTTAAAAATAATGTATAAATTATGAAAGTTATGTTACATAATTATATTTTGCAAATATGCTACTTGTTAGATTTAAAGTCATTTTTTGTTATATAAAGCAATAATAATGTATTTTTCATTATAAGATATGTGCAAAATTAAAATACACAACAATAGCTCAAAGAATGGCATGATATTCACAGTGTTAAAATGTTGTAAAATCTTTGTACTATCCTGGCAATAGCAAAAATTAAAAAAAAACATATTAGATTTTAATAACCAGTGGCTTATGTTGTAATCTCTAGGGCAGCCATTAAAAGAATAGTAAAATAATTTATAACTGTTAGGCTGACTAATAGAGGGAAATATGGAACATTTCTTTATCATAAAAGGGTCAATTCAGCAGAGAACTACAATGATCTAAAGTCTGTATGCACCTAAAAATTAAAAAGAAATACATAAATTTATATGCATCTAAATTTGTATGCCTCCTAATATATAAAACAAAAACTGATATTTTGAAAGGAGACTGAAAATCCACAATTATAGTGAGAGATTTTAACACGTCTATCAAAAACTGATAGAATAAACAGGTTAAAAATGTGTAAGGGAATGGAAGATTTGATCAGAAGTAACAAATTTATTTTAATTGCTATGAACACATTGTTTTGTCTTCCTTAGTCAGAAATTTATTATCTAACAGTTCTAGAGACTGGTAGTCTGAAACCAAATTGTTATCAGAGCCATACTCCTTCAGAAGGCACTAGGAAATTTCTTTTCTAGGCCTCTCTTCTACTTTTTGGTAGTTACCTGGCTTATGGCATTATAAGTTCAATCTTCACATGGTATTCTCCCTCTGTTTGTGACTTCAAGAGGCATTTTTTTTTCTATTTTATTTCATTTTATTTTTCATAATTTTATATAAATTTAGCTTTTAGTTTCAGGGGGTACATGTACATATTTGTTAATGGGCATATTGTGATGCTGAGGTTTGGAGTATAAAAAAATCCCATCACCCAGATAGTAAACATAGTACCCAGTGTTTTCACCCTTGCCCTACTTCTTCTCTCCCTACTTTGATAATCCCAAGTATGTATTGTTTCCATTTTTGTATCTATGTGTACCCAATGTTTAGCTCCCACTTATAAATGAGAACATGTAGTATTTGATTTTCTGTTCCTGTGTTAATTTGCTTAGGTTAATGGCCTTCAGCTGCATCCATGTTGCCGGAAATAACATGCTTTTGTTCATTTTTATGGCTGCATAGTAAATGGTGTATATATACCGTATTTTCTTTATTCAACCCACCATTGATGGGCATCTAGGTTGATTCCATGTCTTTGCTATGTGAATAGTTCTGCAATGAACATACATGTGCATGTGTCTTTATGTGTCTTTATGGTAGAACAATTTATTTTCCTTTGGATATATATCCGGTAATGAGACTGCTAGATCCAATGATAGTTCTGTTTTGATTATTTGAGAAATCTTTAAATGGCTTTCCACAGTGGTTGAACTAATTTACATTCCTACCAACAGTGTATAGAGTGTTCCCTTTTCTCTGCAGTCTCACCAATATCTGATATTTTTTGACTTTTCAGTAATAGCTACTGTGACGCGTGTGAGATTGTATCTGATGGTGGTTTGGATTTTCATTTCTCTGATAATTAGTGATGTGGAACATTATTTTCATATGATTGTTGGCTGCATGAATGTCTTCTTTTGAAGTGTGCCTGTTCATATTCTTTGCCCATTTTTTTTTGCGGGGGGGATGGAGTCTTGCTGTGTTGCCCAGGCTAGAGTGCAGTGGTACAACCTTGTCTCACTGAAACCTCTGCCTCCAGGGTTCAAGCAATTCTTCTGCCTCAGCCTCCCAAGTAACTGGGATTTCAGGCCCCCATCACCATGCCTGGCTAATTTCTGTATTTTTAATAGAGACGGGGCTTTGCCATGCTGCCCAGGCTGGTCAACAAGTGATCCACCTGCTTCGGACTCCCAAAGTGCTGGGATTACAGGCATGAGCCCAACCATTTGCCCATTTTTTAAATGGGGCTGTTTGTTTTTTGCATGTTTAATTATTTAAGTCTCTTGTAGATTCTGGATATTAGATCTTTGTCACATGCATAGTTTATGAATATTTTCTCCCATTCCATAGGCTGTTTACTGTGTCGATGGTTTCCTTTGTTGTGCAGAAACTCTTTAATTTTTTAGGTTTCACCTGTCAGTTTTTATTTTTGTTGCCGTTGCTTTTCAGGACTAAGACATAAATTCTTTCCCAGGTCTGATTTCCAGAATGGTATTTTCTAGGTTGTTTTCTAAGATTTTTATAGTTTTAGGTCTTATATGTAAATCTTTAATCCATCTTGGGCTAATTTATAGGTAGTGAAAAATAGGGGTCTACTTTCATTCTTCTACATAAGTAGTTACGCAGCACTATTTATTGAACAGATAATCCTTTACTTAGTGCTTATTTTTGTTGACTTTGTTGAAGATCAGATGGCCATAAATGTGTGGCTTTATTTCTGAGTTCTCTATTCGGTTTCATTGGTCTATTTGTCTTTTTTCTTCTTCAATTTTTATTTTAAGTCCAGGGATAGATGTGCAGGATGTGCAGGTCTGTTACATAGGTAAACGTGTGCCATAGAGGTTTGCTACACAGATCATCTGATCACCTAGGTATTACGCCCAGCACCCATTAGCTATTCTTCCTGATGCTCTCCCTCCCCTCACTCCCCCTTGTAGCAGGCTCCAGTGTGTGTTGTTCTCCGCCATGTGTCCATGTGTTCTCGTCATTCAACTCTCACTTATAAGTGAGAGCAGTGTTTGGTCTTCTGTTTCTGCATTAGTTTGCTGAGGATAATGGCTTCCAACTCTATCCATATCCCTGCAAAGGACATGATCTCATTCCTTTTTATGGCTGCATATTTGTCTGTTTTTGTACCAGTACCATGCTGTTATGTTTACTGTTGCCTTATAGTATAGTTTGAAGTTGCCTTATAGTATAGTTTGAAACCAGAGGCATCATATTCTTTTTGCTTAGGTTTCATTCTTTTTGCTTAGAATTGCTTTGGCTAAACTGGCTCTTTTTTTGGTTCCTTGTGAATTTTAGAATAGTTTTTTTTTTTTTTTCTCATTCTGTGAAAAATAATACTGGTAGTTTGAGAGAAATAGCATTGAATCTGTAGATTGCTTTAAGCAGTATGGCCATCTTGCCATCTTAGTGATGTTGATTCTTCCAATATATGAGCATGGAATTTTTTTTCATTTGCTTCTGTCATCTATGATTTTTTTCCACAGTGATTTCTAAGTCTTAATGTAGAAATCGTTTACCTCCTTGGTTAGATGTATTTCTGGGTATTTTTTTTCTCTGACTATTGTAAATTGGATTGTGTTCTTGATTTGGCTCCCAGTTTAAACATTATTCATGTATAAAAATGTTAATGATTTCTGTACATTGATTTTGTACTCTAATACTTTATCAAAGTTATTTATCAGTTCTAGGATCTTCTTGGTGGAGTCTATAGGGTTTTCTAGAGATAAGATCATATTCATCAACAAAGAGAGATAATTTGACTTCTCCTCTTCCTCTTTGGATGTCTTTTATTTCTTGCTTCCAGCTTTTGCTCATTCAGTATGATGTTGGCTGTGGGTTTATCATAGATAGTTCTTATTATTTCAAGGTATGTTCCCTTGAATGTCACTCTTTTTATAACAATACTAGTCATCTGGATTAGGAGCCCATCCTACTCTGCTATGACCTAATCTTAATATAATGAATTATGTCTGCAATAACTCTATTTCCAAATAAGGTCACATTTTGGGATATTGAGGGTTAGGACTTCAACATAGAAATTTTGGAGATACAATTCAACTTATAAAACATATGAGTGACCCAACAAGTGTGCATTTGAAGTATTTACCAAGATAGACATATACTGGGCCATAAAACTGGCCTCTGTAAAATTAAAAGAATTGGGAATATGAGTGAATTAAGTAGAAGTTTCTTTTAAAAACCCCAGTGAATTCTCCATATTTGCAACAGTTACATTCTGAAAAGTCTCCATGAATATTGAATTAATGAATATTTAATTGTTACATCTAGGGAAAATATGTACATATACATACATATCACGTAAACTGTACTCTTAAATTACCAAGATTTTATTTTCTTCATTATTAAAAAAAGAAAATAAGGCTCAAAGTGTTAAGCATCTTGCCTGAGGCTACCCTACTCCCTAACAGATGCCAGAATTGGGATTTAAATGCTGTCCAGCTACCCCATAGTCAGAACTTCTGGCACTACACTGCACTGTTCCCATCATCTCGATCCCCTCATCATATATGTATGACAGCTGAAACAAGAATGCAGGGTGTTGCCTTGTTTTACCTCAGCTGGGAACATGTGCATCATCAGGTAGACTCGAATTCTTCACCACTCTTTGCATGTCTGCCAGTGGCAGTGCAATAAGTATTGATTTTGGGACTACAAATGAATTTTTGTGAGTAAGCAAATTTGCAAATATAGGATTCATAAATAAGTAGGATGGACTGTAACTAGAAAATCTTCATAAATATAGAAATTAAGCAATATACTTCTGAAAATCCAATGCATCAAAAAGTAATCACAATGGAAATAAAAACTATTTTAACATCATCATAGCAACCAAAGAGCATATCAAAATTTGTAGGATAAAACTAAATCAGGATTTAAAGGAAATTAATTACATTCAAAGCAAATATTAGAAAAGAAGAAAGAGAAAAATTAGTTAAATTGCCTATTTCCAGATAACATGATCTTGCGTATAAACTCTAACAACTGTACCAAAAAAGCTGTTAGAACTAATAATTTCAGTAAAGTTGCAAAGTATGAAATCAACATACAGAAGTCATTGAAATTTTTATACAATAACAAGAAACTACCTGAAAAATAATCAAGAAAACAACCATATTTACAATGGCTACAAAAATAATGAAAATAGGAATAAATTTGAGCACGAGGTGAAAAATTTATAAATTGAATGAATGGTAAGTACAAGAGAGAATTTAGAGAAAAGGGAATACCTGCGAAGTATTGGTGGGAATGTATTACCCCCCACCCTGTCCAACTAACCTTACCAACCTCTGTAACCCTTCTCTATTCTCTATTTTCATGTGTTCAATGGTTTTGATACGTAGATGCCACAAATAAGTGAGAACATGTAATGTTTGTCTTTTCACTTAATATAATGCAGAGTCCATTTCACTTAACATAATGACCTAATGACCTTCAGTTCCATCAATGTTGTTGCAAATAACAGGAACTCATTTCTTTTCTTATATAAATTAGTATAGTCATTATGAAAAACAGGATGGTGACTCCTCAAAAAATTAAAAATAGAACTGCCATATGATTCAACAATCTCAGTGTTCATCAACAGATGACCGGATAAAGAAAATGTGGTACTTATGCACAATGTAGTATTTATTCAGCAATCCTACTATTGGGTATATATTCAAAAGATATGAAATCAGTTCTTCTGAGATATGTCTACATTCTCATGGTCATTGCAGCATTATTCACAATAGCCAAGATATATATTATTGTATAAAAATGTCAATGACTTCTTACTTGGAGGCTTTTTATTATGAGTTCAATCTCCTTACTTGTTACTAGATTGTTAGGTTTTTAGATGTCTTCCTGGTTCAATCTTGGTAGGTTATATGTGTCTAGGAATTTGTCTGTTTCTTCTAGAGTTTTCCAGTTTATTAGCATATATTTGCTCATAGAAGCCACTAATATTGCTTTGAATTTTGGGGGGCAGTGGTATCAGGTGTAATTTCTCCTTTCGAACTCTGATTTTATTTATTTGGATCTTCTCTGTTTATTTCTTAGTTAACCTAGCATAAAGTTTGTCAATTTTGTTTAACTTTTACAAAAACAACTTCTTGTTTAATTGATCTTTTGTGTTTATGTATATTGTATTTTTTCCATTTCTATTTATTTCTGCTCTAATCTTTATTGTTTCTTTTATTCTATTAATTTTAGGTTTGTTTTGCTCTTGCTTTTCTAGTTCTTTAAGATACATCATGAGATTGTTTATTTGAAGTTTTTCTTCTTTTTTGATGTAGGCACTTATAGCCATAAATGTCTGTCTCTTTAGTGCTGTTTTTGCTGTATCCTATTTGATTTGGTATGTTGTGTTTTCATCATCGTTTGTCTCAAGAGATTTTTAAGTTTCCTTCTTAATTTCTTCATTGACTCGCTGGTCATTCAGGAGTATTTTGTTTAATTTCCATATGTTTGTATAGTTTTCAAAATTCCCCTTGTTATTGATTTATAGTTTTATTCTAATGTGATCAGAGAAGATCCTTGACACTATTTTAATTTTCTGCATGCTTTCAGACTTGTTTTGTATCTAACTATATTAGTCAGGATTATCTAGAGGGACCAAAATAATAGGGGATGTGTATATATAAAAGGGAATTTGTTAAGGAGAATTGACTCTCAGGATCACAAGGTGAAGTCTCATGATAGGCCGCCCGCAAGCTGAGGAGCAAGGAAGCCAGAAGTGGCTCAGTCTGAGTCCCTGAGCTCAAAATTAGAAAAAGCCAGCAGTGCAGCCTTCAGCCTGTGGCCAAAGGCCTGAGAGCCTTTGGCAAACCACTAGTGTAAGTCCAAGAGTCCAAAAGTAAGGAACATGAAGTTCGATGTTCGAGGGCAGGAAGCACCCAGCACCAGAGAAAGATGAAGACCCAAGACTCAGCAAGTCAGCTTCTTCCACCTTCTGTCTGCTTTTTCTAGATCCGCTTGCAGATGATTGGATGGTGCCCACCCACATTGTGGGTTGGTCTTTCTGAGGGTGGGTCTTTCTCTTCCAGACCACTGACTCAAATGTTCATGTCTTTTGGCAACATGCGGAAACACCCAGACACACCCAGAAACGATACTTTACATCCTTCAATCCAATTAAGTTGAAACTTAGTATTAACCATCTCACTAACATATGGTCTGTTTTTGAGCATGATCCATGTGCAGAGGAAAAGAACGTGTATTCTGCAGCCTTTGAATGAAATGTTCCATAAATATTTGTTAGTCCCATTCATTCTATAGTGCAGACTAAGTCTGATGTTTCTTTGTTCATTTTCTGTCTGAGTCAATGCTGAAAGTAGGGTGTTGAAATCTCCAGCTATTGTTATAGTGGGACCTAATTCTCACTTAACTCTAACAATATTTGCTTTGTATATCTTGATGCTCCTGTGTTGGGTGCATATTTATTTAAAGTTGTTATGTCCTTTTGCTGAATTGACTCCTTTGTCCTTATATAATGACCTTCTTTGTCTCTTCTCACAGTTTTTGTCTTGAAATCCATTTTGTCTAATATAAGGATAGCTATTCCTGCTCTTTTTTGGTTTCCATTAACTTGGGATATCTTTATCTATCCCTTTATCTTTTGTCTATGTGTGACTTTCTAGGTGAAGAGTATATCTTGTAGGCAATAGATTACAGGGTATTTTTTTTAAAATCCATTTGGCTACTCTCTTTTGATTGGAGAGTTTAGTCCATTGATATTCAATGTTGTTATTGATAAGTAGAGACTTACACTTGCCATTTTGTTACTTGTTTTCTTGTTATTTTGTTGTCTTCTGTTTTTTCTTTTCTGTCTTCCTTTTAGTGAAGGTTATTTTCCCCGCTGGTATGATATAATATCTTGCTTTTAATTTTTTGTATAGCCATTGTATGTTTTTCATTTTGAGGTTACCATGAGGCTTGCAAATATTATCTTATAACCCACTATTTTAAATTATGACAATTTAATGCTGATTGCATATACAAGCACGCAAAAAGAAAACCAATAAAAACTCTATATTTCAACCTCATGCCTTTGACTTTTTAGTTTTTTTCTTTTTTAGTATACTCTCTATGTCTTAGAAAGTTGTAATTATTTTTATTTTTTCATTATTTAGTCTTTCTACTTATGAGTAGGTTACACACCATAATTACAGTATTGAATTATTCTTTTTTTCTGTGTACTTACTATTACCAGCAAGTTTTGCACTTTCAGATAATCCCTTATTGCTTATTAACATCTTTTGTTTCAGATTGATGAACTCCATTCAGCATTTCTTTTAGGAAAGGTCTGGTGTTGATGAAATCTCTCAGTTTTTGTTCTTCTGGGAAGGTGTTTATTTCTCTTTTAACCTGAAGGGTTTTTTCACTGAATATATTAATCTAGGGTGAAAGGTTTTTTTCTTCTGCACTTTATGTCATGTCACCTCCTGGTCTGTAAGGATTCCACTGAAAAGTCTGCTGTCAGACAAATTGGAATTCCACTGTTTCTTATTTGTATCTTTCCTCCTGTTGCTTTTAGGATTGTTTCTATATCTTTGAGCTTTGGGAATTTGATTAGTAAATGCTGTAAGGCAGTCTTCTTTGGGTTAAATCTGTTTGGTGTTCTATAACCCTGTACTTGAATGTTGATATCTTTCTCTAAGTTTGGGAAATTCTCTGTTACTGTCTCTGAATAAACTTTCAACCCTTATTTTTTTTTTATCTTCCTCCTCTTTAAAGCCAATGTCTCTTAGATTTGCTCTTTTGAATCTCTTTTATAGATCTTGTAGGACTGCTTCATTGTGGTTTATTCTTTTTTCTTTTGTCTACTCTTACTGTATATTTTCAAATAGCCTATCTTCAACCTCACTAATTCTTTATTCTGCTCAATCAATTCTGCTACCGACTGATGCATTCTTCCATATGTCAATTGTATTATTCAACTGTAGAATTTCTGCCTGATTCTTTTTAATTATTTCAATGTCTTTGTTACATTTTTTTAATAGAAATCTGAATTTCTTTCCTGTGTTACCTTGAATTTCTTTGAGTTGCCTCAAAACAGCTATTTTGAATTCTCTGTCTGAAAGGTCACATTTCTTTGTTCCCCAAAGATGGTCCCTGGTGCCTTACATAGTGTTTTTTGTTTGTTTGTTTGTTTTTTCTCTGATGGAGTCTCACTCCTTCTCCCAGGCTGGAGTGCAATGGTGTGATCTCGGCTCACTGCAACTTCTGCCTCCTGGGTTTAAGCGATTCTCCTGCCTCAGCCTCCTGAGTACCTGGGATTACAGGTGAGCGCCACCATGACTGGCTAATTTTTGTATTTTTTTTTTTAGAGACAGTGTTTCACCATGTTCGTCAGGTGGGTCAGTGCCTTATTTAGTTCCTTTGGTTAGGTCATGTTTTCCTAGATGATATTGATATCTATAGATGTTTGTCAGTGTCTGGGCATTGAAGAGTTATGTATTTATTGTAGTTTCATAATCTGGGCTTGTTTGTGCCTATCCTTCTTGAGAAGGCTATCTGTTCAAAAGGACTTGGGTCCCAAGCCCAATATTACTGTGTTTTTTTGCAGAGTTATAGTGATACCACCTTAGTGGTCTTAGATAAGATCTCCATTGAAGAATTATCCGGATCACCAAGCAGAGAGTTTTGTTTTTTTTCCCTTACTTTCTCCCAAGTAAATGGAGTCTCTTTCTGTCTCTGTGTCAAGCTGCCTGGAGCTGGGGATGTGATGATGCTGGCACTCCTGCAACCACCACCACTAAGACTGTGCTGGGTCTTTTCCAAAGCCAGCACAGCACTGGGCCTTGCTCAAAGTCTGCTGTAACTGCTACTTGCCTACCACCTATGTTCACTCATGGCCCTAGGGTTCTACAATTAGCAGGTAGTAAAACCAGCCAGGTTTGTCTCCTTCCCTTCAGGGCAGCAAGTTCCCCCAGGCCTTGAGTAAGTCCAGAGATGCTATCTGGGAGTCAAGGTTTAGAGTCAAAAACATTAGAAATTTGCCTAATGTTCTATTCTATTGCAGCTAATCTGGCACTCAAACTACAAAAATAAGTCCTTCGCCTTCTTCCTTCCCTTTTCCATAGGCAGAGGAGCCTCTCCTTGTGGGCACCACCACCACCATCCCCCAGGGCATTTCTGCCAGTCCATCGCCAATGTTCACTTAAAGCTCAAGGGCTCTTCAGTTAGCTTGTGGTGAATTCTGCCTGGCCTTGGACTCCCTCTTCAGGGCAATGGGCTCCCCTGTGGCCCAGGGCAGGTTCAGAAATGTTGTCCAAGAGCCTAGGCCTCAACTTGGGGACCTCGAGAGCCTACTTTTTGCTCTACCCCACTGTAGCTGAGCTGGTACCTAAGATGTGAGACAAAGTCCCCTTTACTTTTCTCTCTGCTTTCTCAAATAAGTCTTCCACCACAACCACTGTGAGTGATGAATCTTGCCAGGACTGGGTCCTTTCTTTAAGACAGCAGTTCCCTTTTGAACCAGGATGTGTCTAGAAATGTCATCTGGGAGCCAGGACCTGGAATGGGGGTCCTATGACTCTGCTCAGTGCCCTCCCCTACTGTCGTTGAGCAGGTATCCAAGATGCAAGACAAAGTCCTCTTTAATCTTTGCTCTCTGTCCCTTAAGAGAAGAAAGGAGACACTTTCATTGCTGCTAGTTGCACTGCCTGGGATTGTGGGAGGGATGGCTCAAGCACTTCTTTAGCTGCGCAAGCTGGTGTCTCCCTAGGTCACATGCTAACTTAGTCCTTTGGCTCTGAACCCAGCCTAACACTAGGAATTGCTTAGGAATTGCAGTCTTTGTATCCTAAACTGCCTTTCAAGTTTACATAGAACCCCAGAGCACTTTTCCCCATGATGGGGAGGCTTTCTAAGAAACTTAAATTTTAGCTGATGGGAAGGGCAATTCCCCTCCGGCTAGGTCTGGTCCAAATGCTCCCTCTGTGCAGGAGCACTGACTGAGCCCAGCATGGCTTTACTCTGTGCTGTGACAGGGCAACACTGAGTTCAATGTAATATCCTCTAGTCACTTTGCTCTTTCTCCCCCAAATGCATAGACTCTGCTCTGCAGGGACACTGCCAGTGAATGTAGGAGGGGAGGCATAGAAGATTCAAGATGACTCTCTAACCCTCCTCAATGCCTCTTTCAATAATATGAGATTAAAAGCACGTACTATAATTGTTCACCCGATTTTTGGTTCTTGTGATGGTGTTTTTCGGTGTGCAGATAGTTGTTAAAATTTGATGTTTCTGTAGGGAGGTATGAATAGTATAGGCTTCTATTTTGTCATCTTGCTCCACCATCTCCATAGAAATCTTGATACCAAAACCTAAGGAAAACTACTAAAGGAAATACAAGCAAATACTTTTCATGAAAATACAGACATACAAAATTGGATGGAGTCCATGAACTTACCCACAATAATAGGGATAGTTGGTTTATTTAAAAAGTGTAACTGAAGAGAAGTTGAGAAAGGATCTTCCTTTTAATATCTTGTGACTGGTAAATTGGATATACATGTTGAAATAAAACTGACCCCTTCCTCAAAACACTTATTTCACATGCATTGTAGATCTAAATATAAAAATGAAGCTTCAAGATAACATAAAGAATGCCTTTCTTTTCTTGGGATAGACAAATATTTCTTAAATACAAAAAGCTATAACTGTAACTTATGAAAAATGTTGGCACATTGAGTTATATTAAAATTAATTTTATTTCACTATAGACACAAGAAAATGGTAATGCACAGAGTTAGAGAAGACTTACAGAGCTCTAGAACCTAAAAGTGAACACTTATCTGAAGCATATTAAGAAACCTTTAAAATAAAAAAGACACATTTCAACAGAAAAAAATGGGTAAGAATCTTGAACAGGCACTTCACAGGTGAACACATCAAAAAAAGAATAGAAACAAGAAGTTTCTCAGCTTCATACTTATTAGGCAAGGCTAATGAAAATCATAATGAGCTATCATACATTCTGTATAACTGTATGGTTAATACTGAGCAATGGGAAAATTGTATAATGGAGAAATTCCTAGATGCTTTGGAAGTTAAGCTATGTTCAATTCTTTTGGGAAGCTGTTTGGTAGCATCTAGTATAATTAAATAAATTTGTGCTAACTCAGCAATTCAACTTGCTGGTGCATAGAACTACAAAACATAAAGTGAAATTCTAATAGAAGAATTATTTATTAAAACTCCAATACCTATCAAAAGTTAAATAAGTAGATGAATAAGTTACATAAATGGATAAAGTGGAGATACTTATACAATGACATATTACATACCAGTGAAAATAATGAACTGCTGCATGCATAGAGTAGCTCACAAACATAACGTTTAAGTAAACAAGCTTAACAGAAAAGAACATTTATAATTTCACTTATATAAAGTTTAAAAAGTATAAAACCATTCTAAGGTGTCAGAAGAAGATAATTTTGATTTGCACTGGGAGGGAACACAAAGGCTGACACTGTTCCTCATCATGTTCTATTTCTTGACTTCTAAGTTTGTTACATTGGTAAATTTACTTTGTGACTAATGAACTGTTCACCTATGGTTATATATTCTTTTGTACTTATGTTATAATTCAGTGAAAAAGTTTACAATAACTTTGACATACTAAAGTGAGATTTTAATTGATCAAAACCAATGAGCTAGTCTGAAAATATACAATTTTTCAAAAGAACCTTTAGCAGTCTTCTTTGAAGTCTACTTCTAGAGTGTACTTTAGAAGTCTACTTCTAGAACTACTGGAGTTCTTCTATGCTCTTAAAATGTC
>NW_012104521.1:1335316-1354365 GCF_000951045.1 Mandrillus leucophaeus
TCCTAATCACTTTCTGTATACACGCACAGACACATACAGACACACAATCTCACACACACTCCCACATTCCTTGTTTCCTCTTTAGGTCTTAGCAGATTATGTAGATAGTAATAAAGTCCAAGACAAGCAAAGGGTGTACAACAAATGTTATGTTCATAAAGGCAAAATAGGCAAGTAAGGAATAGGCTTTTATCTACTTTTATTGATAAAATAACTTATCTGGGCTATATTAATTCTCAGTGTTTGCAGTTTTAACAACAGATATTCAAAAGGAAAATTAGCGTTTACACTCATAACAAAGCTTTGTTTTTATAGCAATTTACACTGTATAAAACTTTTTTATATTCCTAACCATATTGTATGTCTACAATAATCTCAAGCAGTTATTAGGGAAGGGAATATAAGTCCAGTTTTATAAATGAGTAAACAATATCTCAGAGAAGTTAAGGGAATAATTCCAAGTTGTATAACTAGTAAATATAAACTGTAGCTAGAATTTTTTGATAACCAAGTCAGTGCTTTATCAATATATTAGCCGTTTTCTACATTTATTTGCCGCATCACAAAAATACCAAGAACAGTTATAATAATAACTTATAATAATAATTGCTTAGGACTATTTGGTTCTGAACTTTGTGTCTCTTTTAAAACTGTTTTTCAGTATTTCCAGCTTCATAGATGACTAGATATTGAAAATTGAACCTTAGGAAACTTTTAAATTAATTAGACCTTAATATTGCATAATAATGAAACAAATTCAAAGTTTTTAATATGATTTTCAAAATTATAACTAGTTGAGAGAAATGAGAAATCCAATTTGCTTAAGAATTGGCTGTTGAGAAATAACAACATATAAAAATCTCAAATAAAAACCAGATTAATAGCAAGTTGTTGCTTCCATGAAAAGGATTCTTGTTTTACAAAATATATGTATGCAGATTCAGTCAATAACAAATATTTGTAAACAAATAAGGTGATTACAGGTACAGAAATTCAGTTCATAGCTTACTATTCAATAGAGTATCTGCTTTGTAAAAGATGGTGGACCACAAAATACTCAACGGATTTTGGTTTTCAAAACACAGTGATGCTATCCAAGGCTAAATGGATACTTGAAATTGGGATTGGATCTGGTGCTGAGACATAACTTTTACTCGGTTATTGATTTTTCTTTCCTCTGATTATTCCAAGGAGGGTGACTACCATTTTTGTACTTTATAGAGCAGTCTAGAGGAAAGGGTTAAGCATGTAAGCTCTGGGGACAGAAAGTCTTATTTTCAAAATATAATAGCTATATGACCTTGGATATGTTTATAAAACTCTCTTAACTCTCTTTTCCTGTCTACAAAATGGTAATAATTATAAAACTTGGCAGTCCTAAAGGGATGTTGGAACTAAATGCAAGTGAAAATTTTTTCACAGTAGTTGACACATAGTAAGTACTCAGTATACTATAGCTATTATTACTGTCATTATTGTTAATATTATGTCTATTTATTTTAGCTCTTTAATGTAACAAGTGCAGAACCATAATCTCACATCCCTCAGAGTCACGCTGATCTTGCATTTTTTGGTCCTTTGACTAGTTTAGTGATTTATTACAAGAAACCTAGTTAGTTTGTGCATTCTTTTCCTTTCTTATATTTCTCATTTGTAAAGACTGATAAACCAACTAGACTTTCAGACCTGGTGACATAAATATCTTATGATGAGAGTTGAACATTTTTGCAAATTAGTTCTCAAGAGGTTGCTATCTTCACTGTAATCTACTTTATAAATTCTAGAGAAAGAAAAGTTCTCAATCATACCTCACATTATTGTATTTCATGTGTTGGAAATGAATAGAGTGTTCTTGTTTGAGAAAATGTTTTTTTCTGAGGAGTTGTAGGAAATTAAAATAAAAATTAAAAGAGTGAGATTAGATTTTAGGAAGTGTTCATTTTAGGACATTAACTTAAAGAATTTAGATAAATGATAGCAGATGTATTTAATATGTCTTGTACACATTGATAGATTATTAGAAGCCTTCAAATTTTCTGAGTTAAAAGTGATTATAAAGACATATCTTACCTCTTTAGTAAAACTTGTGGTCATTAATTTTCAATATCTGACTTGAAATATGGAAAAACACCTGAGAAGTGTCTACAATACTGAGCTAAACTATTTAGTCAGAACTAAGGACTAGAAAAATCTCAGGTTGCAGAGTCTTTGAGGAAGATTGGTTTATTGGTTTGGTAGGCCATGTAAGGCAGATTGAAGAGGCAAGGCTGGATTAGAGAGACTGAGTCTGTTGAAACAATTCAAATTATTCACAGCATCTTTTTTGTAATTCTACAGTACATACTTTGTGAGTGTTTGCCTAAAAGACTTACAGCTTCACTGAAGTATCTAAAATGCACTTGCAGTCTTGAAGATCAGAACTGAAAAGCAAATGTGTCCTTCAGTCAAGATAGACTTGGTTAATTAATATCTCACTTCAAAATCTCCAACGCTGAAAGCAAGAAATATTTCTCATTCATGATATGTGTTCATCACAGAGGACCCTGTCCACATCTTTCCAATTGAATGGAGACGAGTCCACTGTTGTGGAATACCTTATTGTGTGCCATGATTTGATCTTCCTAACAATTCCATTCAGGTGTCGGCACAGGTGATACATTAATTATTTAATTGATATGGAATCTGAGACTCAGACAGGTAAAGGGGATTGACCCTAGTTGTGAGGCTGGAAAACAAAGCAGCCATCGGTCTCATTTATTCAAATCCAGTAAAGTAATTGTTCAAGCTAGTGCTTTTTCAACTTTAATGCTCACGTAGTTTGGGGGTGGGCCTGAGATTCTGAATTTTTATCAAGATCTCAAGCAATGTCCACATGGCTGATCCATACTAGAGAGGCAAGACTTTAGACGAAACTCACATCATTTCCTGTAACTTCTCAAACACCACAGTCTACATATGCTTGCTGCCACTCTTCCATGTTTGAAGGCCTTTTGAGGCCAAGTAGGGAGAGCAAGTTAAGTTTCACAAATGTTCTTGAAATTTGTAAAACTATTAGTAAAACTTTCCAGAATGTGCAGATGATGAAGAAATAAGAAAATGTTATTTTGCTGTGACTGTATCATTTGATTTACCCTTGAATTATGATGATAGTTAGCTAATGTTTATACTGCTGATGTACACTTCATCTTCCTAAGCAGCAACTCTAAATCCATAGAGGTGAGAGTGAAGGAGAGAAGGTAATTGAGTGCTGACTCAGTATCAGTTATAAATTTCATTGTGTTTATAACACATTGATAGCTATTAAAAGCGGTGTTTTGTGAAAATTACATTTATTACTTTCTTACTTAAGTTTCCACAGAGAAATCACTTTTTGCCACATGACTACACATTTGACATTTTGAATTGTAAGTGCAGTTCTCTCTCATAAATAACATCTTGAGGTCACTGTGTGTTATTCAATTCAAAGTAGAGGGGTTGAACAAAAAATATCATTTAGTTTCAAGGACAAAATAGAAGACAATTGACTAAAAGAATTTATTTGGGTATGGTTAGTCAGAGAGTGTTTAGGGAAAATTTCTTTGAAATTTTGGTAATGAAGTCACCTGGCAGACTCTGAAGAGACACATCAATGAGGTTTGACACACTGCTGATTGCACCATTAAATCACCAAAATGGAGTTGATTTGTCTCATCAGGTCAAGTGAAAAAAATGTGATGGTAAGCTCTTTCTCAAATTTTCTTACTGAAGCTTCTCCAAATAAATCTATATTTTGCATTGAGCCAGGCTAATTGACCATAACACTCTATATTTAATAACAAGATATTTAGACTAGGCACTATGCTTCCTTGAGCAGGGTCAAATGACTATTTATAGAAAGCTGAGGAAACATTCATGATATTAGCACTGCAGAAAGATGTTTGATGAACTGCAGGACATTTTGACTTTATATAGGAAAAGAGAAAAAAGTTAAAGGTTATCGTAGGCTATTGGACAAATTACTAATTGTCCATAAAACCTACACTTGAGTTGATGTTATAACTTAGCACCCATGGAGAATGTCAGAAGTCAACTTTTAGTTTACTTTATAATCTAAATATTTGTGACAATAAGAAGCATAGGTATACAAACATTTTTCATATTGTGACATTCTAGTACACAAGTAATTCAGATACAAATGTTTATTTATTAGGGAAAAACAAATCTGAGATCCTACTCAATTCAAAACACTAGAATAGGTATTATGGGGATAACAGACAATATGTTGGTAATAATTATCATCATTACAATGGTAATTATATTTCTTCTAAGTTCTTAGGTATATTCAATAAATATAATAAGATGGTACCAATTTATACGTGTACCAATTGTTTTTGAAAGTGGTCATTTTACTGCAAATGTCAGTACTATTAATATTATTTTACCTTTTCTGAGATATAGAGAAGTTTCATTTTAAAGAAGTTTCATCATACATGTTCTTACATTTTATTTTGTGAGTTGCTTTTTTATTTCAGAAATGCTTTGGTCTTTTTCAAAGGATATATAAATTTCTAGATAGCAGTCGATTGGGTTTTTGAGGTATGTTCTCTAAATGTTTACGGTACAACAATTCTAATATTACAGAAACTCTTTCAGAAAATAGAAAAGGAGAAAAATCTTCCCCACTATTTTCATGTAGTCAGGATAACCAGTGACTTAAATCAGACAAATCTAGTGTAAGAATTTTAAAAATGTGCCAGTGCAGTGGCTCACACCTGTAATCCCAGCACTTTGGGAGGCCAAGGGGGGCAGATCACCAGGTTAGGAGATTGAGACCATCCTGGCCAACATGGTGAAACCCCATCTCTATTAAAAATAGAAAAATTAGACAGGCATGGTGGCAAGCTCCTGTAGTCCCAGCTACTAGGGAGGCTGAGGCACGAGAATTGCTTGAACCCAGGAGGCAGAGGTTAACATGAGCCAAGATCGCCACTGCACTCTAGCCTGGCAACAGAACAAGAGTCTGTTTCAAAAAAAAAAAAAAAAAAAAAAAAAAAAGAATGTAAAAAATGTAGATCAATCTCACTTATAAATGCAAAAGCTCTAGTACAGACTATAATCATGTAATAAAAGTGGAGATAATTCTAGTAATAAAAGGATAATATTGGATATTTAAAAAGAAAGGAAAAAACCGTTTGATCACATCAATAGACACAAATAATTACATTTGATAAAATTAGTACCTATTCTTGATAAAAACTATAGCTAACAAGGAATATCTTCAACAAAGCAAACACTCTCAACATGTTCAAGGATAATAAAGAATAAATGCTAAACATTTATGATAAGTATTATAATTACTGGTAAAAGATTAGAAACATTCTGTTACAATTTGACAATAGTTAAGAATGTTTGCTTCCCTGATTACATTCAATATTATTCCAGTATGCCCTAGCAAGTAGAGTAACACAGGAAAAAATTAATAAAATATACAAGGAAGAAATAGAATTATCATTATTTATAGGTGATATAATTCTTTCTTTTCTTTTCTTTTCTTTTTTTTTTTTGAGACGGAGTCTCGTTCTGTCGCCCAGGCTGGAGTGCAGTGGCATGATCTCAGCTCTGCCTCCCGGGTTCACACCATTCTCCTGCCTCAGCCTCCCGAGTAACTGGGACTACAGGCCCCGCCACCAAGCCCGGCTAATTTTTGGTATTTTTAGTAGAGACAGGGTTTCACCATGTTAGCCAGGATGGTCTTGATCTCCTGACCTCGTGATCCGCCAGCCTCGGCTTCCCAAAGTGCTGGGATTACAGGTGTAAGCCACCACGTCTGGCTGGTGATATAATGTTTTATACGAAAATGTATGAGAAAATACAAGCATATCTTTGGCATTAATTTTATATATGTATGTATAACAATCAATTTCATTCTTATACAGTCACAAAATTATTAAAAATGTAATTTTTTAAATGATGTCATTTATTATAACAACAAAACTAACAAAATAAATGAAAGATACTATATGTAAAAGTGATAAGATATTTAATAGAGAAAATTAATTAGTTAATAGACATTTACAAAATTCTAAATAAATGAACAGGTGTTCTTAAAATGAACTGACACCATGGTATTTTTTAAACTTATTATCATAAAATGATTAATTTTCCCCAAATATCTTAAGTATTTGTTGGAACTCTATTCAAAATCCTGACAGAGTTTTCCATAGACAATGTTAGGTGATTCTGACATTTGTCAAGAAGAGTAAAGAACCAAAAACTGCCCCCAATTTTTTTAATTAAAAGAAAAAAACAAGGATGCTTATCTTACTAGATACCAAGATTTACTCTTATTTGTATAAAGGCCCATGGATAGATACATTGATTAACTAGTGAAATACAGAATTGAAGAAAACACTTTCATATGTTCAGCATCTTACATTTGGCTTATACTCAAAGAGTTTATTATTTAATAAATGATCTTGAGGCAACTAGTTATATCAAAATTGATTTACTTTGGGAATAATATAAGAACTTACATGGGAATTAAACTAACTGTGAAAAAATACTATTTTTAGAAGAGAAGTGAATGTCTGTAATGCTGGTGTAAAGTTTGTTGTTGTTTTAAAGAAAACAGTACCAATTGTAAAGGAAAATGTTGATAATTTGATTGTATTAAATTTGTGAAAAAAATAACTTCTGTTCATCTAAAAGCATGATAAAAACTAAGGAGATAATCCACAGACTTGAAGAATATATTTGTCATGCATATAATCATTATATGTAGACAGCTTCTAAAATTAATAAGACAAACAATAGAAAAATGCGCAAAGGGCATAAATAGATAATTCATAAAATATACACCCTGAGTGTCCAAAATCCAAAAGGATATTCAACTTTAACCACAATCAAACTGATGTGAATTAAAATCACAACAAAATAACATGGATGCCAATCAGATGGGGAGAAAAAGGCTCACAGCACCTACAATTGGAAGGAACTGTGAGAAACGGACTCATCGTTTTGAGGTGGGAGGGCAGTAGCACTCTTTGAAAATGCAATTCATGTGTTACTTATGAAAGCTGAAAAGGCCATATTTACTAGGCCCAGCACTTTCACTCCTAGATAATTTCTTTCACATGACACAATGAGACATCAGCAGGGTTTGCAGTAGTAAAAACTAGAAACATTGATCAATATTACTACTGCTTATTGATGCCTGGTTCTCTTTTCCTTTTTGACTCTGTGGAACCTACTTTTCTCAGCTGAACATGACTGGTTCTAGCCAGCAAACATGGAATGGAAGTGAATTGAATAATTTCCCTGTTTCTCTCCCCCTTGCCACAGGGGCCACAATTTTCCAGGTAGGAAACCTTTATCACTTAGATCCCTGAGTACACTGTGGAGCTGAGCATATTCTTAAACTATAGTAGACTCTATCTAAGCCAGAAATGAACTTTTGTTTTTCTGGTGTTTTGGGGTTGTTTTCCTATTCCAGTAAAAACCTAGCCTTTCTTAACTGATGCAACTTAAATGTCATCCACAGGAAAATTAATGAATTGCAGAACACCAATAAAATGAGATACTATACTACTATGAAATAATTAACTAGAATTATACATTAAAACATTAAAAACCCAGTGTGGTTCCATGTACCTGTAGCCCCAGCTTGAACACAGGAGTTCAAGTCCAGATGAGGTAGGAAATGGACAGAACTTATTTTCCAGCCCCAATGGGATGAAGTGAAGAAACTGGCAGGGACCAGCAGATGGAGACAAAAGTGGTCCCTAGTTGCCCTCATTGCTTATTAGTATAAGACATTCCCACTAGTGCCATGACAATTTGCAAATACTATAGCCATGACCCAGAAGCTACTGCTCCTTTCCATTGAAATGACCTAGAAGTTGCTGCCTCTTTCCTAGAAAATTCTGAATAACTCACCCCTCAGTTTGCATTAATCCACCCTAAAGTGGAAATAAGTGGCTATAAATACAATTGCCAATAGTCATAAGCGGCTCTGAGCACACTGCCTGTGAGTTAACCATGCTCCACAAGAAGCAGCTCATCAATAAAAGACTGTTGTTTAACACCATCAGCTCATCATCAAATTTTCTTGTAGGTGAAGCCAAGAAGCCTCCTGGGCTAAGCCCCAATGTTGGGACTTGCCTGCCTGCTGGCATCACAGACTGGGCAACATAGCAAGACCCCAATCTCTAAAACACACACAAAAATACAAAAACAAATCAAAGCATGGGCAAAGCTCTCCAAAATAATTATGAGTGTAGACATGTGCTAGCTTCAGTGGCTCAGGAGTTAGGGTGGTAGTTAGCTCTGCATGTCAGCTGATCCAGTGCCTAAGAGTAGCAACAGAGCCTAGGTCTGAGTGTGGGCACTCTTGGAGCAGTTCTAGCTTCAGAGTCATGGCATGCATAGAATTAGGAGAGGTGAAACCTTCTTTGCCAAAGTGACTCGTCAGCAGCTACTTCTTAGGCAGGGATCAGGTGTGGGGCCATGTCTCCCTCTCTGAGGTTCCCCAGCAGGAATGGCTGTTGGTTACCAGTGGCGAGAGATGCCAGTGTCCTCTAAGAAGCAGGCCATTGGAACCAGGGTGGTTCTTGGCATGCGGTAGATATCACTGACTTCTGCCCTTCTTACTTGCTCCTAGCTGTCTCTTGGCATCTCAAGTTTGCCAGTATTCACCAGCAATTCTGTCTATATGCTCCTTCTTTCTTCTTTTCCTTCTTCTTCTTCTTCCTTTTGCATTGTGCTATTGTGTTTCTGCAGATTCTTGTATGCTCCTTTGAGCCCTCTGAGCTATTTTAATTTGTAAATAACTGTCTAAATTTCTTTTTATGTGTGTGTGTAGGAATGACGACTGATTTCTCTTACTTTGCCTTCTTGGTAATATCTTTTTTTATAATATAAATACGATTTTCCTGATTTTGGAAAGTTGTGCATTCTAAAATTTACCTTAATTAATTTGAGGGTTTGTGAGTGAGATGGTTTGGTTGTATGTTCCCCCTCCAGTTTTATCTTGAATTGTAATCCCCATGTGTTGAGGGAGGGACCTGGTGGGAAGTGATTAGACCTATTCTATTCTCATGATAGTGAGGGAGTTCTTCTGAGATTTGATGGTTTTAAAAGTGACAGTTTTCCCTTGTGTACTCTCTCTCTCTCTCCCCTGCTGCCTTGTGAAGGTGTCTGCTTCCCTTTTGCTTTCTGCCATAATTGTAGGTTTCCTGAGGCCTCTACAGCCATGCAGCACTGTGAGTCAATTAAACCTCTTTTGTTTATAAATTATCCATTCTCAGGTAGTTTCTTTGTAGCAGTATGAAAATGGACTAATACAGTGAGCATGTTTAATTTTTGCTTTATTTTTATTTTTTTCAGCCCCAGGACCCTTGCATGCTTTATTTTTAAATATTTTCTTTGATACATTGATATTCATTTTTCTATATTTCTTGAGTTACTTCAAACAATTTAGCTCTCAAATCACTGTATTATTTTTATGGTTGTTTAAACAGAGTATGAAGTAAATACTTGAAAATATAGTAGCTGAATTTGTCATTGAATTTCAAATGCTTATAAGTATAATCAGGAAAGAAGACTAGAATAAAGGTGTTAAATTCACACTGTATAAACATTTTCTCATACACACATATTCAAAATATTGATCACGAAGAAGTAAAAATGTACTTATTAAATACTTCCCTTTTGAATATAACCTGTGACTAATACTGCCACGTACTTGTTCCTCACAGTAGTTACTTCACATCTGAAAATTTACCTTTTTCTATATTTGTATTTTATAGTCAAAGCTCAAGACCTTAGGACATTTCTTTTTACATTTGTAAACATTTTTGATGACTCTATTATTCTGACAAAAAAAAAAAACAACCCTTAAATTATGGTGCAAATATCTCATAGAGGGTAGCAGACAATATGACAAAAAATAATGAACATTCTCTATTTTCCAGGCAGTGATTTTTCAACAATTGTTCAATTTATGGGAATGATGGTAGATAAACAAAATAGTTAACTCCTGAAGGTTTTCCATTATTCTGTAATTTAAAAGCAAAAAGAGCGACTGTAATTTAACGTTAACAATCATAAATTCTCATTCTTCATTGAGTGTGGTGACAGTTCAAACTCAGTACATACTTTAAATTTCTGGTGTTTAGTCACACATGCCTTTCATAGCTGTTGAAAAGTATAAATAAATCTTTGAAGTAATAAAATAGTTTGCTATAGGGATAACTTAGTGATATACCTTCAGAATAATTTAACTCCTTTGAACCAGAAGATCAAACATTTTACCTTTAATCCTTTAAATTGTGTTTCATGCCATTTATTCAGATTTTGACAAGGTCTTAAAAGTATTTCTATGTACTTCATATGAATATTGAATATTTTGAATATTTCTTAAGACAATAGAATGTTCACTAGTATTGTTTTATGTCCAACAAGGCATAAGAGCAAATATCTTAATATTTGTGAGTTAATCATCAGAAATATTTATGCAGTATCTAATATATAAATGCTATATAGTATAGGATATAGCATTTGCATGCAAAAATCCTATCTTTAAGATCTTGCTGAAATCTGTGGAATAAATCACAATAAATTTCTACTGAGTTCTTCCCTATGCCACACATTTTACCGAACATTGAATGTACAGCAATTGAGTTGTCATTCAGCATTTTTGCTTTCACAATACTGAAAGTATATAGAATATTAAAATAATTGGAATGTGATCAGATGATATTTAAAGAACAGAAGGATTGCTTTAATAATTTAATTTTAAAGTGCAAAATACAATGTAAATGAATTCAAACTGGTGTGTCATTGAGGTATGGTTGCTATTGCACAAACACTCAAAGGCACTATTTTATACCAGCCTACATAAAATACCAATTAATTAATTAAACACTAATTAATAAAACATTAATTAATTTTAATAATTAAAACAAAATTTATTACTTTGATAATGCTAACTCAAATCTTTGAATCTGTGATTTTAGATGAGAAAAAGTATGCACATTATCTATCAAAGCTGTTTTTTTGACATTTCCACAAGGGGGCACTACTCACATTTAATGTAAAAATTAAAACCCTTTCTAAGTTACAAATGTTTCTAACAAATATTTGGCTTCAAATGATTTCTTTGTAAGTAAAAAAATTAAACTTTTGAGTGAAAATGCAATGTTATATTTCCAACATATTTTCCACAATAACTTGGGCAGATACTAGGTTACAAAGTCCTCTTTATGAAATCAAAAGACTTAGAATGTATTGTTTTATTCAAATTATTCACTAAAATCCATTTAATGTCAGCAGGAATTAATTCATTATCTACCAAATATTTAAAAAATAGTTTTCTTAATTATAGCTTGTGTTTTGGATTTAAGTCCTTGTTAGAGTAAAAGTTATAAATTTTAATTAAAATGAATAAAATAATCTAGGGATTTTATTGAGATAGACTACATAAGAAAAATAAAGCGTATTCTTTCTGCCTGTTCATCAGACCCTAGTTTCCTCTGATTTCATTAATATGTTAAGTTCACACTACTTTTATTACAATTCATTTCTTTATTATAAGAATTAAATGCTTCCTTACCATAAAGACGTAAATGTTAGTATTTATAACTGCTAGAATTAAAAATATTCCCTGTGCTTAAAAAGTTGATATTTAGCTTACATTTGTTTACTATTTTTATATCTATAAGAATATATGTGTGCTTATGTGGGGTTTTTTGAATAATCTAACTAAAACATTCATTATTACAGTTGTTTAAAATAGAGATTATGTCTGTAGTTTTAATAAAGGAGTATCACTACAAAGGTAACACAAGTAGGAGCAGATGTCTACAGTCTAAAGTATGGATAATTGCAATGCTTAAAAGATCACCATTTTAAGATCATAAGTAGGAACGCAGTAGTCTATGGCTTAGATCAAGTGAAAGTATGCCTCAAATTGTTAATCTCTTAAATGCTAAAAAGCCTCTCTCTTTTAAATGACACATTGGTTATAAAGTTCTCTGTAAATCATCAGGCTGATAACCCTTTGATTTCTTAGCCTTTGTAATGTTGCTGTAACTGTAGGTTTAGGAACATTATCTTGAAGGTTTCAAAATGTAATCAATCAAAAAACAGGGATTTAATTCAGCATCTGTAAGATGCTCAATTCTAACATATTAGAAAATTCTACTACGTAATTCTACTATGTATTAGAAATTTTCTACTATGTAGAAAATTCTACTAAGAGAATTTGAAACTTAAACTCCTTCCAGTCAAACCCTTCTCTTCAATACCTGTTCTGTGTAAAACTATCAGCTTTCCTTTTAATTGGTGATAGAAAAGCCATTTGCTTATTCAAACAAGCAGTTATTATTAATTTTAAGGGAGTGTAAATTGTTGTTCATTTTATATATTTTACTTGAACAAGAACAAACTAGGAGAAGGATGGTAAAATATGGCTATAGATTAGGTATATGTTAGTGATTTTAGAGTTCATTTTGTATTTATTCATCTATTCCACGTTCTTGAAGTCTTACTATGTAGCAAGTGCTATGTTGTGCACTGGTGATATAATGGAAAATAACACAATGTTTTCAAAGGGAGTTTTAGTAAAGGATTCAAGGAAGAGTGAGGAAATAATGAGTTCACTTCTTTAAAATTTAATATTCCGATATTTAAAAAGTGTGTAATCATGAAATACTATGCATTGTCTACATAGAGCACACCCTTTAAGCTATAAAATTTTAGCCCTGTACATTGTCTTTTAGTTATTTTGCAACTCTGTAAATTATAGGTAACTGATTAACAGGCAGATTGTTTCATATCTGGTAGCAGTTCAAATGCCTTCCCAGCTCCAGCTTCCCCATCCTCATGGAAAAATCAGTTTAACCTCTATTTGCACATTGACATCAATATATCTTTATGCTATATAAATTTGCTTCCCTCTGGTTCCCTCATGAGTAGAAAATCTTTAACGCAGGTTCATTTTTATATGGTTTGGATTGTGTCTCCACCCAAATCTTATGTCAAATTGTAATCCCAAATGTTGGAGGAGGGTCCTGGTGGGAGGTGATTGGATCATGAGGGCAGATTTCCCTCTTGCTGTTCTTATGATTGTGAGTGAGTTCGCATGAGATCTGGTTGTCTAAGAGTGTGGCGTACCTCCCTCTTCTCTCTCTTCCCCCTGTTCCAGCTATGTAAGATATCCTTGCTTCCCCTTTGCCTTCGGCCATGATTGTAAATTTCCTGAGGTCTCCCTAGCCATGCTTCCTGTATAGCCTGCGGAACTGTGAACCAATTAAACTTTTTGTCTCTTTAAATTACCTTGTCACAGTTATTTCTTTATATCAATGTGCAAACAATGTAATATAACTTTTATTTCTTTGAGAGTCACAATCTTACTCTTTTTTCAAAGTTATCCTTTAACACGATATATATATATATATATCTATATTTATATAGGATATCAGAGTTTGGATTTCAGAAGGTTGTTGATAGAAGGCACCTGAATTCATAGGAGCAGATGAGATCCCCCAGAGAAAGTGGATATAGAGGTAAAAAAAAAAAAAAAAAAAAAAAAAAAAAAAATAACGAATGGTGAGGAAGATTACAATTTAAAAAGCAAGATTTGGAAGGATTCCTTTTTATCAAACATTTATTTCTTTCTTGAACTCTACTAAAAGGAATGTAATTTTTATTTCTAAATGCATGCTAAGGTTTCTGGAGTAGAAAGGCCTAAAATACATTGGCATAGCAATTTAGAATGACAGATTTTAAAAGCAGAATTTGTAAACTAAGGCACATCTAGAACAGCAGTTTCAACCTTGGCTGCACGTTAGAATTATTTGTGGTTTCAAAAATACTGATGCCTTGATTCTGTCAAAGAATGCCCCATATGTCCCAGCCAATAGACAAAATGGACTCCCTGTGGCTGAGTTAAAATAGAACCATGTGGCTATGGCTGGGATGGGACATCTCTCACCTCCACTACCTGTGTCAAAGAAACATCTGACAAAGACTTCTGGTTTTGGGCTTAGAAACGAATCAATCAGAGCTTCCCTACTCCATCCAATCAGGTCTTAGCTATGTTAACCAATTAGAACTAAGCAAGTTTGAATCCTTCATTTGCATAAACAGACTTGATTGGGAACCTGTGTGGATATGTTTGCTATAAAACCCTGATTATCCTTTGTTTCTCTGAAATGCATCTTCATTTTACATGAAAGCTGTGTCTCCCTAGTGTGTAAACTGTTCACTGGAATAAAGTCTCTTTTGTCCACATTTCTCTCGAAAGAACTTTTGTTCACAATTGCCTCCCCAGAGATTTTTGTTTAGCTAATTCAGGGTGGGGCCTGGGCTCCGGGGTTTTTAAAAAGGTAATTCCAATGTGCAACCAAAGTTGAGATGCACTGGTCTAGGTAGGAATAGTCAGGATGCTAAAAGCCATGAAAGAGATAATGAGGAATCTTTCAGGATATGGTATGGGAGGGGAATGGAAGGAATAAGTCTGTCAGAAAGAAGATTCCAAAGAAATGTAGCTGTCTTCAAATGTTGAAGGATTTTCATGCAAGTCTTTATTCTGTTCTATACATGTAGAAATGAGACATTAAATGGAAATAGTTTAGGCTTACACAAGAAACCTCAAATGACCTAAAATGTGTTAAAATAGCATAGCTTTATTTGCAGCTACGTCAACACTGAGACATTAAGGGATGTCTAACATAGATTTTCCTTTACTGCAATATTATAAATTTGACTGAACTAGTCATCTCCTTCAAAGCCAAAAATTGACTACACTTAATGGTTCTGTGGAAATAATTTGAAATGTACCATTGAATATTAATATCACTGAATATAGTTATTCTTCCTTCATAATTTGTTTCTGAATTTATATTTATTTACACATATTGAATATTTCTTTTGAAATTTTACTTGCCTAAGTACCCAGACACCCTTTAGATGTTAATTTACTCTACATTGACTAGTCTCTTTCTCTTTCTAGTGGGTATTGTGTGTTTTTGTTTGTTTGTTTGTTTACAAAGTCAACTTTTATAGTTAAATATTGCTGCATATTGAACAGTGCTCGGTTTAGAATGACGAACAAGATTTATGATCAGCCTAGAGTAAAACTTACTAGACCAGCACACTAAGCTCACTGTGTGTTTCACTATAATTTAAGGAAATATAAATTAAACTCTTCACTCATTTTGCAAGGAAGACAAATAAACCTATTATGTTTTTAAGCTCTTTTTTCCATTAAATGAAGAACATGTTTGGTTTTTTTAAATTAAATTGTTGCTTTAATAAAAACATTGTTAATCCAAATTCCATGCTGAATACTCATAATGTTATTATTCTGTAAATTATTAAATATATTACTTAATGCTGATATTAATCTTTTGATGGTAGTATACATAAAATATGTGACAAAACTTTAATCAACAGAAATGTATATAGAATGGAAAAACAAATAATCCTTCTTTGGGCCCTCTCACCCTTTCTTCCTTCCTTCTTCCCTCCCTCCATTTTCTGCTTTTGCATATGCTTTCATTCCTTCTTTTACTATTTTGTTCCCTGCTTCTCTTGTGTTTCATCAGTTTCTAACTTTTCTTCTTTCTGTCTTTGACTTGACTTAGAACAGTTTTATAAAAAATTCTGTTCTTCCTGAAGGCGAGTTTTCTTTAATGGAAACATGCTCACCAATGTAAAAATTAGACACATTTACGTAATGAAGAACTCCTTTTTAAACTACTGTTCTCCTGTCTTTATCTTTCTTTTCTTTCTATTTATGATATGAGTAATTGCATCTACAATGTTAAAACTCTCTACCTTTCAATTTCCAATGGGCTTGTTCACACCAACCTAGTTTGAATACCTTTTCAGTCTCCTTTTTGGCTTCTTATGATCCTTCCTCATGCCTTCTCCATTCCCTACCCAGAGACTCTCTTTTTCTGTTTTTTTTTTTTTGTTTTTTTGTTTTTTTTTCTCTCAAATAAACTCAAGGATCTAATATTTATTTTTAACCAAGTAGTTCAGGATTTCTAATATCCTGATAATTTGATTCCATGTTAAGCTGCTTACCCAATTCCAATTACCCACAGGTTACTTTAGTTTCTATGACTCCTTATCTCTTCTTTCCCATGGAGAAGCAGGTCAAATTACTAATCTCTCTAAGACTGTTTCCTCACTTATAAATTAAAAAGAATGATAGTACTTGCATCATAGGATTGTTTAATATAAAATAAGATGATTCATTAACAGCACTTTAAAAGTGCCTGGCACTATGTGGCTGATACATGGTGAATGCTCTGTAAATAATACCTGATATTTCAGTTGCTATGATTGTTGTGATGTCACTCTCCTAATATGGGTATCTGATTACTTTATCCCTAGAATATAAAAATATTTTCTAATTGGATTTATTATTTTAAGTTTTCTGTTCAATTTATTAGGGATTGTGCTTAAAAAACAATCTTCCTAAAATGCCACTTGTATTATTTCACTCTATGCTGAAAAAAAGCTTGAATGGGTCTTGATTTCTGATTGTCTCAAGTATCATTACCTACATAACTTTTTTTTTTTTTCCTAACTTCTTGAATTATCACTTCCTATCATGAGAAATTCTAGAATATGCGTATTTGGTCTTTGTAACTTTTCTGTATTTTCAAATTGCATTTCGGAATAAATTCATCTTCAGTCACTTCTATTAAGAATGTTTATTTGAAATAGGAACCAAGTGTCAGGAAGGAAAAAAATGAAGGTAAAGTATGACACAGCATATTAGATATTTGTGTTTGTTTGCAAAAGAGCATGAGAGCAATAAAGTAAATAAAGCTAGAATTATTTGGATCTCTTGAACTACACTTCAAAGTATTTTAGGAGAGAGAGCAGAGCCACTTAAGAAAAGCGATTGGAATGTACCCTAATGATATAGTTAAAACTATATAAAACAGGGCGGTTAAAAGGGAGGAGTGGTGAAAACTGTAGGCAAACAACAACAAACTTTTCACTTAAATTGAACTGAGCAAATTGAATACCATATGTTTTAAAATTTAAGCCAGACTAGACTATAAGAAGCATCATTCTTTTAAAGAATAAACACCCTTCAGTTAAACGATGAAACATGTTTTGTTATTGCTTAGAAATTTTTATATTTTTTAAAGAGATCTTATAAGCTTAGTTTAACACAACTTTCATTATATACTTCTGTGCATACATAGAAAGGAAAATAAGCAACTAAATTGTTTAACGTGATACTAAATTGTTAACATTCAGAGGCTAAATTATTTTTTCAATGCACAGACAATGATTGGATTGTGATTTTTCACACCAGATGGTCTGTTCTGTTATCAAATGTATTGGTGATGCAGGAGTTTTGTTTTTTTTTAATTCCGTTAAAAAATTAAACTTAGCAGTGTGTGCTCTAAAACAGATTTTACAATTGTGCAGAGCTAGCAGGCTTTGCAATTACCTAGAGTTAGCCTGCTTTTGATTTCTGCTATAGTAGTGTTAATAAAATTCCTAATCACTACATTTCTCATCTCTTTCTCACCACCATTTTGTTTCTAAAGGTTAAACGATTACTTTATTATTATGGATTGGGTAGTTTTACAAATTCAAACCTAGTAGGCAGGATTTGATGTTGGAGTATCTACTACTTGAGCTGCTCTAGTAATGAAAATTTCATGAGATTGTTGCCTTCCCAACAGTGATGGTGAAACATCTTCAACTGTAAGATGCCATTTGATTGAAAGTTATAGCTCAACTTCATGTAATATTGGGAATCATATCATCTTCTCCCCACCCCTCTGTGTATTAGGAACAATATCACAGAGAGAGTATAAAACCCCTGTGATATTGAAAGTATCATTCTCTCTTCTTCTGGGTATTAGGAAAAATATCAAAAGGGGTGTAAATTTTCTGTGAGATTGAAAGTCATATAATGCTTTCCTGCCTTCATATTAAAAACAATATCACAGGGGGGTGTAAACTCCCCACGATATTAGGAATAATATCATCCTTTCTCGCCTGTATATTGAGAACAATATCACAGGATGTTTTTACATCCCATGTGATATTGCAGGTAATATCATCCTCTCTCAACCTGGATAATAAAAACAACATCACAGGCATGTGTACAATCTGTGCAATATTGAGAATAATATCCTCCCTTCTCCTAAATATTAGGAGCAATATCACAGTGGGAGTGTACACCTCCTGCGATATTAAGAATAATATCATATTTACCCGACTGTTTATTAGAAACAATATCACAGGAAGTTGGGCTACAGCCTCTGCGTGGCTGGAGGTAACATTATCCTCTCCTCTTCTGGACATTAGGAGGAATATCACAGAGGGGTGTACACCCCGTGCAATATTGAAAGTAGTATCATCCTCTACTTCACTGAAATTAAGAACAATATCACAGGTGGCGTGCAAGCTCCCTGTAATCTTGGGAGTAATATCATTCTCTTCTCCCCTAGATATTAGGAACAATATCACAGGGTGGGTGTAGACCCCCTGTGATATTGGGATTAATATCATCCTCTCTCCCACTGGATATTAGAAACAATATCCCAGGAAAGTTGTACACCTGCTGCATTATTGGGAGTAATATAATTCTCTCCCACCTAGATATTAGGAACAATATCACAGGTGGTGTACACCCCCTGTGGTATTGAAAGGAGTATCACCCTCTCCCTCCACTGGATATTATAAACAGTAACACAACAAACAATATCACACACACTGCAATATTGGTAATAATATTGTCTCCTCCACTGTATTTAGGAACAATGTCACAAAGTAATTTACACCACCTTCGGTATTGAGAGTAATACTGTCCCCTTTCCTATTGGATATTAGAAAAAAATCTCACAGGGAGTGTGTACACCCCCTGCGATATTGGGAGTATTATCATCCTCTTCCCCCCTGGATATTAGGAACAATATCAAGGATTTTTGTACAACCCTTGCAATATTGAGAGTAATATCATACTGTCTTTTCCCAGATATTAGAAACAATATCACTGGGCGGGGGAGGGGGTTGCACACACCCTG
>NW_012104521.1:1354415-1367615 GCF_000951045.1 Mandrillus leucophaeus
GAGCTAGCAGGCTTTGCAATTACCTAGAGTTAGCCTGCTTTTGATTTCTGCTATAGTAGTGTTAATAAAATTCCTAATCACTACATTTCTCATCTCTTTCTCATCACCATTTTGTTTCTAAAGGTTAAAAGATTACTTTATTATTATGGATTGGGTAGTTTTACAAATTCAAACCTAGTAGGCAGGATTTGATGTTGAAGTATCTACTACTTGAGCTGCTCTAGTAATGAAAATTTCATGAGATTGTTGCCTTCCCAACAGTGATGGTGAAACATCTTCAACTGTAAGATACCATTTGATTGAAAGTTATAGCTCAACTTCATGTAATATTGGGAATCATATCATCTTCTCCCCACCCCTCTGTGTATTAGGAACAATATCACAGAGAGAGTATAAAACCCCTGTGATATTGAAAGTATCATTCTCTCTTCTTCTGGGTATTAGGAAAAATATCAAAAGGGGTGTAAATTTTCTGTGAGATTGAAAGTCATATAATGCTTTCCTGCCTTCATATTAAAAACAATATCACAGGGGGGTGTAAACTCCCCACGATATTAGGAATAATATCATCCTTTCTCGCTTGTATATTGAGAACAATATCACAGGATGTTTTTACATCCCATGTGATATTGCAGGTAATATCATCCTCTCTCAACCTGGATAATAAAAACAACATCACAGGCATGTGTACAATCTGTGCAATATTGAGAATAATATCCTCCCTTCTCCTAAATATTAGGAGCAATATCACAGTGGGAGTGTACACCTCCTGCGATATTAAGAATAATATCATATTTACCCGACTGTTTATTAGAAACAATATCACAGGAAGTTGGGCTACAGCCTCTGCGTGGCTGGAGGTAACATTATCCTCTCCCCTTCTGGACATTAGGAGGAATATCACAGAGGGGTGTACACCCCGTGCAATATTGAAAGTAGTATCATCCTCTACTTCACTGAAATTAAGAACAATATCACAGGTGGCGTGCAAGCTCCCTGTAATCTTGGGAGTAATATCATTCTCTTCTCCCCTAGATATTAGGAACAATATCACAGGGTGGGTGTAGACCCCCTGTGATATTGGGATTAATATCATCCTCTCTCCCACTGGATATTAGAAACAATATCCCAGGAAAGTTGTACACCTGCTGCATTATTGGGAGTAATATAATTCTCTCCCACCTAGATATTAGGAACAATATCACAGGTGGTGTACACCCCCTGTGGTATTGAAAGGAGTATCACCCTCTCCCTCCACTGGATATTATAAACAGTAACACAACAAACAATATCACACACACTGCAATATTGGTAATAATATTGTCTCCTCCACTGTATTTAGGAACAATGTCACAAAGTAATTTACACCACCTTCGGTATTGAGAGTAATACTGTCCCCTTTCCTATTGGATATTAGAAAAAAATCTCACAGGGAGTGTGTACACCCCCTGCGATATTGGGAGTATTATCATCCTCTTCCCCCCTGGATATTAGGAACAATATCAAGGATTTTTGTACAACCCTTGCAATATTGAGAGTAATATCATACTGTCTTTTCCCAGATATTAGAAACAATATCACTGGGCGGGGGAGGGGGTTGCACACACCCTGCGATATTGGAAGTAATATTATCCTCTCTTTCCCTGGATATTAGGAACAAAAATCATAGGGCAGGTGAACATTCCCTGCGATATTTGGAGTAACATCATTCTTTTCCTTTCTGGATATTAGAAACAATATCGCAAAGCAGGTGTTCACCCCCTGCGGTATTGGAAGTAATATCAGCCTCTTAACCTTTGGATATTAGAAACAATATCACAGGGGCTGCTTTACACCCTCTGCGATTTTGAAGGTAATATCATTCCCTTTCACTCTGGATATTAGGAACAATACCACGGAAGAGGGTGTACAACCAATGCCATATTGGGAATAACATCAACCTCTCTCCCCCTGGATATTAGGAACAATATCAAAGAATTGGTGTACATTCCCTGCGATATTAAAAGTAATATCATCCTCTCCCTCCCCTAATATTAAAAACAATACCTGGGGTGGGGTATAAACTTCCTGGGATATTGGGAGTAATATTATCCTCTCCCACACTGTATAATAGAAACAGTATCAAAAGGGGTGTTGTACTCCTCATGCGATATTACAAGTAATATCATCCTCTCCCAACCTGGATATTATAAACCATATCACAGGAGAGTGTACATGCCCTGCAATATTGGGAGTAATACCATCCTCTTATCTCCTGAATATTAGGAACAATATCACAGGAGGAGTGTACACCCCTTGTGATATTGAGAGTAATATTACTTACTTCCATTCTGAAAAGTAGAAAAAATATCACACGGAGTGTGTACAGCCCTGTGATATTAGGAGAAATATTCTCCTTTCCACCACTGGATATTAGGAAAAATATCACAAAGGGGTGTACACTCTCTGCAATATTGAAAGTAATATCCTCTCCTTCAGTGGACATTAAGAACAATATTACAGGGGATGTGTAAACCACCTGCTACATTAAAAGTAATATTATCTTCTCCTTCCGCGGATATTAAAAACAATATTACAGGAAAGTTGTACACCTTCTGCCATATAAGGAGTAATATCATTTTCCCTTTCCCTGGATATAAAGAACAAAATCAAAAGAGGTGTGTATACCCCCTGCGATATCGGGAGTAATGTCATCCTTTCCCCTCCTGAATATTAGGAAAAATATTACAAGGGATTTGTACAACAACCGCGATATTAGTAGTAATGTCATCTTCTTTTCCCCTGAATATTAGGAAAAATATCACAGAGTGAATGTACACCCCCTACGATATTGAGAGTAATATTGTCATATCCACCTGTGGATATTAGAAGTAATAATGCAAAAGGGGGATGAACACCCCCTGTGGTATTGGGAGTAATATCGTCCTCTTGCCCCGTGGATACTAGGAACAATATCACAGGGGGCTTACACCCATGGAATATTTCAAATCATATCATTCTTTCTTCCACTGGATGTTAGAAACAATATCACAGGAGGGGTGTACACACTCTGCGATATTGGGGTTAATATAATCTCCACCCCCCCGATATTAGAAACAATATTACAGGTGGCATGTAACCCCCCTTGTGATATTGACAGAAATATCATCCTCTTTCCAACTGGATATAAGAAACAACAATATCACAAGAGGGGTGAATACTGAAATATTGGGATTAATATCGTATTGAGAGTAATATCGTCCTCTTCCCCCCGAATATTAGGACTAATATCACAGACTGGATTTACACCTCCTGCGATATTGAGAGTGATAGTATCCTCTCTCCCTTTGGATACTATAAACAATATCACAAAGAGGGGTATACAACCCCTCCAATATTGGGAGTAATATCCTCTTACCGCCTGAATATTAAGAACTGTATCACAGGAGGGTTTACACCTCCTGCAATATTGAGAGTCATATCATCCTCTCTTCCACTGGATATTAGAATAATTTCATCCTGTTCCTTCCTGGATATAAGGAAAAATGTCAGAGGGCGGGTGTACACCCGCTGCAATATCAGGAGTAATATCATCCTCTCTTCCTCTAGATATTAGAAACAATATCACAGGGAGCTGTACTCCGACCCTGTGATATTGAAAGTAAGATCATTATCTCTTTCCCTGGATATTAGGAACAATATAACGGGGGTTTGACACCCCCTATAATATTTGTAGTAATATCGTTCTGTCCGTTCCTGGATATTAGGAACAGTATCACAAGAAGGTTGTACACCCTTTGCGATATTGAAAGTAATAATATCCTCTCTCCTCCTGAAAGTTGGGAACAATATTACTGAGAGGGTGTACACCCCCTGCCATATTGGAAGTAATAACATCTTCTCCCTCCTGGACATTTAACACCATATCACAGGGGTGGTGATTACCCCCTGCGATATTGGGAGTAATATTATCCTCTCTCCTCTTGAATATTAGGAATAATATTACAGGGGGTGTGTACACTTTCTGTGATAATAGGAGTAATGTCATCCTCTCCTCACCTGGATATTAGGAACAATATCACAGGGAGGCTGTACACTCCCTGCAATATTGAAAGCAGTATCATCTTCTTCCACCCTGGATATTATAAGTAATATCACAGTGGGGCGTATACTCCCTGTGAAATTGGAAGTAGTATTATCCTTCTCTCCCTTTGAATATTAAAAACAATATTGCAGAAATGGTGTACACCCCCTGCCATATTACGAGTAATATTATCCTCTTCTAATCTGGATATTAGGAACAATATCACAGTGGGAGTGTACACATCCTCCGACATTGGAAGTAATATCATCTTTTTCCCCTGAATATTAGAAACAATATCACGCGGGGAGTGTCTAGGCCCTGCGACATTGGGAGTGACATCATTTATTCCCCTTCTGGATATTAGGAACAACATCATAGGGTGGTTGTACACGCCCTGCAATATTAAGAATGTTATCATCCTCCCTCTACCTGGATATTAGGAGCAATATCGCAGGGGAGTTAAGTACACTCTGCTGTACTGAGAGTAATATCATTCTCTCTCTACCTGGATATATCTATATCACAGGGGCGTATATAAGTCCTGTGATATTGAAAGTAATATCATCCTATATCCCTCTGGATATTAGGAACAATATCACAGGGGGATGTACACCTCCTGTAATACTGGGAGTAGTATTATTTTTTCCCGCCTGGATATTAGAAACAGTATAACGGGGGTGTGTACTCCCTCTACAATAGTGGGAGTAATATCATCCTCTCCACCCCTGGATATTAGGAACAATATAACCGGGAAAGGTGTACACCCCCTGCGATATTGAAAGCAATATCATTTTCTCCCCCCAAAATGATTAGGAACAATGTCACAGGGAGGCTGTACACTCCGTGCGATATTGAGAGTAATGTCATCCTCTCTTCCCCTGGATATGAAAAAATTTCAAAGAAGGTGTGTACAACCTCTGGGATATTGAGAGTAATAGCATCCTCTCCCCTCTTTAATAATAGTAACAGTATCACAGGGAGAGTGTACACCCCATGTAATATTGGGAGTCATATTATTTTCTTCTCCCTCCCTGTGTATTAGGAATACTATCACTGAGGAAGTATATTGGGAGTAGTATAATTCTCTCGTTATCTGGATGCTAGGAAAAATATCACGAGGGAATTTACACCTTCTGCGATATTGAAAGTAATATGATCCTCTTCCTCTCTTTATATTAAAAACATTATCACAGGTGTGTGTGTAATTCTCTGCGACATTGGGAATAATATCATCTTCACCTCGCTGTCTATTGAGAATAATATCACAGGGGATGTGTACACATCGTGCCATATTGCAGTTAATATCATCCTCCCTCAACCTGGATATTAAAAACAAAATTACAGGGGGGTGTACATGCCGTGCGATGTTGAGAATAATATAATCTTCTCTTCTCCTGGGTATTAGAAACAATATCACAAAGGGGTGTACTTTCCCCTATATATTAAAAGTAATATCACCCTCTGTTTCACTGGAATTTACGAACAATATTACACAAGGTTTGTAAAACTTCTGTGATATTGGGAGAAGTATAATCCTCTCCCCGTCTGGATGTTAGGAACCAAATTACAGAGGGGGTTGTATACCTCATGCGATGCGGGGAGTCATATTATCCTGTTTCCCCGTGGATATTAAAAACAAAATCCCAGGAAAGTTGTATACATACTGCGATATTGGAAGTAATATCATTCTCTCCCCACCCCTGAATATTTGAAATAATATTACAGTGGGGTTGTACACCCAATGAGATATTGAAAGTAATATCATCCTCTTCTCTCCTAAATATTAGGAAAAATATCACGAGAGGGGTCTACACTTCCTGCGATATTGGGAATAATATCATCCTCGTCCCCCCTGAATATTAGGAATAATATAACAGAGTGGGTGTACACCTCCTGTGATATTGAGAGTGATATTATACTCTCTCCTCCCAGATATTAGAAACAACATCACAAAGGGGGATGTGCACCTCCTGCAATATTGTGAGTAAGATCCTCTTCTTACCTCCTGGATATTAAGAAGTATATCAAAGGAGGATTTACACCTTCTGCAATATTGGAAGGTATATCATCCTCTCTCCCAGTAGATATTAGAAACAATCTCACGGTGGGGGTGTTTACACTCTCTGCGATATTGGCACTAATATCGTACTCTCCCCCTCTTGATATTAGGAACAATATCACAGGGGGCCGTGTAAACTCTGTGATATTGAAAGTAATATCATCTTTGTCTCCCCTGTATATTATTAACAATATAACAGGAGGGATGTACACTCCTTGCGATATTGCTAGAAATATTATCCTATTGCTCCCTTGATATTCAGAACAATATCACAAAGTAGGTGTACCCCCCCTGCAATATTGAGAGTAATATCATCCTCTCTTCTTCTAGATACTAGGACCTATATCCAAGGAAGGATGTACACTTCCTGTGATACTTGGAGTAAGATCATCTGCTTTTTCCGTTTTAGCTAAGAACAATACCAAAGGGGACGTTCACACACTCTGTGATATTGGACTAATATCATTCTTTCACTTCCTGGATATTAGCAACAATATCACAGGATGGGGGTGTTCACTTCTGCGATATTGGGAGCAGCTTCTTAACTTTTGTATATTAGGAACAATATCACTGAAGAAATGTACACCCTCTATGATATAGAGGTGTACAGGGTGTGTAGGGTGTAAAATCATCCTCTTTCTCCTTGGATATTAGGAACAATATCACAGAAGAGGGTACACTCCCTGCGACATTGAAAGTAATATCATTTTTTTCTCCCTTTATATTAGGAACAATATCACAGGGAGGTGTAAATACCTTGAGATATTGAAAGTAATATAATCCTCTTCCCTTCTGTATATTAAGAATAATATCACAGATAGGGTGTACACCCGTTGCGATATTGCAAGCAATAACATCATCTCCCAAACTGGATATTAAATACGATATCACGGGGCAGTGTACACTCCCTGTAATATTGGGAGTAATAGTATCTTCTGCTTTTAATGATATTTGGAAAAATATCACAGGAAGAATGTACGGTTTCTGCGATATTGAGAGTAATACTATCATCTCCCTCCTTGGATATTAGAACCAATATGACGGGGAGGGGGAGGGGAACAGCTCCTCCAATATTGGAAGTCGTATTATCCTCTCCGCCACTGGATTTTAGGAACAATATCACAGAGGGGTGTACACCCTCTGCGATATTGAAAGTAATATCATTCTCTTATTAACTGGATTTTAAAAACAGTATCACAGTGGGTGTGTAAACCCCCTGCGTTATTGGGATTAATATGTCCTCTTCTCCACTGAATATTAGAAACAAAATTACAGGGAAGGTGTAGATCCCCTGCGATATTGGGAGCAAGATCATCCTCTCCCCCTCTGAATATTAGGAACAATATCACAGAAAATGTGTACACCCCCTGGGATATTGGGAGTAATATCATCCTCTTCCCTTCTGGATATTAGGAACAATATCACAGTGGGAGTGTACACCCCGTGAGATATTGGAAGTAATACCATCCTTTTTCTCCCTGGATATTACAAACAATATCACAAAGGGGGTGTACAGCCCCTGCGATATTGGGAGTTACATTAATTTCTCCCAACCTAAGTATTAGACACAGTATCACAGAAGTTGTACACTCCCAGCGATACTGAGAAAAGTATCATCCTCTTTTTCCCTTGCAAGACTCCGTCTCAAAAAAAAAAAAAAAAAAAAAAAAATTATTTCAAAGTGGGGCGATGCGCAACCTATGGGATATTAAGAGTAATATCCTCTCCCCCAACTAAATATTAGGAACAATATCACAGGGAGGGCGGACACTCCATGCGATATTGGGAGTCATATTATTCTCTCTTCCCCACTAGGTATTAGAAACAATACCACAGAGGGAGTGTACACACCCGGCGATATTGGGAGTTATATCACCATCTTCCCGCCTTAATATTAGGAAAAATATCACTGGGAAATTTTACGACACTGCGATATTGATAGTAATATAATCCTCTTCCTCCTTTCATATTAAAAGCAATATCACAGGGCGGGTGTAAACACCCTGTAGTATTTGAAGTAATACCATCCTCTCCCCATCCTGTATATTAGAAAGAATATCACAGGGAGTGTGTACACCCCATGCGATATTGCAAGTAATATCATTCTCTCTTCCTCTAGATATTAGAAAAAAATATTACAGGGGGGTGTACACCATCTGTGATATTGAAAGTAATATAATCCTTTTCCTCCCTTATTATTAAAAATAATATTATGGGAGGCATGTAAACTTCTCGCGACTTTAGGAATAATACCATCCTCTCCCAAACCCTCTCCGTATATTGAGAATAATATCAGAGGGGGGTTGTACACGCTGTGTGATATTGCAGGTAATGTCATCCTCTCTCAACTTGGATTTTTTAAAAAAAAATCACAGATGAGTGTACATGCCATATGATATTGGGAATAATATTATACTCTCTGCTCTTAAATGTTAGAAACAATATCACAGGGGGAGTGTACGCCACCTGCAATATTGAAAGTAATATCATTTTCTCCTCCTCATGTATATTAGAAACAATATCATAGGGAGGGGGGAACAGCCTCTGCGTGGTTAGGGGTAAAATTATCCTCTCCCCTCCTGGATATTAGGAGGAATATCACAGAGGGGGGTACAGTCCCTGTGATACTGCAAGTAACGTCATACTCGCCTTCACTGGAAATCAGGAACAATATCACAGTGGGTGTGTAGACCTTCTGCTATATTGGGAGCAATATCATCCTCTCCCCGTCTGGATATTAGGAACAATATTACAGAGCGGTGTACACCTCTTGTGATATTGGGAGTCATATGACCCTCTCGCCCCAAGATATTAAAAACAATATCACAGGAAAGTTGTACACCTGTTGCTATATTGGAAGTAATATCATCCTCTCTCCCCACTTAATATTTGGAAAAAATTCACAATGGCGTGTACACCCCCTGCGATATTGACAGTAACAATATACTCTCACCTCCTAGATATTAAAAGCAATATCACGGGAGGGGTCTACAATTCCTGCGGTATTGAAAGTAATATCATACTCTTTCTCCCTGAATATGAGGACTAATATCAGAGGGTGGGAGTATGCCTCCTGCGATGTTGAGAGTAGAATTATCCTCTCCCCTCCTGGATATTAGAAACAATATCACAAAGGGAGGTGTACACCTCCTGCAATATTGGGAATAATATTATCCTCTCCCCGCCTGGATATTAAGAACAATATCACAGAAGGGTTTACACGTCCTGCGATATCGGAAGTAGTATCACCCTCTCTTTCACTGGAAATTACAATCTCACGGGGGGCGGGTGTACACCCCGTGCGATATTGGGAGTAATATCATCCTCTGCCCCTCTTGATATTAGAAACAATAACACAAGGGGCGTGTAAACCATCTGTAATATTGACAGTAATATCCTCTTCTCTGAATATTAGGAACAATATCACAGGAGGTGTGTACACCCCCTGCTATGTTGTGAGTAATATCATCCTCTTCTCCCCTTGATATTAGAAACAATATCAAAAAGCGAGTGTACACCACCTGCAATATTGGGAGTAATATCATTCTCTCTTCTTCTAGATATTAGGAACAACATAACAGATGGAAAGTACACCTTCTGCAATATTGGAAGTAATATCATCCGCTCCTTTTCTGGATGTTAGGAACAATATCAAAGGAGGGGTTAACACCCTCTGTAATACTGGAGTAACATAAATTTTTCCCTTCATTGATATTAGCAACGGTATCACGGGGGCGAGGGAATGTTCACTTCTGCGATGTTGAGAGTTAGAGCAGGCTCTTAACCATTGGATATTAGGAACAATATCACCGAAGTGGGGTACACCCCCTACGATATTAGGAGTAATATCATCCTCTCCCTCCCTGGATATTATGAGCAATATCACACCCCGTGCGATATTGGTGCGATGTTGAAAGTAATATCATCCTCTATTTCCCTTTATACTAGGAACAATCTTACAGCGTTGGGAGAGACTCTCTGCGATATTGGGAGTAATATCATCGTTTCCCTTTCTGTATATTAGAAACAATATCACGGGAGGGAGGTGTACACCCCACTCAATATTCCAGGCAATGTCATTATCTCCCAACCTGGATATTAAAAACAATATCACAGGGGGGTGTACACGCCCTGAGATGTTGGGAGTAATATTATCCTCTTCCCTTCTTGATTTTAGAAACAATATCACAGGAAGAGTGTACACTTCCTGTGAAATTGAGACTAATATTATCTCACCACCCCCATGAATATTAGAGACAATATAACAGGGGTGTGTGTACAGCTCCCTCGATATTGGGAGACATATTATCCCATTTGTCCCTAGATATTAGGAACAATATCACAGGGGTGTGTACATCCAATGCGACATTGAAAGTAATATCATTCTCTTTCACTGGGGATTAGAAACAGTATCACAGGGGGTGGGTAAATCCCCTTCAATATTGAAAGTAATATTATCCTTTCCCACCCTGGACATTAGGAACAATATTACAAGGGGAGTGTACACCTTCTGAGATATTGGAAGTAAGATCATCCGCCCCCTCTCTGAATATTAGCAACAATTTCAGAGAAATGGTTTACCCCCCACCTCCCACTATATTGGGAGTAATACCATCCTTTTCCCTTCTGGATATTAGGAAAAATATCACATGGAGAGTGTATACCCCTTGAGATATTGGAGGTAATACCATCCTCTTTATCCTTGAATATTAGAAACAATATCACAAAGGGAGTGTACAACCCCTGCGATATTGGGAATGATATCATTTATTCCCCCCTGGATACTAGAAACAATATAACAAGAGGGCTGTACACCCCCTGAGATATTGGGAATGATATCAACCTCTCTCCCCCTGGACACTAGGAACAATATCACAGGGGTAGTTTACACCCCCTGCTATATTGGGAGTAATTTCATCTTTTTCCCCCCAAATACTGGAAACTATACCATGGGGGGAAGGGGATGTACAATACCTGCGATATTGAAAGTAATATTCTCTCTTCCTCTGAATATTACAAACAATATCACAAATGGATTGTAAAACCCCTTTGATAATAGAATTAATATCGTTTTATCTCCGCTTGGATATTAGAAACAATATCAAGGGTGGGGAGGATGTACACCATCTGTGATAGTGAAAGTAATATCACCCTTTCTTCACTGGGATATTAGGAATAATATCACTGGGGGAGGTGTACACCCCCTGCAATATTGGGAGTAATATTATTTTCTCCCGACTTAAATATTAAGAACAATATAACAGGGGGAGCGTACACCTCTTGTGATATTGAGAATAATATCGTCTTCTCTTCCCATGGATATTAGGAAAAATATCAAAAGGGAGGTGTACACCCCAAGGGATACTGGAAGTAATATCATGCTCTACCTCATTAAATATTAGGAACAATTTCAAAGGGAGGGTGTACACCCCTACGATTTTGAGAGTAATATCATCCTCTCCTCCCTCCCCGTATATTAGGAACAATATCACAGAGGGAGTGTACACAAACTGCGATATTGGGAGTAATATCATCCTCTCTCCCTCTGGATGTTAGGAAAAATATCACTGGGAAGGTGTAAATCCCCTGCGATATTGAAAGTAATGTAATTATCTTCCTCCCTTCGTACTACAAATAATATCACGGGGGGAGTGGTGTGAACTCCCTGCGGTATTTTGAGTAATAGCATCCCCTTTCACCCTGTATATTACGAGCAGTATCTCAGAGGGTGTATACACCCCGTGCGATATTGCAAGTAGTATAATTCTCTCCCAACCCGGATATTAAAGACAGTATCACAGGAGGACGTACATGCCCTGCGATACTGGGAGTAATATTATCCTCTTCTCTCCTGGATATTAGAAACAATATCACAGGGGGAGTGTACACCCCCTGTGATATAGAGAGTAACATCATTTTCTCCCCACTGGATATTAGAAACAGTATCACGGGGGGTTGTACAGCCCCTGCGATATTAGGAGTGATATTATTTTATTTCCCTCCCGCCCAGATATTAGGAGCAATATCACAGGAAAGTGTAAACTCCCTGCGATACTGAAAGTAATATCATCCTCTCTTTCACTGGAAATTAAGAACAATGTTACAAAATGTGATATTGGTAGTAATATCATCCTCTTTCCACCACAGTATTAGAAGAAATATTACGGAAGGTGTGTACACTCCCTACAATATTGGAAGTAATATCATCCTCTCTACATTTTGATATTAAAAACCATATTACAGACAAGTTGTACACTTGCTGCCATATTGGGAGTAATATCATCCTCTTGTCAACTGAGTATTAGAAACAACATCACAGAAGGGTGTACACTCTCTCACTCTCAATGATATAGAGAGTAATAGCATTTTCTCCCTCCCTGGATATTAGAAACAATATAACATGGAAGGTGTACAGCCCCTGCGATATTGGGAGTAATCTTATTTGCCCGCCCCCTGGATATTAGGAACAATGTCACAGGGAGTTGTACACCCTCTGCGGTATTGAAAGTAATATCATCGTCTCCCTTCGTGGATTTTAGAAACAATATCACAAGAAGGGTGTACAAGCTTTGCAATATTTGGAATAATATCATTCTCTTCCTCTCTGGATATTAGGAACAATATTACAAGGGGGTGTACACTTCCTGCGAAATTGGGAGTAATATCATCTTCTCCCCGCCTGGATATAAGGAACAATATCACAGCGGGGTGTACCAGTCTGCGATGTTGGGAGTAATATCATCCTGTCCCCACCTCCCGATATGAAAAACAATATCACAAGGGGGAGCACACTACTTGAGATATTGGGAATAATGTCATCCTCTCTCTCCCTGGATATTAAGAGCAATATCACAGGTGGTGTGTACAGTTTCTGCGATAATGGGAGTAATGTCATCCTCTCCCATCCTGGATATTAGAAGCAATATCAAAGGATGGGTGTACACTTTCTGCGATATTCAAAATAGTATCATCATTTTTCCCCGTGGATATTATGAACAATATCACAAGGGGTGTACATCCCCCGTGATATTGGGAGTAAGATAATCTTCTCCCCCTCTGAATATTAGGAAGAATATCA
>NW_012104521.1:1367665-1416732 GCF_000951045.1 Mandrillus leucophaeus
CAAAGGGAGGGTGTACACCCCTACGATTTTGAGAGTAATATCATCCTCTCCTCCCTCCCCGTATATTAGGAACAATATCACAGAGGGAGTGTACACAAACTGCGATATTGGGAGTAATATCATCCTCTCTCCCTCTGGATGTTAGGAAAAATATCACTGGGAAGGTGTAAATCCCCTGCGATATTGAAAGTAATGTAATTATCTTCCTCCCTTCGTACTACAAATAATATCACGGGGGGAGTGGTGTGAACTCCCTGCGGTATTTTGAGTAATAGCATCCCCTTTCACCCTGTATATTACGAGCAGTATCTCAGAGGGTGTATACACCCCGTGCGATATTGCAAGTAGTATAATTCTCTCCCAACCCGGATATTAAAGACAGTATCACAGGAGGACGTACATGCCCTGCGATACTGGGAGTAATATTATCCTCTTCTCTCCTGGATATTAGAAACAATATCACAGGGGGAGTGTACACCCCCTGTGATATAGAGAGTAACATCATTTTCTCCCCACTGGATATTAGAAACAGTATCACGGGGGGTTGTACAGCCCCTGCGATATTAGGAGTGATATTATTTTATTTCCCTCCCGCCCAGATATTAGGAGCAATATCACAGGAAAGTGTAAACTCCCTGCGATACTGAAAGTAATATCATCCTCTCTTTCACTGGAAATTAAGAACAATGTTACAAAATGTGATATTGGTAGTAATATCATCCTCTTTCCACCACAGTATTAGAAGAAATATTACGGAAGGTGTGTACACTCCCTACAATATTGGAAGTAATATCATCCTCTCTACATTTTGATATTAAAAACCATATTACAGACAAGTTGTACACTTGCTGCCATATTGGGAGTAATATCATCCTCTTGTCAACTGAGTATTAGAAACAACATCACAGAAGGGTGTACACTCTCTCACTCTCAATGATATAGAGAGTAATAGCATTTTCTCCCTCCCTGGATATTAGAAACAATATAACATGGAAGGTGTACAGCCCCTGCGATATTGGGAGTAATCTTATTTGCCCGCCCCCTGGATATTAGGAACAATGTCACAGGGAGTTGTACACCCTCTGCGGTATTGAAAGTAATATCATCGTCTCCCTTCGTGGATTTTAGAAACAATATCACAAGAAGGGTGTACAAGCTTTGCAATATTTGGAATAATATCATTCTCTTCCTCTCTGGATATTAGGAACAATATTACAAGGGGGTGTACACTTCCTGCGAAATTGGGAGTAATATCATCTTCTCCCCGCCTGGATATAAGGAACAATATCACAGCGGGGTGTACCAGTCTGCGATGTTGGGAGTAATATCATCCTGTCCCCACCTCCCGATATGAAAAACAATATCACAAGGGGGAGCACACTACTTGAGATATTGGGAATAATGTCATCCTCTCTCTCCCTGGATATTAAGAGCAATATCACAGGTGGTGTGTACAGTTTCTGCGATAATGGGAGTAATGTCATCCTCTCCCATCCTGGATATTAGAAGCAATATCAAAGGATGGGTGTACACTTTCTGCGATATTCAAAATAGTATCATCATTTTTCCCCGTGGATATTATGAACAATATCACAAGGGGTGTACATCCCCCGTGATATTGGGAGTAAGATAATCTTCTCCCCCTCTGAATATTAGGAAGAATATCACAGGAAGGGTGTACACTTCCTGCGATATTGGGAGTTATATCACCCTCCTCTCTTCTGGTTATTAGGAACAATTTCACAGTAGGAGTGTACACTCCCTGCGATATTGGAAGTAACCCCATCCTTTTTCCCACTAGATATTAGAAACAATATCACCAAAGGGGTGTACACCTTCTGTGATATTGAGAGTGACAGCATTTATTTCCCTCTTGATATTAGGAACAATATCACAGGGGGTTGTACACCCCCTAAGATATTGAGAGTGATATCATTTTCTGCCCCCCCATATTGGGAAGAATATCACAATGATTTGTACACCCCATGCGATATTGCAAGTAATAGTGGATATTAAGAACAATATCACAGTAGAGTGTACTCCCAAACTGGATATTAAGAACAATATCACAGTAGAGTGTACACGCCCTGCGATATTGGGAGTAATGTCGTCCTCTCCTCTCCTGGATATTAGAAACAATATCACAGGGGGAGTGTACACGCTCTGCGATATTGAGATTAATATTATTTTCTCTCCCCAGATATTAAAAACAATGTCAAAGAGGGGGGTATACAGCCGTTGCGGTATTGGGAGTAGTATTATCTTCTCCCCCCATCCCGGATTTTAGAAACAGTATTTACAGGGGGGTGTACACCCCCTGCGAAATTGAAAGTAATATTATCTTTTCCTTCACTGGAAATTGAGAACAATATCACAGGGGTTGTGTAAACCTCCTCAGATGTTGGAAGTATTGTCATCCTCTTGTTGGGATTCACTCAGGATTGTGGCAGAAATATTAAAGAGAAATATTAGGGGAGGTTATAGGGAATAGGCACAAACCGTTGTAGAAGGCTGAAAGATTACACAGCTTGTAATAAATGAACAGGCTGAAGGCTCTGGTTCTTCCCTTAGAGCATTAGATCACAGGGTAAAGACAAGGGACAATAGAGGCTTCCCCGGTTAAGTCTGTTTACCCTACCTCTATAAAGTAATCTTTAAGCCAGATGGCCCTCTGGAGGGAAGGCCGACCAGGGAAATTGCCCCCTAATGGTATTTACTTTAGGCTGCGGTACCTGAGCTTTAATCATTTGTAGAACTACTCTCTTAACCATGTTAATTATCCTGAAGTGTGTTTACTCAAAGCTTCTGTTGCTAATTCTATACTAAATAAATGCCTGGAGTACCAGCTGAACGGGGCTGGCCAGCAGTGACAAACCTCTTTTGGTGTGTAGGCGGTCGGACACTCATCAGGACCGGTAAAACAGAATATCTGTGTGTCAGTGTGCGTTTATTCATCCGTCGCCAGGTTAGGAGTCTGCAAGGGACAGACTCCCCGCCGCTAGTGCCACTGTGAAAGGAGCGCTACTTCATCCTCTCTCCCCATGGATATTAGGAATAATATTACGGGGCGGGGTGTACACCCACTGCAATATTAGGAGTAATATCAGCCTCTCCCCCCCGGATATTAAAAACAATATCAAAGGAAAGCTGTACACCTGCTGCGATATTGAGTAATACCATCTCTTCCCTCCTTGATATTAGATACAATATCACAGGTGGGGTGTACAACCTCTATTATAGTGAGAGTAACACCCTTTCCACTCCTCGATATTAGAAACAATATCACCGGGGGTGGTGTACTTTCCCTGCGATATTGAGAGGAATGTCATTTTCTCCCAATCTAAATATTAAGAATAATATCACAGAGGAGGTTCCCCCCCGACTTGCGATATTGAGATTAATATCATCCTATCCACCACTGTGTATTAGGAAAAATAACAAAGGGTGGGTGTACACCCCTTGGGAAAATAGAAGTTGTATTCTCTCTCCACCTAAATATTTGGAAAAATATCAAAGGAAGGGTGTATAACACTTCGATATTTGGAGCAATATTGTCGTCTCGCCCCTTCTTATTAGGAAAAATATCATACAGTGAGTGTACACTTCCTGCAATATTAAGAGTAATATAATCCTCTATTCCCCTGTATATTAGGAAAAATATCACTGGGAAGGTGTACAACTCCTGCGATATTGAAAATAATATAATCCTCATCCTCCCTTCATACTATTAAAAAAAAATCACAAGGAGGGTATAAAATCCCCGTAATATTGGGAATAATATAATCCTCTCCCCCACCCCCTTATACTAGGAGCAATATTACAGGGGGTGTGTACAATCCATGCCATATTGCAAGTAATATCATCTTCCCCCAACCTGGATATTAAAAACAATATCACCGGAGGGTGTAAAAGTCCTGCGATATTAAGAGTAATATCATCCTCTCCTCTCCTGGGTATTAGAGATAATACCCCACCCCAAGATATTGTTCCCAATATGAATGGAGAGACAGGATGATATTATTTTCAATGTCGCAGGGGGTGTACACCAATTCTGTGATATTGTTCCTAATATCCAGCGAGGAGAGGTTATTACTCCCAATATCACAGGGGGTGTACAACTTCTCTTGTGATATTATTTCTAATATCCTGGGGGAAAGAGGATGATGTTGGGAGTCACAATTCCTGTGATATTGGAAATAATATCATCCTCTTACCTCCTGGATATTAGGAACAATATCACAGAGGGAGCATACACCCACTGCGATACTGATAGTAAAATTATTTACTACCCTTCTGGATATTAGAAACAACATCACAAGGGGTGCGCACAGCCCCTGCAATATTGGGAGTAATATTATTTTCTCCCCCTCCCGGATATTAGAAAAAATATCACAGGTGTTGTACACACCCTGTGATATAGAAAGTAATATCATCCTCTTCTTTACTGGACACTAAGAACAATATTACTGGGGGTGTGTAAACCCCCTGAGATATTTAAAGTAATATTCTCCTCTCCTCCTCGGGATATTAAAAACAATATTACAGGAAAGTTCACACTTTCTGCGATATTGGGAGAAATATCATTTCCTTCCTCCCTGAATAGTAAGAACAATATTAAGGGGGGTGTACAGCCCCTGCAATATTTGGAGTAATCTTTTCCTCTCCTGGATATTAGGAACAACATTACAGGTGTTTTGTACATCCCTTGCGATATTGGGATTAATATCATCCTCTTCTCCCCTGGATATTAGAAAGAATATCTCAAAGGGAAGGTGTACACCTGCGATATTGGGAGTAATATCATCCTCTTGCTCCCTGTGTATTAGAAAATATACCACAGGGGACTTGCACTGATGCAATATTGGAAGTCATATTAGCCTTTCTTCCACTGGATAGTAGAAACAATCTCACAGGAGGAGTGTACACCCCCTGCGATGTTGGGAGTAGTATAATCTCTTCCCCCCCACTTTACATTAAAAGCAATGCCACAGGGGGTGTAACCTCCCTGTGATATTGACAGTAATATCATCCTCTCCTTATATCACTGGATATAAGGAACAATATCACAAGAGGGATGTACACCCCATGCGATATTAGGAATAATATCATCTTCTTTTCTCCTGAGTATTAGGAACAGTATCACAGGGCGGGTGTACACTCCCTGCAATATAGGGAGTAATATCATCCTCTCTTCCTCCAGATATTAGGAACAATATCACACGGGGAGTGTCCACCCGTGGTATTGGGAGTAATATCATCATCTTTTTCCGTGGATATTAGAAACAATATCATGGAGCGGGACTTACACCCCCTATGATATTTGTGGTAATATCATTCTGTTCCCTCCTGGATATTAGAAACAATATCACAAGAAGGTTGTACATCCGTTGCAATATTGGAGTAACATCATCCTCTCTCCCCCTGAAAATTAGCAACAATATTACAGGAAGCCTGTACACCTCCTGTCATATTGGGAGTAATATCATTTTCTCTCCCCCTGGATATTTAATGCAATATCCCACGGGTGGTGTATACCCCCTGCGAAATTGGAAGTAATATCATCCTTTTCTCCCTTGATATTAGAAACAATATCAAAAGCGGGTGTACACCCCTTGCAATATTGGGAGTAATATCTTTCTTTGGAAATTATGAACAATATCACAGGGGGTGTGTACAGTTTCTGAAATGATGGGAGTAATGTCATTCTCTCCCCCCTGGATATTAAAAACAATATCGCATGGTGGGTTTACACTCCCTGCAATATTGAAAGCAGTATCATCCTCTTTTCTCCTGGACATTAAAAACAATACCACATGGGGGGTGTATACCCCCTGCAATATTGGAAGTAATATCCTCTCCCCTTCTGAATATTAAAAGCAATATATCACAGAAAGGGTTTACACCCTCTGTGATATTAGGAGTAATATCATCCTCTTCTCTTCTGGATATTAGGAACATTATCACAGTGGGAGAGTACACTCCCTGCGACACTGGAAGTAGCATCATCCTCTTTCCTCCTAAATATTAGAAACAATATCACAGGGGAGATTTACACCCACCATGATATTGGGAGTGGTATAATTTATTCCCCTTCTGGATATTAGTAATGATATCACAGGGTGGGTGTACACCTCCTGCCGTATTAAGAACGATATCATCCTCTCTCTTTCTTGATATTAGGAACAATATTACAGGGGAAGTGAACACCCCCTGATATATTGAGTGTAATATCTAATTGGGTGTATTATAACAATTTATGCTAGAACAATATACCCTTAGGAATATAAATTGTTCTACCACAAAGACACATGCACACATATGTTCACAACAGAAAAAACATGGAAGCAACCTAAATGCTTATCAATGGTAGACTGGATAAAGAAAATGTGGTACATATACACCATGGAATACTCTACAGGCATAAAAAAGAATGAGGTCATGTTCTCTGCAGTAACATGGATGGAGCTGGAGGCCATTGTCTTAGGGAAACCAACACAGGAACAGAAAAACAACATGTGTTCTCCCTTTGAAGTGGAAACTAAACAACAAGAATACATGGACACAAAAAGGGGAACAGCAAACGCAGGGGCCTACTTGAGGGTGAAGAATAAGAAGGAGAGGATTAGCAAGAACACTTATTGGGTATTATGCTTATTACCTGGGTGCTGAAATAAACTGTACAACAAACCCTCATGACACACAATTTATCTATATAAGAAACCTACACATTTGCCACTGAACCTAAAATAGAAGTTCAAAGAAAAGGAAAATGAGAGTGCTAGAACAGAATATTTTCAAAATTCTTTTTCATGTGATAGAACTCATGACCTTATTATGGATTTTACTGAGACCACAGAATATTTATGGGGCACTGCACTACAAAGAGAATATATCTCTCCTCATTTTTACTGTGCAAATTTTGTATATTTTTCTACATGTTGTGGATATGGACTAAAACAAGGGAGAAATACTTTAATATCAGGAAAAACACAAAATATATTCCAACTAAACTTTGGAAATCAGATTTGCGATTCCATCATGCTATGATCTGCACTAAATTGTATATTAGGTGCTGGGTCAAATATAAAGATCCAAATTACCCTACTTTTAACTTCAAGGAGCTTGCAATTTACCTCTAGCCCCTGTGGCAGGAGAGGAAGATAACTTGAGTCTGGAAGGGCTGAGAAAATTCTACTGTCTGATTGTAGTTAGAATCTTACCTCTGGTTTCACTGGCTTCACTTTATTTTACTTAAAATTACTCATCCCAACTCTGAAGTTAATGATGTATGTCTAACACCAAACATCAATTGTTCTTATTCATCTACAGCTTGATAGTGAACATTGACATATGTGGGCAAAAATAAACAAGACTTAATGAGTGTTAAAATTGAACCATGACCTTGAAGGGCTTGCACAATGTTGACAATTTATCATTTTTAAGTTGAGCAGTATTGTAATATAAGCAAGAGGATCTGTACATGGAAGATAACCTGCCATTCCTAAAATACATCATTTGATAGTAACAACACTTAATAGACACCCACACGAACCTAATGACAACCATTTGTTACCTTGAAGACAAGAATGCTCTTTTGTGGGAATACTTGGTACTATGAAATTAGTTTTCTCTAAATTGTTGTTATTCACTTTTTTATTAGTAGCTGACATTTATTACATGATGATCTATTTGTTCATGAATTGCATGCTGATTTAATAAGACATGATGAATTGAAAGCATTGAGTGTAGTCTCTGTCCTTAATGCTCCAAGTTTCCTCCTCATTGCATGAAACATACATTTAGAATTACCCTAAAAGTAAAATTCATGCATAGTATTCTTTATGCTATGAGACACTTCAAAGCAAAATCAACTCAGTAAGTTATTATTTAAAAGTGACTTTGAACTCAGGATTATATCAGGCAAGAGGGCCTGAATATAAAAACAGGTTAAAAGAAGTTACCTGCCAGTTGGAGTTTACTCTTATATTGGAAAATAAATTATATATATAAATATAAGTATATAAAAATATATTCACATCTTTGAATTTACATATGAAAACATATAAAATTTACATGTGAAAACATATATGTGTGCACATGTATATGTGTTATACTTTCTGACATATACATATGCATGTACATATATGCTGAACATTTCAAGATACTGAAAATGTCTTTATTCCAAAGTCAGTAAAACAGGGTTGTTTTATTTTTTCCCTTTGTACTGTATTTTGAAAGGGAGTGCCATGCCAAGGTTATAGCAATGCAATTGTTTGCTTCTAGTAGAGTCTTCAAATTTATGTCTTTCATCTTTCACCACTGAAAATCTAAATAAAATACTGTAATTATAAATTTTATGAAAATGTTTTTTAAACAAAAAATACACAGAAAAATGTTTTCATTATTGTAATACTTTCTCTTTTGCTAAATTTTCTCCACAATAAGTGTGAATCTTATACTTTTCACTTTGAATGCTAACATGTCTTAGGCAAAACTTCCCATCAGACTTAGAACTCATTAATCATTCATAGCACAACTAGCTTTCTTCACCTCCTCCACAAATCTAGGATACTGGTATGGAAACATACATTGAAAGATGTCCAGGTCATAAATTAAAAGCTTAAACTAATGATATATTTTGAATGATTTCATTAATCATAACATTCCCACATTGGAAGAGAATTTTAATCTAGTCTCAGCCCCCATCCAAAGCAATAATTACTTTCAGAACATTTTAGATATATTGCTATTTAGCTTTTGCCTGAATTGCTTCACAAAACAATCCTTTCCAATATTAGGTATCTTAAATTGTTAGGAATTGTTTAAGATCTATCTTGAAATTTCTTCCCATATGTCCTAACCCTAACACCCATATAATGTCTGTCAAATGCTAAGTCAATAATTATGTTCCCTTTTGTGCCTCTCACTCAGGCTAAACATATCCTGTATCCTCAACCATTCATTGTGTGAAGCAAGAGCTTTACAAATCCTTTCAATGTCTCTCTTAGTTAGCTTCCTGGGGTTATATTTTAACTGCCTAATATCTTTATAACATGGAACTTGTAACTCAACCTAATACCTTGCTTTTTGTAGAATGTGACTTTAGATCACGAAGAAACTATTACTTCCCATTTTTGGTACTTGTATTTGTGCAATATAAGCTTTCATTGTTTTTCAATGAGTATTTTATATTGCTAATTCTTAATGTGCTTTGTGTCAAAATAAACCCTTTCACATAAACTTATGCTAAGCCAAGATTCTGCCCTACTATGGTTAAGAGATGAGAAGTGAACAAAGAGAGAACAAAGAACAATATAATAGAGTTTAAAGAAGGAAGTGTGGTTCACAGCATTCAGTATAGCAGGGAGAGTGAGGAAGATGAGGACTGGAGAGAAAGAGAAGACTTAGCCTATGGCGGTCAGTACTCGCTCAACCTTAAGATAGTAACTTTAGTACAAATGAGGTAATAAAAGTTTAAGAAGTGAGTAGAGTAAGTATAAGGAAGTCCTTCGAGGATTTGGAATACGAAAGTGTGAAAGGAAGCACTTCTGAGGGGAAAAATGCTCAAGTGATTTGTTTTTGTTTTGTTTTGCTTTTTCTTAGGAGAGAAGTAGGGAATAAGTTTTTGGCTAAGGAAAAGGAGCTAGGGATTATTCTCTCTTCTTTTACAGTTAGAATTATTTGTATACTGACATTCTCTGTGCACTGTCATCAGCATCTTGAAAGCAGGACTGATTCTCATTAGACTTTTTAGCACTCTGTTATTCACATCACAGGCACTACAAAGATATTTGTTGAATTGAATTGTGTTGTTTCGCCCAATGGGCACGTTTCTTCAGAGGTTACTCTAAGTAATTCTGCAATCACAGCAGCAACTTTATTTCATTTTCTTGTTTTGTTTCTTCCTTGGTCTGTAAAAGGTAAAAATATAAAATAAAATAATAATCAGGAAGAGAAATTTTAGATACATATTAGCAACTTTTTTGGTATATCTGGTTAACATATAAAGACAAGAGACAGTAAAGATTACCAAAGGAATGGTTGTAAATAGAGAAGACAAGAGGAACAAGGACTAGGCCTGGAGCACTACAATATTTTATTATTATTATTATTATTATTATTATTATTGTTATTATCATACTTTAAGTTCTGGATTACATGTGTGGAACGTGCAGTTTTGTTACATAGGTATACATGTGCCCTGGTGGTTTGCTGCATCCATCAACCCATTACCTACATTAGGTATTTCTCCTAACATTATCCGTCCCCTAGCACCCCACACCCCGACAGATCACGGTGTTTGATGTTCCCCTCCCTGTGTTCATATGTTCTCATTGTTCAACTCCCACTTATAAGTGAGATGCGGTGTTTGGTTTTCTGATCTTAATGATAGCTTGCTGAGAATGATGGGTTCCAGCTTTATAAATGTCCCTGCAAAGGACATGAACTCATCCTTTTTTGTGGCTACAAAAAGGATGTGGCAATAAACATATGTGTGCATGTGTCTTTATCATAGAATGATTTATAATCCTTTGGGTATATGCCCAGTAATGGGATTGCTGGATCAAATGATATTTCTAGTTCTAGATCCTTGAGGAATCACCACATTGTCTTCCACAATGGTTGAACTAATTTATACTCCTACCAACAATGTAAAAGTGTTGCTATTTCTCCATAACCTCTCAAGCACCTGTTGTTTCCTGACTTTTTAATGATCACCATTCTAACTGGCATGAGATGGTGTCTCATTGTGGTTTTGATTTGCATTTCTCTAATTACCATTGATGAGCATATTTTCATATGTCTGTTGGCTGAATAAATGTCTTCTTTTGAGAAATGCCTGTTCATATCTTTTCCCAGTTTTTGATGGGGTTGTTTGTTTTTTTCTTGTAAATTTCTTTAAGTTATTTGTAGATTCTGGATGTCATCTCAAGAGAGTGTTAGCCTTTTGTCAGATGGATAGATTGCAAAAATTTTCTCCCATTCTGTAGGTTGCCTGTTCACTCTGATGATAGTTTCTTTTGCTGTGCAGAAGCTCTTTAGTTTAGTTAGATCCCATTTCCAATTTTAGCTTTTGTTGCCATTGCTTTTGGTGCTTTAGACATGAAGTCTTTGCCCGTGTCTGTGTCCCGAATGATATTGCTCAGGTTTTCTTCTAAGATTTTTATGGTCCTATGTCTTACATTTAAGTTTTTGATCCATCTTGAGTTGATTTTTGTATAAGGTGTGAGGAAGGGGTCCAGTTTCAGTTTTCTGCATATGACTAGCCAGTTTTCCCAACACCATTTATTAAATAGGAAATCTTTTCCCCATTGCTTGTGTGTGTCAGGTTTGTCAAAGATCAGATGTTTGTAGCTGTGTGGTGTTATTTCTGAGGCCTCCGTTCTGTTCCATTGGTCTATATCTCTGTTTTGGTACCAGTACCGTGCTGTTTTGGTTACTGTAGTCTTGTACTATAGTTTGAAGTCAGGTAGCATGATGCTTCCAGCTTTGTTCTTCTGGCCCAGGATTGTCTTGGCTATGTGGGCTCTTTTTTGGTCCCATATCAAGTTTAAAGTAGGTTTTCTCCAATTCTGTAAAGAAAGTCAGTGGTGGCTTGATGGGGATAGCATTGAATCTATAAATTGCTTTGGGAAAAATGGCCATTTTCATAATATCGATTCTTCCTATCCATGAGCATGGAATGTTTTTCCATTTGTTTGAGTCCTCTCTTATTTCCTTGAGCAGTAGTTTCTAGTTCTCCTTGAAGAGGTCCTTCACACCCCTTGTACGTTGTATTCTTACGTATTTTATTCTCCTTGTAGCAATTGTGAATGGGAGTTCACTCATGATTTGGCTCTCTGTTTGTCTATTATTGGTGTATAGTAATGTTTGATTTTTGCACATTGATTTTGTATCCTGAGACTTTACTGAAGTTGCTTATCAGCTTAAGGAGATTTGGGGCTGAAACAATGGGGTTTTCTAAATATACAATCATGTCATCTGTAAACAGAGATAGTTTGACTTCCTCTCTTCCTATTTGAATATCCTTTACTGCTTTCTCTTGCCTGATTGCCATGGCCAGAAATTCCAATACTATGTTGAATAGGAGTAGTGAGAGAGTGCATCCTTGTCTTGAGAGCACTCCAATATTAAGAAGTGAAAGAGAGAACAAGTAAAGTAGTTTGAAAATAAATCGCCAATGAGAGAGAAAGCAAACAAGAGAGTGTAATACCCTGAAAGTCAAAAGGAGAAAGTGTGTAAGGAGAAGGAAATGATCTAAAGTATCATACACTATTCACGATTCAAGTAACATGACTGTAAACTAATCATTAGATTCAGCAACTTTGAACACATGGGTGACCTCAAAATAAAGTTCCTGAATATCTAGCTCTTGCATACCCTTTGTGTTTATTCCCATTTTTTGTTGTTGTTGTTGTTGCTGTTGTTGTTGTTTTAGACAGGGCCTCAGTCTGCCACCTAGACTGGAGTGCAGTGGCGCGATCTTGATCTCAGCTCGTTGCAGTCTCGACCTCGTAGGTTCGAGGGATTCACCTTCCTCAGCCACTCAGTAGTAGAGCTGGGATCACAGGCACACTACCTCCCTGTAATTTTAATATATTTAGTAGAGGCATGGATTCTCCATGTTGTCCAGGTTGGTCCAGAACTTCCAGGCTGAGGTGATCAGCCGCCTCCATCACCCAAAGTGCTCGAATTACAGCTGTGAGCCAGGGTGCCTGGCTAACTTTGTGTTTACTCCGTGAACCCCAAATATGTGAGACAGGTCTCAGTCAATTTTGGAAATGTATTTTGCTAAAGTTAAGGACATGCACCTGAGACACAGCCTCAGGAGGTCCCCAAGATGTGCAGGGTACGTCAATATATGTAAGATGTACATTGGTTCTTTTTGGAAAGGTGGGAGAACTCGAAGCGGGGATGGGGCTTCCAGGTCATAGGTAGAGAAAAGACAAATGATTGCATTCTTTTGAGTTGCACATTAGCCTTTTTTAAGAAGGCAATCAAATACACATTTATCTCAATGAACAGAAGGATGACTTTGGGTTCTGTCTGTCCTTTGTCCACAAGGAAACTCCTTGTGAGGGAGGTACATAGCATTTTAATTTGTGTAGCTATCATCTTTAGGAATAGAAGGGGAGGCAACTTTGCCCTAAGCAATGTCCAGCTTGGCTTTTCCCTTTGGCTTAGTGATTTGGGAGTTCCAAGATTTATTTTTCTTTCACATTTCTTATAGTCTCTTTGAAATTGTGGTTATATGACTTCTATTCTGCCTTTCAAGGACTCTAAATTAGTATTCTCATAAATATTAGTATTTGCATTATACACAAATTTCACAAATCTGATGAGTACCAACTGTATTCCAGGCTCTGTGTTAAGCCTTTCACATACTGCACTCAATAAGAAATGTATGAGATTACCTTCATGGAGCTTAAAGTCTGTGGCAGAAATTGTTCATTTGTTGCCTATCCCAATGCCATTTTCCTCATATTCCTTGCATATAGAATCTTTTTTACAGATATTGGGCAGCCTTGTGTTGGACTTCTTCTAAATTACCAGAAGAGAATGCTGAATAGTTATTGCTCACTATAGTATTCCTTTAGCCAGCGACTGTTTAAAGAATGGCGTATCATCCAACTGTGATCAAGAGACTTGAGGAGAAGTCTAGGAATAGACTTCTTTTTTTAAATGGCCTCATTGTCTGTGATAGTACCTGAGGTTCGTTGTCTCACAGCCATCATGGACAACTAGGATGCAAACACACCAGGAGTAAGATTAAGAGTGGAAGTTTAATACCTGATGGAAAGGGACTAGCTCTCTCTGCTGCAGAGAGAGGGTCCCAGATGGGTTTTCTGCTTCCGTGGTGAAATGAAGGGGATTTTATAGATGAGCTTGAGGAGGCAGTGTCTGATGTACACAGGATGCAAAAGATTGGTTGGATCAGGTGTGTTATTTGCATAAGGTGCAAAATACTTGTTAAGGCTAGGTATGCCATTTGCATAGAGCACAAAATTCTGGCCACCCTCACCCTAATCTTTTATTCTGCAGATGGGTTCTCTGCCCGGCCTGCATGATGTTGCCTGTTTCTTTACTGTACATGTGGTGACAAAGAAAAGGGAAGATGGAGCCTCCATGTTGAACATACACGGTCCCCAGGTAGCCTTCTTCTATTGGTACAGCTGCCAGCATTCACCTGTGCAAGCTTCCAGCTTGCTTATCTGTTGGCAGCTCGATTTTTTAGGCTGCTCTTTGTTAGAAAAAAAATAATTTCTTGGGCTGCTTTTTGTTAGAAAGGAAGACTTGCAGAGGACTTTTTTTAACCTCATTATCTTCCTAAATATTTATTTTTCATATCTCCTGTATCAATATGAGAAAATGGTGAAACTTGTTCTGAAAGCAAGGTATAAGCACATATCATTTATGACAGTTTATACAACTCACCTGCTGGTCATCTTACCTCAAAGAAGAAATCATTTATGGGGATTCCTGTCACACATGCAGCCTCCATTTGAATAATAAATTCTAGTATTAACCTGGAAATATAAAAGTTAGATTAAAGTTTATGTAACTTTAAAAGCTAGTTTAAATAATAAATTTATGCTGTTATCCTCAGCTAAGGTAAGTAATAACATAAAGGAAGATTTGTTAATTCAAAATTAACATCTGAAAAATCTGTTTTGGACCTGCAAGACAAAGTGAATGTATTGGGAAAGGCCACATACCAAAAGTAAATAAACATTGAAAGAGGAAAAGAAAACATAAGGAAGAAGTAGAATAGAAAGAGAATGCTGAAAAGAACTACAAATTTAACATGCCATTTTTTTCGATGTTCGTATTATATATTCATTCTTTAGATGTAAAATAGCCCAGATTGAGATCCTTGTCATGGGAAGTGACTTTTTTTTTTTTAAAATACATACCATTCAAGTTCGAGTTTCAACAAGAAAGCTTTCTCATTTGTAAAACAGCTTATCACTTTTAGGAAGCCTACAAAGTCATGTGATGATCTTTTCTTAGTGTAACATCAGTAGTAGGATAAAAAAAGTTAAAGAAAATTTATTATTTAGTTTCACTCTCCAGAAATTTCCATCTTGATTATGTTAAATGTAAATATATTTTTAGATTTTAAGGTAAATATTTTTAATCTTCAGCTCTCTCTGAATGACTTGTAGTAAACATCAAGCTAACAGCAATAGATCACAGTGTATAATTGCTTATAAGAACAAATTCACTATCTGAATGTATGGAATCAGATAGAAAGAACCGAGCAATTCGTAAGGTGATATACCTGAAATCACAAAATTTAGTAGGGAAAAAGAACAGAAATTTTGAAATACTCTATTTTAAATAGGAAAAGGATATGTTTACATTCAGTCTCTGTCCTTTTAAAACGATTTCATAGGCTGGGCGCGGTGGCTCACGTCTGTAATCCCAGCACTTTGGGAGGCCAAGGTGGGTGGATCACGAGGTCAAGAGATCAAGACCATCCTGCCCAACATGGTGAAATCCCGTCTCTACTAACAATACAAAAATTAGCTGGGTGTGGTGGCACACCACTGTAGTCCCAGTTTCTCGGGAGGCTGACACAGGAGAATGGCTTGAGCCTGGGAGGTGGAGATTGCAGTGAGCCCAGATCACACCACTGCACTCCAGTCTGGCAGCAGAGTGAGACTTCATCTCAAAAAACAAAAACAAAAACAAAAATTAATAGTTCTCATTCTCATTTCAAAACTTTATTGATATTAGAAGTCTTTACAGAAATTTGAAAGAGAAAAGCAAAAGCATTCTAGAGTATCTCCTACTTAAACACGACCTAAACTAATTACCATTCTGCCTTGCAGCTGACACCCAACTTCTTGACTACTCAAGTCGACAGTGGCAGAATTCAGGAAAAAACAGGATGAAGTAGAAATAATGATCTTACCTAGTTCTTTCTCAGGGACAAGATAAATGACATTTTGTATGTTATTTACTTGCTATGTATTTCCAATTATCACACAAAAATCACTCACATTTTATAAACACATTTTTAATGTAGGCCTATTTATGTTAAACAAATTGTGTTACTGAAAATTGCACAAGAAACTATAAAAATTTTTGTGAAAAGACTATTTCATGTAGAAAGAGGTGCCTCCCAGGTAGATATCCTAATTAAATATTTTTGACTAATTCTGAAAAGGCATCCAAACTGAATGCAGTCAAATTGATTTGGTCAATTTCCCGGCATGTAGGAAGTCATTTATTCAATATCTCACAAAGGAACTGACTGATATATTCAATTTAAGTGAAAGGTGGAAATGAGTCTGGATTTTTTTTTTTTTTTTTTTTTTTAACGGAGCTTTGGTTAGCTCTTGTTGCACAGGCTGGAGTGCAATGGTGCAATCTTGGCTCACTGCAATCTCCGCCTCCCAGGTTCAAGTGATTTTCCTGCCTCAGCCTCCTGAGTAGCTGGGATTACAGGCATGCGCCACCATGCCCGGCTATTTTTGTATTTTTAGTAGAGACACAGTTTCTCCATGTTGACCAGGCTGGTCTCGAACTCCCGACCTCAGGTGATCCACCAGCCTCAGGCTCCCAAAATGCTGGGATTACAGGTGTGAGCCACCGTGCCTGGCCATGAGTCTGGAATTAATGTGTACCTAGAGACTAAGAAGTTTGATCAACTCAATGAGCACTTTGATGACCATTGCAGTTTGATTGACAAGCGAATGAATGAGTTATTTTGGTCAAAACTTTGCACTAATTACATCACTTTCTGTTTCATTTTGCATCTATGTGAATTAATACTCAATAATTAATTTTCAGTGGAAATACATTAGCAACACTTAGAGAAATATCCTTCAGTGTACCTAGGGAATCCCACAGTCTTCCTGACCAAAAAAAGGAAAGGAAAGAAAAGAAAAGAAAAGAATTTAAATGAAGAACAACAAATATAATAATGTATATTTATAAACAGAAAAGGAGTCCTGAGTGTCTTTTGAAATATAAATACCAGAAATTCTAGTTTTGCAGAAAATTTAATGTCTATCTGGTTTGAAAGATTTAACAACTGTTAAAGTAACCAGTATTTCAGAGGATATGGGGGAAAGTAAACCAGCTTTTTCATTGTGCTGCTTCAGGAGGACTAATAAAATAGAAACAACAAAAGCACTTTTAGAATATGATTCCAATGCAGTGGTAGTACATGACTCATTTTATTGAACAATTTAAGTGTGATAGCCAGAAGGCAGACTGAAAATTTCTGTTTAAATGGTCAGTCCTAAAGGATAGTATAAAAGGAAAACAGGGAAGAAAACTCAGAGATAGGTCAGAGGATAGATATTTAGGACTTTTTTCTTTTATCTGCCAAGACTATATACATAGTAATTTTATTTAATTGTTCTTTAATGTTTATAAGAATCTTGGTCACAACACATCAACAAATAAAGACAATGGAAAAGAGTATTTGTCTACAGATACACACACAGATCACACACATACATATACACACGTATAACTGAATTAGTATTTGTTATAAATTGAATGTTTGCATTGTCCCCAAATTCATATATTGAAGCTGTAATTCCAGGTGGAATGGTACTTGGAGATGAGGCTTTGGGAGGTAATTATGTTATATGCGGTCAAGGGGGTGGAGTCCCTATAATAAGACTAGTGCCCTATGAAAAGAGAACATCAAGGAAGACAGTTGTCTAGAAGCCAGGAGGAGGGGATTCACCAAGAACCAAATATGGTCTTGAACTTTTCAGCATCCAGAACTGTAAGAAATAAACGTCTGATATTTAAGCTCCTCAGTCTATTGCATTTTGTTACAGCAGGCCACACTAAGTCAGTAATACAAAACTTGAGTTTCTCCTCCACATAATTTGTTCTTGTGGAGTGAAATAAGTTTTTAGAGGTGATATAAACAACACAACTAAAGTGCTTTAGACCTGAGTTCTAGGACTAGTATTGATCTGTCCATATAATTTAACACTATTTATTTATATTTTTATTTCGCTTATCTGTAAAACATATTGTACTTAGATAAATTTTAAAGTACCTTCTTGCTTTTTAAAATTGTTTGATATTATGGGAACCATTGATAGAAGATGAATTACTTTTTTTTTTTTAATTCCTAGGTACAATAGAATATGCTGGCTTGAGTTTGAACAAAATAGTTTCACAAATTTTGAACAAATTTTCTCACCAAAAATCATAGTTAGTTATAATTTGCTTCTTTTTTTCCTTTTATTCTGCTTTGTACATATAACTATATATGGCAAGTATTAAGGTATTAAGGGGGTTAATAAATGATGTATCTATGTATACTTTTCAAGTTTGCAGCTATTGAACTTCATTAATGATAAAGCTGCTTAAAGCAAAAGGCTTTGATCTGTGGCCAAACTAGCTTTCTGTTATAACCTGCCCATGCCAACATCCTGACCCCTTACCCTTCTTATGTTATTCAGTTACATAATACACCTGAGGTAAAAAAAAAATCTGTTTGTAGATAAGACACATGCTGCCTCCCAGAGTCTATGGAAATGAGGGCAGCAAATTAAGTGCATATCTTCTGCAGAGTTTTACTAGATTACCTCCAGCAAGAAATGTGTTTCAATAGATGTCACTAAACAAGAAGCAAACTCTTTTAATAAGGGAGTGAGTGAGTCAAGTGGCCAGTAATGTTCCTCTAGTAGATATCACTTGGCATGAAAACATGAGGAGTGATAAGTATTCCATATCTTTTGCAAGCAATAGGAACTCTTACATTGGGATCCACCTTTAATATGCTCATGAGCATCCTGTGGGTGTGTGTGCACATGAGTGCATGCATTTTTCTGGAAGTGGGTGCAGAGCCTTTGTTATAGTCTCAGTGGAATCAGTGGCCTGAAGATATACTATCCACGGATATGGACAGTTGAATTGGGCTATTTATCTTGTCATCCAGTAAAATAAATAGTGGGAATGAATTTATTTCCTCACTGAATCCAAATGTAAAGGTCAAAATTTTCAGTTATTTTGATATAAACTAGTAAGAGATTCAGTGTACATCTAAGTACTTGTCTTTACATTCCTTTAGTTGATTTCAGGAACATGTACATCTTATGCTATATGTTAACCCTTTCCCTAAATTGGTAATGTACCCTGCATCTCACACACATGGAGTGGAGCATCATTATTACAGTAGAAGATGCTCAGCTAGATCTACCCATAAACATTAACATGAGTTCATCTTTATAGTAAGTTTAAACCAATAATCCTTGATAATTCTTTAAGTGGATAATAAATAACATGTATAAGAGGTGACACAGAAGGGATTTGGGAAGAATAATGGGAGTTGAAGTCATGCCAATGATTACCACGTTGAAATAGTGGCCTGCTGTTGCTTTCCTCTCTCTTCCCCTATTGCTTTCTCCTTTAGCTATCATTCCTCTATTTGCCCCCTTCAATATGTCAGTACAAAAACATATTACAAAAAGAGACATATTGAAGACTTTCTTATTACATGAAAAAGTGTACTTTTCCATTTCACATTCAAGTAATACATTATTTACATAATTGCAGATGTCATAAGTCAGGTCATTTTGCCCATTAATTCATTGAATGAACATTTTTTGTTTGTTTGTTTTGTTTTGTTTTGTTTTTTTGAGACGGAGTCTGGCTCTGTTGCCCAGGCTGGAGTGCAGTGGCCGGATCTCAGCTCACTGCAAGCCCCGCCTCCTGGGTTCACGTCATTTTTCTGCCTCAGCCTCCCGAGTAGCTGGGAGTACAGGCGCCCGTCACCTCGCCCGGCTAATTTTTTTTGTATTTTAGTAGAGACGGGGTTTCATCGTGTTAGCCAGGATGGTCTCGATCTCCTGAACTCGTGATCCGCCCGTCTCGGCCTCCCAAAGTGCTGGGATTACAGGCTTGAGCCACCGCGCCCGGCCCATTTTGTTAAACACCTTCTAAGTCACAGATGCTGAACTATGTTCAGGGAATACAGAAGTGAATAAAAGATCATACCTTTGGATAAATCTATGGTTTTGTCATCTCTATGTGTATACATATATACACATTTATTTTACAATTATATATAAAATACCTAAAAATAAAAAGGTAAATTAATAAATACATATAACATAATAAAATAAATATAAGTAGAGTATATATAAAATATTATCTGGATATACCCATGCTTATGTTAATATTCAAGTTAATGTAGTCAATCTTATTTAAATTTAAGTTTAAATATAATATTCAGTTTTTTAAAACAAATTAGGTGTGAGAAAATGCCTTACTAAAGATAAGGCAACGGATACTTAGTGAAGCAGATATGTTGTTCCATCATTGTCAAATTTTTGCATAGCAAAAGAAAACTATGTATAATTTCTTTGTGATATATTCAGCCATGATACAACATTGAGCTATGAGCAAAATCCTCCTTTTGCCGAATTCTCCAGTCGGACTGAGGTACAAAGAAGGCCAGCTTACTTTCCAAGGTCAAATTAAGAGTCAGAAGCTGGTTAGTCAATAGAAAAGAAGACACTTCTGATTTGTAAATCCTTTACTGTAACTACTTGATAATCCACTTATACTTGACAAGCATTCAGTACTACAGCTACTAGTCTTTTTACATTTTTCATCCAAAAATATAGTAAATAGCAGTGACTACATTTCTGTGAAATCCTGTAAACAGGATTATCCTCAAGTACTCTTTCTACAAACCTCAACCCATATAAAATTTCCAAAAGGAACAATTTAAATTTGGTGAAATATATAGTTTTTAGTGAAAAAAAAAAAAGAGTAACAAAGGCTCCCATAAATCACAAGTTAAGGCAATTTAGGAAGAATACTATGACCATATGGAGCCTTGTTGTATTATGTAGATGGAATAAAAAATATCAAGAACAAAATTTGACACCATAAATAGGATATAAAATTAATTATTTACTAATTGAAAGAATCTGGGAGGTCTAGTGGCATAGGTAGTAAATATTATATTTTATCTTCTTTACTAAAGGCCAATAACATGTACCTATAATGATGTTTTATTCTATGCAATATGAAGTAGAGTCCAACAGACCTAATGTTTTCAATGAGAGAAAAGGGTTGTCAAACTTGGAACAGCCTGCTGTTCCATTATGGTATGAACTAGAAATAATGGTTACTTCTATATATAGATAAAAGATCATTTAATTTTCTAGTTTTATGAACTATTTAATATTTCCAAATTAATAAGATATTCAGAACACTACCAGAAACAAAAAGAACTAATTAACATAGACTTGGAGAATTGGATTGGGGAGACTCTGAATGTTTCCTTGGTGAGGTGATGATGACCTGGCATTATATTTCCTTTCCAATACTCCAGCTTGGTTGGGGGAGGGGCATCCACCATGACTGAGGCTTGAGTAGGCTGTTTTCCCCTCATGGTGTAAACTAGGCTGACAGGAAGTTTGGACTGGTGGAGTCCACCACAGCTCAGCAAAACCACTGTAGCCAGACTGCCTCTCTGTATTCCTCCTCTCTAGACAGGGCATCTCTAAAAGAAAGGCAGCAGCTCCAGTCGGGGGTTTATAGATAAAACTCCCATCTCCCTGGGACAGAGCACCTCGGGGAAAGGGTGGCTGTTGGTGCAGCTTCAGCAGACTTAAACGTTCCTGCCTGCCAGCTCTGAAGAGAGCAGCAGATCTCCTAGCACAGGGCTCCAGCTCTGCTAAGAGACAGACTGCCTCCTCAAGTGAGTCCCTGACTCCCGTGCCTCCTGAGAAGGAGACACCTCCCAGCAAGGGTTGACAGACACCTCATACAGGATAGCTCCAGCTGGCATCTGGTGGGTGCCTCTCAAGGATGAAGCTTACAGTGGAAGGAACAGGAAGCAATCTTTGCTGTTTTGAAGCCTCTGCTGATGATACCCAGGCAAACAGGGTCTGGAGTGAACACCCAGCAAACTCCAGCAGACCTACAGAAGAGGGGCCTGACTGTTAGAAGGAAAACTAACAAACAGAAAGGATTAGCATCAACATCAATAAAAAGGACATCCACACAGAAACTCCATCTGCAGGTCACCAATATCAAAGACTAAAGGTAGATAAATCCACAAAGATGAGCAAAAACAAGTGCAGCAAGGCTGAAAATTCCAAAAACCAAAATACCTCTTCTCCGCCAAAGGATCACAACTTCTTGCCAGCAAGGGAACAAAACTGGATGGAGAATGAGTTTGACAAATTGACAGAAATAGGCTTCCGAGGATGGGTAATAAACTCCTCTGAGCTAAAGAAGCATGTTCTAACCCAATGCAAGGGAGCTAAGAACCTTGAAAAAAGGTTAGAGGAATTGATAACTAGAATAACCAGTTTAGAGAAGAACATAAATGACCTAATGGAGCTGAAAAACACAGCACAAGAACTTCGTGAAGCATATACAAGTATCAATTGCCAAATCGATCAAATGGAAGAAAGGATATCAGAGACTGAAGATCAACTTAATGAAATAAAGTATGAAGGCAAGATTACAGAAAAAAGAATGAAAAGGAATGAACAAAGCCTCCAAGAAATATGGGACTATGTGAAAAGACCAAACTTATGTTTGATTGGTATACTTGAAAGTGACAGGGAGAATGGAACCAAGTTGGAAAACACTCTTCAGGGTATTATCCAGGAGAACTTCCCCAACCTAGCAAGACAGGCCAACATTCAAATTCAGGAAATACAGAGAACACCACAAAGATACTCCTCGAGAAGGACTTCCCCAAGACACAAAATTGTCAGATTCACCAAGGTCAAAATGAAGGAAAAATTGTTAAGGGCAGCCAGAGAGTAATGTCAGGCTACCCACAAAGGGAAGCCCATCAGACTAACAGTGAATCTCTCTGCAAAAACCCTATAAGCCAGAAGAGAGTGGGGGCCAATATTCAACTCTCTTAAAGAAAAGAATTTTAAACTCAGAATTTCATATCCAGCCAAACTAAGCTTCATTAGCAAAGGAGAAATAAAATCCTTTACAGACAAGCAAATACTGAGGGATTTTTGTCACCACCAGGCCTGCCTTATAGAGCTCCTGAAGGAAGCACTAAATGTGGAAAGGACAAATGGTACCAGCCACTGCAAAAACATACCAAATTGTAAAGACCATTGACACTATGAAGAAAGCACATCAACTAACGGGCAAAATGACTAGCTAGCATCACAATGGCAGGATCAAATTCACACATAGGAATATTAACTTTCAATGTAAATGGGCTAAATGCCCCAATTAAAAGGTACAGACTGGCAAACTGGATAAAGAGTCGAGACCGATCAGCGTGCTATATTCAAGAGACCAATGTCATGTGCAAAGACACACACAGGCTCAAAACAAAGGGATGGAGGAATATTTACCAAGCAAATGGAAAGCAAAAAAAAGCAGGGGTTGTGATCCTAGTCTCTGATAAAACAGACTTTAAACCAACAAAGATAAAAAAAAAAAAGAAGAAGAAAGGCATTACATAATGGTAAAAGGATCAACGCAACAAGAAGAGCTAACTGTCCTAAATATACATGCACCCAATACAAGAGTACCCAGATTCAAAAAGCAAGTTCTCAGAGACCTACAAAGATACTTAGACTCCCACACAATAATAGTAGGAGACTTTAATATCCCACTGTCAATATTAGAGAGATCAATGAGACAGCAAATTAAGAAGGATATTCAGGACTTGAATTCAGCTCTGGACCAAACAGACCTAATAGACATCTACGGAAATCTCTACCCCAAATCAACAGAATATACATTCTTCTCAGCACCACATTGCACTTATTCTATAATTGATCACATAATTGCAAATAAAACACTCCTTAGCAAATGCAAAAGAACTGAAATCAACAAACAATCTCTCAGACCACAATGCAATTCAGTTAAAACTCAGCATTAAGAAACTCACTCAAAATCACACAACTACATGGAAACTGAGCAACCTGCTCCTGAATGACTACTGGGTAAATAACAAAATGAAGGCAGAAATAAAGACCTTCTTTGGAAGCAATGAGAATAAAGACACAACGTACTAGAATCTCTGGGTCACATTTAAAGCAGTGAGTAGAGGGAAATTTATAGCACTAAACGCCCACAAGAGAAAGGAGGAAAGATCTAAAATTGACACTCTAACATCAAAATTAAAAGAACTATAGAAGCAACAGCAAACAAACTCCAACGCTAGAAGAAGACAAGAAATAACTAAGATCAGAGCAGAACTGAAGGATATAGAGACAGGAGAAATCTTTCAAAAAATCCATGAATCCAGGAGCTGGTTTTTTGAAAAGATCAACAAAATAGACAGACTGCTAGCCAGACTAATAAAGAAGAAAAGATAGAAGAATCAAATAGATGCAATAAAAAAGATACAGGGGCTATCACCACTGATCCCACAGAAATATAAACTACCATCCAAGAATACTATAAATACCTCTATGCAAATAAACTAGAAAATCTAGAAGAAATTGATACATTTTTTAAAGCCCAGTAGTCATCTAGGTAAATTTTTGGTTTGAATTAAAGGTCCTGAACCTTAAAGAAGCTTTGAAAATTAATTTCCTAGGAGTTGCATTTCTTTATTTATAGTAAAGTTCACATTCCATAAAGTCCATGTGATTGAAACTAATGGTGTAAAATTGTCAAATTGCCTCCATCTTATTTTTTCAGATGTTTACTGCATTCTTTTGTTCATGACATTGTGTAAAAATTATAGTAAGGGATTCTAAGACTATCAGAAAGAGACTTTGATTTCAAAGGTCAATAATCTAGGGGTGATAAGATTTTAACATTGAAATGAGGGGGAGACTTTTGCTGTGATAAAGGGTAGGATTTGAACAGATGGAAAAATGGTAATCAAGAGCACAAAATTAGGGCACTTTGCAGCATGTTCAGAAAACCTTATACAGGAATTGTCTGTCTGACATGTGAGTCATGTAAAGGATATTGTGGACAGGAGATAAAGTAGGAAAGACTGGTTGAGGCAAGACCACAAAGAGCCTTAAAGATCAGACTTGGAGGAGTTTGAATTATGTAGTACAAGAGAGTACTAGCTCTCAGTCTCTTCAATAGCCTTTCTCTATTCTGCCTTCCTGGGCTACAGAGGCTGCAAAGTTAGATATCATGTTTCCTATACTGCTATGTAGCTAGGATTCTCATTGAAAATTACATTCTACCAATTTGATAGACTTAAGTGAAATTGGAAATTAGAATTTTTTTTTTTTTTTTTGCAATCATGTTCATCTTTCCAGGTTCTTACTTCATGGATGCCAAGCAGCCAACAGTATGCCAAAGAGAGGATAGCGATGGTTTCATTGCTAGGTGATGTGTTCTATGGGCATATCTCAATTCCCCATTATCCTGAGTAGGCAGACTCCCCTGGTTAGTCAATTTCCTAGTGTTGTTATGCAGATTATTTCTCAAGGCCCTGCCTGTAATCTGTTCAACCATTTTGTAAGCACCCAATTCTTCATCTTAAGTAAATTTGAGATAGAGACATTTATGTGTCAGGCAACTGAATCCTGACAGAAACACTGAATTTACTAGACAATGAGGAGACCCTGTATGTTTGAAGGATTTTGAATGAATTATATATAACAACTTACACCTGATTGACTTTCTCAGTTATGTTTCATTTAAGCCAATTAAGACTAAGTTACATTTTATGCTGGATCGATAAGATGAAGAATAACTACTATTGAAGTTAAAAACAGATGAAGCTCCAAATGCAATGTGCACCCTAGTAGTAGAGAATTGATTGTGACTTTGAAATTTCACAGGCATTGTCTTCCTAATGTAGCAGCCCATAAATGCAAGGAGGACAATGTACAAGTCCTCCTGGCATAGGAACAAAGTAGTTGGAAAAAAACAGTTTTTATATCTCCATTTTTGCCTAGAGAATTCTAAGCCATTTATTTTTGCATGGGGAAGCAGAAATAAAATATAGTGCAAATCTGTGCATGTGAATCTTTCTGGTTTTTAATTGTTTTCTTTGGCTGAGAAATAATAAACATCAATGGGAAGAAACAATGATGATGAGCTGGTGAGTTACTTTTCTACTGTTTTGAACCACTGAGAACAACACTGTGTCTGAAAGAAACAATCAGTTGTGGATTATCAATTTTAACTCTTCTTAGCCATTAAATAGAAACTGATAAAAAGGAAACACATGAGTGAGGTTTTCTTTTTGTTTGTTTGTTTTCTTTCTTTTTTTCTTTTTCTTTTTCTTTTTTTTTTTTTTTTTTTTGAGATGGATTCTCACTCTGTCGCTTGGGCTGGAGTGCAATGGTGGAATCTCGACTCACTGCAACCTCTGCCTCCCAGGTTCAAGCGATTCTCCTGCCTCAGACTCCCAAGTAGCTGGGATTATAGGTGCCCGCCACACGCCCGGCTAATTTTTGTATTTTTAGTAGAGACAGGGGGTCCAGGCTGGTCTAGAACTCCTGACCTCAGGTGATCCACCCACCTGGGCCTTCCAAAGTTCTGGGATTACAGGTGTGAGCCACTGGACCCAGCCTTGAGTGAGGTTATCAATCCATCACTTTTTAAGCTTCTAGGTTGGAAAAAAAAATTGAATCTAGTCCGTGGCCATCATATCAAAAGAACATCAGATTGCTGGTGCTAATAAAACTATGAACAGAAAAATGGAGAAAGCCAGCATTCATCTTAAAGAGGCTTATTTTCTCCATTCCAGCCTGTTTTATGTCAGCAAAATAGAGCTGCCAGGAGACAGCCTCTACCTCCAGCTGCCTGGACACTGTGACTGAAGCTGCTATATACTTGCTCTCCTGGTGTGACCTAGATCAGGGGCCACACTTCACCAGAAGACCTAACTATTTCTGGGATGGAAGACTTTCGGTCTCCCATCACTCTCCCTCCCTATAGGGTTCATAAGGCCTAGAACACTTGCTTAGGGTCTTAGTTCACACGGATGGAAAGGAGAGAAGTCCTCATTTATGTAATGGAAGGTTTGCAGGGATATTAAATTATAACATTCTGTTTTCAGAGTAGGTGAGGAGCCCAGGAGACTAGAACTCATTATGTTTCTATGTTCCTATTAAAAGGTTATATTCTCTAGAGCAGTAAATGGAAACCTTCACATTTCAGGATAAATACTTTATAAGAACCAAAATTACTTCAGACTAAGAAGAAGGGAATTATACATTAGTTATGATGGTTTTCACAATTAAAAACAACCAGCCAAGATAAAACAAGTTGGATGAGGAAAAAAGGAACATACACTTCACAAAAGTATATTGATATTCATTATTTGGTTGAAGGACATTCTTAGTAAAAAATGATGTACCAGAAATTTAGAATATAAATAAAGAACATCTACATTAATCTATTAACACACACTCCTTTGGAAATTAGAAATAAAACAAAAGGAAATTTAAAAAAAAAAGGTAAAATTACTTTTCTAACAACATAAAGAGTTAGTAACAAGCACAAGAGTCTTAACTTTGTGAATGAATGAGCTTTGAGGCCAACACTAGCTTTGGCATTTGCTAGCTGTATGTCTTCATGCATATTGTGCAATCTCTCCATGTCTCAATTTTTTAATCTACCTTATATTCCCCATTTTCTTTTCTCCTCCAGAGATTAGCACATAAGGGTAGAGAAAATATATCTTATTATTAATGGGTAAACTTAGACAAATTTATTTCAAATTTTGTAATTTTCTCAAACATAAAAATTTAATATGGCTACTTTAAAATTAAATTATTTAATGTTGCTTGTTTTAAATAATGGAAAAGTATTGACTTACAGTTATTAGAGTCTTTTCTTCTTAATAATCAAGGAAATAATTACCTTACTCTAACTATGCTAACTAAAAGAAAAGCAACTGATATTAATATCAGTGCCTTTTTACTTTTTCCACTCTGTAATAATTTTATAAATCAGGTTTTTAAAATTTATTTTAATTATACAAAAAATATACCTTCATCACAAAAATTCAAATAATAACAGTGTCTATTCTGCATGTAATGGTAAAGATTCTAAAATTTTAGCATTAATTTCTATGTCTGCTAAGGCTTTTGTTAGGTACCCTTTATCAAGCTAAAGAATTTTCCTTAGCCAAGCCTTAGTGAATAGTGTGTTCTTTAAAATGTACTTTAAACTTTATTAGTCTTTTTGAAATACTTTTCTCTTTTATTTGTAAGTCTTATTAATTACATTAACAACTTTTTTGATGTTCAACAATTGTTACATTTCTAATATAAAACCCACAGTTCATGATGTATCATTCCTTCATTACACGTATTATAGCTGGATCGAATCTGTTCTTATTTTATCATAGTTCAGTTAGAATATTCTGTCTTTTCAAGTGAGATTAGCCTATAACTTTTGCTTTTATGTCATTCTTGGAACCATAGTCATGTTGATCTTAATGAACTGGGGACATTTTCCCCTTTTTCCTGCTCTAATGCATTTTTTTTGGAACGCAAAGGACTGATTGGTAATCCTCACTGTTGAACACCTCGGGCTAATGCTCCTATTTTAGGTGAATGCAGCAATGTTTTCACTTTCTTCTATGTTATTGCTCAGAGTTTCCAATTTTTCTTGAGCTTTTATGAATATTTTAAAAAATCTTATTTCTCATTTAGACATTCAAATTTATTGGTATAAAATTCCGTATCATGTAGGGTACAATTAAAAATAAATGAAAACAAAATAAAATTCTGTTCTATAAGCATGTATGCTCTTCTCATTCTTAATAGTGTATATGCATCTTAATAGTATCTTTTTTTCTTGATAAGCTTTGCCAAACCATTTATTTTTATATATTATTTAAGATCAGCTTTTTATTTTTTAATCAACTCTAATAAGTTATTCTTTCTGATTCATTAATTTCTGTCCACATTTTTATTTACAGCTTGTATTATACCATCTTTGTGTTTCTTTCATTGGTATTTTCGTAGTTTATTAAGTGAGAAATTTTTGTTCAATTATTTTAAAGCATTCTTGCATTTCCACCAATATACTGATGCTCTAGCTTTACCTTTTTTCCCTGTGTTTATTGGATTCAATATGTAGGGAAGTCATAGAAATGTGTTTTCAATTTTAATTTCTACTTTGATTGACTCTTGAACACAAGAGCTATTTAAAAGAGAATTTAAAATTTTTCGAGTGAATAAAGTTTTTAAAAATTTCCTTTTGTTTTATTTCTAAATGTATGGTTTGTGGGAAGTAAATGTGATTTTTGTGAATTTTGCATTTTGAAAATTTTAGAAATTTTTTTCTCGTGTACTAAGTGGTCACATTTAGTGAATAGCTCAAGTGAATTTTAAAACAATGTATACTCTATATTTAAGGCTTATAAGGTATAAGGAAATATGTATCTCTGTATCTCCATCTGGCTCTACTTTTACTTCTATATCTATGCATTGTAACTTAAGTTCTGTCTCATCATCATGATTTCCTGAAATAATATTTTTAATCTTCTATTATTTTGAATCATAAAATTTCACCTCTTGTTTCATTCAGTTTTTGCTTTAAATATTTAAGCTGTGTTTTAGGTGATGCTTTGTTAGGTTATATAAAGATTTGCTTTACCAGATCTTTGTGAATCAACGTGAAATATTCTACTACTTGTAAATAAGCATAAGTTAACATTAGGTAAACATCACTCCAGACACTCTCTATGAATAACTAGAAAAGTAAAATGTATATGGGTGGTAAATACATAAACAGACAGAAACAGATAATTAACTTTTATCTGGGTGATATATTATGCTGTATTTACTTTAACACATTTGTTCTTGAAGTTTATTTTTCTATCTTTTAATATTCTGAAACATGAATAACTTCTCATTACCTTTCTCCTGGTATATCTTTTTGAAAATCCTAGATGATTAGTCTCACTCTGTTGATGTATATTATGAATGTAGTGATCTACAAGTTGCACTTGTAGATTGTGTCTTGGTCTTATTAGATGTTTTGTCTTGCTAATAACATATAGCAGGGTATTTTTCCAAACCAATGTGAAAATGTTTCTCTTTTTTTTTTTTTTTTTGTTTTAATAAATCTGCTTTGGCATTTGAAAAAGCTATTCCAAGTTTTAGTAATTTTTAAAAAAATTTTTTTTTATTATTATACTTTAAGTTCTAGGGACATGTGCATAACGTGCAGGTTTGTTACATATGTATACTTGTGCCATGTTGGTGTGCTACACCCATCAACTTGTCAGTACCCATCAACTCGTCATTTACATCAGGTATACTCATTTACATCAGGTATATTTCTCTTTTACCCATCAACTTGTCATTTACATCAGGTATGTTTCTCTTTTAATAGTAAAACTTAATACGTTCACATGAGCATATTTACATTATTTTGATTGCTAATGTGTTTTCACTATTCCTACAATTTTATTTTATTTTACATTATAATAGTAAGTTTGAGTTCCTTTATTTTCTTTCCTTCCTTTCATCTTTCCTTCTTTTCTTCCAGAGTTTTACCTGTCTCACAATTATACAGTTAAATAATTATAATTTTTATATAATTATGGCCTATAAAATGTATCATCCCATTTCTATAATTCTATTTTTATATTCTAATGTATTTTATGTTTTCCTCTAGTTCTTTTACCATAGTTGTCTTTTTCATTCATGAATTATTTAATTCATTTTTTATTGGTTGTATTTTGCCTTTTGTAATTTTTTAAACACAGTTTGCAGGGCCTGAGGTTTGAGGTTGAGACATTTATATCTATTGTCCTTATTAATAATTCTGAAATTCAAAAAGTTAGAAAATTAAAAGGTGTGTTTGTGTTTGTGTTTCTATAATTTTGAACCAATATTATTTGGCAGCAAATTCTGACATAAGCTGATGAAAACCTATTTCTAATCTATATTTACTCTCTTAGGTGTGAATATTAATAAATTTTTCTGAAGAAACATTAATGCATGTGATAAGTCATTATGTTATCTTAGCCTGCTGACAAGCTTATGTAATAACAATACAGACACAATATAATTGTATGTCATAAGATTATATCATATAATCTTTCTGGAATCTAGCAAATTTTGAATTACAGAATATTCCTTTTAGAAAACAAATTGTGAACCTATACACAAAGCAAGACCTATACACATTTAGGGGCTAAAAAAAGAAGACGAAGTAGAGTTGTATTCTCTCAGAATTTTGTAGATACTGTTTCAATGACTTTTGTTACTCCACTTTGGTATATCAAAGACTTAAGCAACTTATTCTAATTTATTTTTATCTTCTATGTAACTTATATTTTCCTGCCTGAATTTATGAATAATTTTTTTAATCACTGGAATCCAATAACTTAAAGAAAGCATGTGTCAGTGTGTATCTTTCTATATTAGCATTATAGCAGTTAGCATTAGCTATATTAGAGTTACCTATTAGCAGTGAGCCTATTTGATTCATACTTTCAGCTTTTTCCCCTCATTTTACAGAAATTTTTATTTTCTAAATATGATTCAGTGATTCTGGAGTTTTTATGATCTATTTTTTGGTTTCTCAAATTTAGGAACAATAATCTTTATGTTGGATCATTTTTACCCTTTTAAACTTATTTATTGTAATTATTTCATATTTCTTTTATTCCAGAAATTATTTGACTTTGTCTATAATCAGTGTATTTTGTCAATTTACATTTACTTATTATTTTTGTAAGGGTACACTGATTAACTCAACAGTTTCTATTTTCATTACTTTCTGTTACCTAATTAACTCACCTATGAGGTCTTCATAAAATTCATTGATATTGTAAGTGCTTATCTAGAATAAATATCTACACAGGATTCCACTTTCCCATTTTTGTGACTGTTTTCTTTTAGAATGGCTTCTTGACAGGTCTTTTGCATGTTATATATTCTTTTCTCAAATTGTTTTGGTAAGTGTGGTTTCGATGTCTTTTTTTTTTTTTCTTCTTCATTTTGCTCATACTTCATGGGAAAGATTCATTCACTCATTTTGTCTGATTTAATGATGATAAAGTCTCAGTGATATGCTCTCTACTTTTTGTTCTCTTGTCTTCCTAACTAAGCTAGGGATTGAGGATTGTGTTCTATCTACTTTTTGGGAGCCTGAGGGTAAAGATAGTGAGTAGAAAAATCTCAGCAGTCTTTGGCATTCTTACTTGAAGAATCTACTCTCTGTTTTAGATTTTTCCTTTTCAGGTCCACTTCTTGTCTAAGTAATCTACTTCTGGAGGACTCTCCTCACATGTCACATTGCCTTCCTGGTAAAGCAGGAGCTCTGAACTATGGCCAGATCTCGTCTTATGTTTGTTGTTGTTGTTATCTTCTGAGATTCTTGGTGACAGAGGTCAGAAGATTTGTTTTTAATCCCTAGTCCTTTCTTCATTCCTTAGTTGCATGATTTGGGGCAACTGTTTTTGCCTTCCCTTGACTGTTTCTTCATCTGTAAAATTAGAATAATATAGCATTTATTCATTTTCATAAGAAAGTTGATCATGTCAATATAGGAAATACAAAGTGAGAATTAGCTATTTTATCAGTTGAGGAAATAAAAGTCCTACCAACAAAGACAGATCTTTTTGTAATCAATACGGGATGAAAGAAAAATCAGTGTATTTGTATGTGGCCTACAGGGGTCTAAAATGTCAGGATGAAATTTCAGATTTCATTTATTCAATGATATGGTTTAACTTTGTGTTCCTACCCTAATCTCATCTTGAATTGTAATCCTCATAATCCCCATGTATTGAGGCAGAGACCTGGTGGGAGGTGAATGTATCATGGGTGCAGTTTCCCCCATGCTGTTCTTGTGATAGTGAGTGAGTTCTCATGAGATCTGATGCCATTATAAGTATTTTACAATTCCTCCAACATGAACAATCTCTCTCTCATGCTGCCATGTACAATTTGCCTGCTTCCCCTTCTGACACGATTGTAAGTTTTCTGAGGCCTCCCCAGCCATGTGGAACTGTGAGTCAATTAAACCTCTTTCCTTTATAAATAACTCAGTCTCAGGGAAGTTCTTTATAGCAGTGTGAGAACAAACTAATACATACAGCAAACCAAACAAAAGTGGCATAAAACTCATCTCTGTAGGAAACACATGGTTATTTCAGGAGATAGACTCCCAGGTTAACTGCAGAGGTATGTGATTACATTTTCAGGGCTGATGAGGTCCATGATTTTGGAGATATCTCTGCATTGTATAACTGGAGACTGGGTTTATCTGGGTCCTGAAGAGATTGATTTACATTCTATAATGTCAATTAAGACTTAGGACCATTATGTTTTCAAGGAAACCCTTACAGTCACCATATTAAAATTATTTAACCCTGAATCTGTTCCTATTGAAATAGTGCTAGAGTGATAAAGTGGGATTATTTTCTACTTCTGCACTGCTTCTAGGATTTGGGAGTAGGAATAGAAGTCACACTAAGCCATATCACAGATTATGTATAAGATTTTGCACCATTCCTAATTTGTTGTTGATGAATTGTTTGTTCATTATTAAAATTCTTTTCTTATTTCTTGCTTTTTATTTTTGGCATTGAGAAAGAGTTTTGTGATCCATCTTCACTCTGCCATTTTGCCTAAAAATGCAACCTTTAATTTTTTTCTACTAAGAAAAATATAACCCTTAGATTCATATTTAAAAGAGGTTTCAATGGGCTGAAAAGTATATTCAAGAGAAATCAAATTAAGAGACCTTACTAAGCACATGTACTGACATTTATATGTAAACAATTTGTTTTAAGGAAACTGCAACTGAAAATTGTTGCTCTTGGCAGCATGTAGCCCTTCACTGCTTTCATAGCTTTGTGCTGACATCTAAGTGTTATTTAAAATGACCAGACCAAAACTGGTGACTCTCTGTTGAAGGGCACGAGCTCATCAGCCCACATTAATACAGAGGGCAGTTGAGCAACCAGTGTTCTGTATTCAGTCACCTGTAACTTCTTATACCAACACATTTCTCACAATGGTGCCATCTCTAATGAAATTTAGGAGGGAAGAAAATCTGCAAATTAGCAATGCGTCACTTAAAACTTCCTGCTTGCTCTTTTTATAGCTTCCCTCTAGAAGCTCATCTTACTTTCTGTAATCATCAACAGAATGAATCACTTGCTCATTGTTAACCTTTTATCTCCATGAAGTGAAGGTGACAATGAAACACTTCTCTGTAAGACTTCCTTGGCAGCTGTCCCAGATTGCCCGCTGGCCTGTTTTGATCCCATTCCATATGTCCACAATTTAAGTGGCAATACAACTCTCTCTGAATTGTATCATACAGCATTGCAGGGCACAATGCTGTGTTACCTGCTTTTGGAAATAATCTTTTCAGCTTATTTCAATTTTCACATTAAAGAACTGGCTGCCTGAAACTTGATGATTACAGACTTGTAAGGACAGGATCAAACAGAAGAAGATGCTAGCAGGAAGTCAAATGTGAGAGCATTATTCTGCATGCATAATAGAGTCTTTGTCCGCTTTTAATAAATTTGAAGCCATTGGTAGTATTATTGACTCAGACATATCACTGCAGTTAGCTATTCTTACAAACTAATTCTAATGAAATGCTTAAGTGTAATACCTTACAGAGAAGTAATTTCAAAGGAGTATTAACAAATATTTATTAATTGTTGAAGAGTTTAAAGAGTTAATATATAAATGGATTCTTCTCTAGAAAACTTCCTATTTAATGAATCAAAAAGAAAAAAAAAGTAGTCAATTATTTGTCTCTTGATTAAAGACTCTGAGTAATGATTTTCTTCTAGGAAGAATTTCATTTTCTTTAAATGAAATTAATGTTAGTGAACAGACATTGTTATCTTTTTGCTTAATCTGTTGTGTGTTTATTTTGTTTTTATCTATAACTTTCTAGAATGACTGTTTGTTTATTTAGTAATTAATCAGTGATGAAACAATTTTTCCTGTCAGTGTATTTATAAATGAGGAAGTAAAGATCCATTACTATTGTTAAGGATTTATTTTTCTGTTCGGTGAAAAACAATTTACTTGAAAGCCTGTTTATTCTTAGTCACCACAGGTTAATAAACATAAATTTTGACACTCAAAGCTGGTAAATTAAAAGACTTGTTAGTTTAATATTTAAAGCAACCATTTCACAGTGTATTTCCTTGTAAATACTTTGAATATATTTTAGTGTGCTAGTGATTGAAGAAGAAAATTATTCATTTAATGATCATACATTTTTTTCATGAACACAGCAGCAATTCATTTTAAATTTTGTGACTACAATATTTTAGTTCATTTGTTATTAATTCTTTTTCCATGGTTGCTATCAAACTCCATTTGAAAAGTTACCTTAACTTCAAAGTTAATCAAAATGGTATTAGCATACAGCTGAATACCTCTTTACAAACAAATCTTAATACCTTCTTTGGGCCCATGAGTACATATAGGTATGGTAAAACTGTGTATCTATATATATTACTTTAAACATAGGATGCCCATCTTTTTTATCCTCACAACTTGTATCAAGTTGAATTTCCTTAGTAGAGACCTGTCTTAGTCTGTTTATCCTATTATAATAAATTGCCACAGACTGGGTAATTTGTAAGTAACAGAAATTTATTTCTCACAGTTCTGAAGGCTAGGAAGTATACCAAGGCACTGGTATCTAATGAGTGGTTTCGTGCTCTGTCCTCACATGGTAGAAGGGCAGAGGAGAGCAAACCCACTCCTCCAAGCCCTTTTTATAATGGCATTACTCCATTTCTGAGGATGGAACCTTCATCACCAAAGCACTTCCCAAAGGCCCCACCTCCCAAAAGTGTTGCATTGGGGATACCTTTTCTAATATATGAATTTTGGGTGACACTTTCAGTCCATAACAAAACCATTTAATTCAGTTGTTTTACAAGTGGTAGGCATTCAATAAGTTCTGGTTAAGTTATTGACTTGAACATGTGTGACAACATTGCCAAAGAGGCACTGAGCATAAATTCATTTGAAGACTTTTCCAAAAGTCATAACTAAGTTGAGTGTGCTATATTAACATAAACTTAGTGTTTGCCTATCAGTTTCTTACACTCAATTACCTTATCTCTAAAAATTTGTCATTGCATACTTATCCTCATACCCGACAAATGATGATATGAAGGCCTTCCCTGAAAACTTTCGCTTTGTCTCTTCTAAATTTCATCAGTGTACCATCTTCTTTTATTATATATTGGAGCAATCAAGTGAAAGGCTTACATTGTAATTTGACTTGCATATTTTCATGGAGCTTTTCATTACTTTTTAATAATTTACCTCAAATCCATTATTTCTCTGCAATATAGTGGGTCATGAATAAAGCAACCTCCCTGATCTCATAAAACTTTCTTTTTACCCCTATGTTTTCTTAAACACTCACAAAAAATAGTAAGTAGTAAAACATAAAACTTATGAATGAAATAGAGAATGGAAGACAACTAAAACTTACCCTTTCATTAAACATTAAACATTAACAGGTAACATTAAAATATTATAGAAACCATAAAATAATAATAATAATAATGGCTGACATTCATTGGAAACTTATATACAGATTTACTATATACAAAATAAACCATACCTGGATACTGATTGCTATTGCCACTTAAGAGATACAAAAATCTGGGACCCAGAGAAAAGTGTGTTTGAGATTCTTGGATATTAAAAACTATGATTACAAAACTGAATTATTACTCGAGTAAAATTCAATACGAAGTTTTAAGCCTGACATTCAAATCTTTTTATAATCTACTTTTTAAGTTATTATTAATTTTCTACTTGATATCTCACATGATGGTCATTTTCTTCATCGCACGGAGCTAGTGTGTGATAGGCAGTGGGAAACCGATTTAGAAGTAAAAAGACTTGGAGTCTAGTTTCTGTGTGACCTTGTGAAAGTTTCTAGGTTTCTAAATACTCCTTTGTGAAATGAGAAGATTGTACCATTCTCTGATGCTATTACCATATCTTATCATCTGTACATTTTCTTTCTCCTTTTTTTGTTGTTTTTTATTTGTTTTGTTCTTCTTTAGCCTAAAACTTCACCTTAAAGTTTATCTCAATTTCTCAGATTTCCAAATCACCATAGCATAAGGTAACTACTTTGATTTGTAGTGGTATGAGCTTATATACTTTATTGTCATTTCAAGTTTCCCTTACTGTATGACCTGTGGCAGAGGAAAAGTAGTGGAGCGAGAAGTCAAACCGAAGCCAATGCTTATGTATTTGGAGTGGGAAGTGAAGCATAAACTGTGAGATGAAAAAGATAGTGTATATAAAGTAGCAATAAAAGCAAGTCAAAAATCATGGAATAGCAAGCAGGAAATAATGAGATATGACTTTGGAGATTTTGAAGGACAGGATGGTGATTATGAAGGAGAATATGTTGCTGCAGGCCAGGTTCATGCTTATTGTAGAATTCCATTAGTTCTTAGAGTGATTCTGTGTGGTCTTCAATAGAAATTGAAGGTAATTTTGGTGAGGAGTCTTGTGTTACAGATAGTTAACTGGTTAGCTCTCAGCTGCCTATAGGTCAGAGTCTCCAAGAAGCTTCTTAAAAATACTCAGCTTAAATTATTTTGTAAATGCTATTTTTTATACTTTTCAGTCTAATGAAATTTTTACTACTTTTTTTAGGGATTTCTTTAAACTTCTAATATTGGAATAATTCCAGACTTACAGAAAAATTGCATGAGTTTTGCAGACAGCTGCCTTACAGCCTTCACCCAGCATCCCCCAATGTTAACATTCCACATGACTGTGGGAAAATTAATAGAGGAGTTAATATTGGTACAACCATACTGAAGAAACTATAGATCTTTAGCAGGTTTTGCCCATCTTCTCTATCAACATCATTTTCTGTTTGAGAATCTGATGCAGGTCATGTCTTTAGTTGTCATGTCTCCTTAGTATCCTTTAATCTTTGTACATTCCTCAGTCTTTCCTTGCTTTCATGCTTTTAAAGAGGACTGGCCAATTATTTTACAGATGTCCTCAGTTTGGGTTTGTCTGATGTGCTTTCATGATTAGGTTGAGATTGTGAATTTTTGACATGTACACCACAGAAGAGTTATGCCATTCTAACAGTGCTATACCAAGAGTACATGAAGTTAATATATTATAACACTGGTGATGTTAACTTTGATCAGTTGGTTAAAATAATGTCAACTCAGTTTCTCTACTGTGCAGTTACTAGATTTGTCTGTAATTAATAATTATGTTGAGTGAGATACTTTGAGACTGTGCAAACATCCTGTTTCTCTTCAAATTTTCACTCATAAATATTAATATTCATAGCTGGACCTTGCCTACAACAATTAATACGGTGGTTTTCTAATGATGGTTTTATATTTCCCTTATTCATTCTAGATTTAACCATTGAAATTTTTCTGTAAGGAATTACTCTCCCATATCCCCCATTTATTTATTTATTAAAAAGTTTATTGATATCATTATGATCTCATGGACATTTATTTTATGGAATTTAATCCAATACTTTTATGATTTATTGTGTTGTCGAAATTATTCTATCTTTAGCTAATAGATACTCTTTCAGAATAGCTTCTGTGCCTTTTTCACATGCTCTCATCCTTTACTGTGCATATATTTATTCCTGATGCCACATAATATTCCAGGTTTCATCTTGCATTTTGCCTGCTCATAGTCTGGTATCAAACACTTCACAAAGGAGATCTGGTTATTTATATTGGAGAATAATGTTTGGAAGCCAAGATATAGGTGTCAGTATGCTTGTGGCAACTGTGTCATTTTTTTCAGGCCCTCTCGGTGAACAGAGCTCACAAATATCTGCATGCATACTAATCCATGCATACACACACATAAATATGGATCTATGTAATTGTACGTATGTATCTATCTGTCAAAGCATGAATTTACTCTGATTCTAATCCAACACAACAGAGTTAAGGCTTTATATTTAAAGTAGACTTCTTGGAGGGGAAAAATGGTGGTTGGGAGGCAGGGCTAACTTGCAGCTCCCACTCAGACAGGCAGAACAGCACATGAAGGCTTGTATCATAAACTTTTGCTCCAAGAACTACTGCAGGAACATATCAGAAAAACTGAAGTAATTCACAGATCCTTTGAAAGAAGCCACTTGCCACTGTAAACTCTGTGTGACAGTTGAAAAACTATGAGTGTTCAAAGTGTGAAACAGGGGCAAAGTTCACTTCTGAACACATCCTCACTGGGGAACCTGAAAATTCAGATCATGGGAGAAGGATTTAACCATATGTAGGGTTGAAACAAATTTAGAGAGCTGAGCAAAATATAAAAGTAAAAGCAGCAGGAAGAGCCCTGTAGGCACTCCTGGTCCCCAGGGATGCCTAGGGAAGCCATTCCTGACTTTATGTCACAGAGATTCTTGGGGAGGACTGACAGTGGAATTGTCAGTAGAAAGACTACAGGTAAAATAAAGCTTCCATCTGAGCTTTGTAATAGTTTGACCCAGCACAAATTTTCCAGGGCAGAATTGGCATGGGGGAAGTGAGGGCAGGCATGCAACTAGGAAGTGCAGGCAGGCAGGAAGGGGCAGGGCCTGAGAGTCCTGCTTACTTTCTCAGCAGAGAGACTTGTAGCCTGCGGCAAGATCTCAGCCCTCCTCATCAGCTGTCTGGATGTAAACTTGGTGCTACTGGGGAGGCATGGTGGGAGTGAGACAGACTGGCTGCATGGGAGCAGGGTAAGGTCCGTCTCTGCCAGCTTTCCCACATTTTCCTAGCAACCAGTATGATGCAACAGAGGCAGCCATAATCCTGCTGGGAACACAACTTCATTGGCCTCAGAACTCACTCCCATCCCCACAGCAGCTGCAGCAAGCCCTGCCCAAAAGGAGTCTTAGCTCAGACTCACCTAACACTGCCCCCACCTGATGGTCTTTCTTTACCTGCCCAGGTAGCCAAAGACAAAAGACATAATCTCCTGGGAGCTCTATGACCTCACCCATCACATGAGAAACACGAATACTTATCCAGGTGACCTTAGGGCAAGTTTGTATACCCCCTATACTACCACAGCTCATGCTTTCTTGAAAGTGCCACCTCCTGACTGGAGACCAATCAACTCAAGTCGTTACAAAACTCGTAAAAGAACAAACCCTACTCCAAGAAAAGAGAAAACATCTAATTTCACCACGTGTAACATCCTGGCTAACCAGTGGTCCTGAGTCTGTTCACATGACAACTTCACTGCTTCACAGGATTCCAGAAAACCAAGGAATCACCCTTAGTCCGGTTCACTCTGCTGCTACCTCCACCAGAGCAGGTGCTGGTATCCATGACTGAGAGACCTGAAGAGGCATCATATCACAGGACTCTTTGCAGACACTCCTCAGTACCAACCAAGAGCCTAGTAGCTCTGCTGGATGGCTAAACCCAGAAGACCAATAACAATCACTGCAGTCCAGCTCTCAGGAAGCCACATCACTAGGGAAAGGGAGACAGTACCACATCAAGGAATCATCCCATGGATAAAATTACCTGAACAATATCCCTTGAGCCACAGATCTTTCCTCTGACATAGTCTACCCAAATGAGAAAGAACTAGTTAAACAATTCTGGTAATATGACAGAACAAGATTCTTCAACCACTCCCAAAAGATTCCACTAGCTCACCAGTGACGGATCCAAACCAATAATAAATCTCTGAATTGCCAGAAAAAGAATTCAGAAGGTTGATTATTAAGCTATTCAAGGAGGCACCAGAGAAAGGTGAAAACCAACTTAAAGAAATTAAAAAAAAAAAAAATGGACGAAAAATTCTCCAGAGAAAAATATAGCATAAATAAAAAGCAATCACATCTTCTGGAAGTAAAACACACAATTAGAGAAATGTAAAATACTCTGGAAAGTTTTGACAGAAGAATTGAACAAGTAGAAAAAAACTTTCAGACCTCTAAGACAAGACTTTGGAATTAACCCAATCAGACAAAGACAAAGAAAAAAATTTAAAATAAATGAACAAAGCCTCCATGAAGTTTGGGATTCTGTTAAGCAACCGAACCTAAGAATAATTTGTGTTGCCAAGGAAGAAGAGCAATCAAAAAGTTTGGAAAACTTATCTGAGAAAATAATCATGAAAAACTTCCCTAGCCTTGCTAGAGATCTACATATCGAAATACAAGAAATTCAAAGAACAACTGAGAAATTCATTACAAAAAGATAATCACCTAGGCACATAGTCATCAGGTTATCTAAAATCTAGATGAAGAAAAGAATCTTAAGAGCTGTGAGGTGAAAGCCTCAGGTAACTTATAAAGGAAAACCTACCAGATTAACAACAGATTTGTCAGCAGAAATCCCAAAAGCTATAAGGGATTGGGGTCTTACACATAGCCTCTTTAAACAAAACAGTTAACAGCAAAGAATTTTGTATCTAGCAAAACTAACCTTCATAAAAGAAAGAAAGAAAAAGTATTTGCAGACAAATCCTGAGAGAATCTGCCACTACCAAGCTGGCATTAAAAGAACTACTAAAAGAAGTTCTAAATGTTAAATGAATAAATAAATAAACTTCAGAAATACACCAAAATTGAACCTTCCTAAAGCATAAATCTCACAGGGCCTGTAAAACAACAATACAATAAAAAAGGACAAGGTATTCAGGCAACAGATAACACAATGCATCTCAATACTAATGGTTAATGTAAATGGCCTAAATACTCCACTTAAAAGATATAGAATGACAGAATGGATAAGCCATCATCAACCAAGTATCTCCTGTCTTCAAGAGACAAGCCTGACACATAAAGACTCACATAAACTTAAGGTAAAGGGGTGAAAAAATATTTTCCATGCAAATGGACACCAATAGTGAGCAGGAGTAGTTATTCTTATGTCAGATAAAACAGACTGTAAAGCAACACCTGTTAAAAAAGAAAAAAAGGGACAATACATAATGATAAAATATGCAGTTCAACAAGAAATTATCACAATCCTAAATGTATATGCACCTAATGCTGGAGCTCCCAAATTTATAAAACAATTACTACTAGACCTAAGGAATGAGAGAGACAGCAACACAGTAATAGTGGGGGATGTCAGTGCTCCACTGACAGCACTACATAAGTCATCAAGTCATCAACAAAGAAACAATGGACTTAAACTATACTCTAGAAGAAATGGACTTAACAGACACTTACAGAACATTCCATCCAACAACTGTAGAATATACATTCTGTTCCTCATTACATGAAACATTATCCAAGATAGACTGTATCATAGGCCACAATAGAAGTCTCAATAAATTTAAGAATATCAAAATTATATCAAGTATTTTCTCAGACCACAGTGGGATAAAATTGGAAATCAGCTCCAAGGGGAACCCTCAAAACCACATGAACACATGAAAATTAAATAACCCACTCCCGAGTAACAGTTAAGTCAAAAATGAAATCAAGGCTGGAGTATGGTGGCTCAGGCCTGTAATCCTAGCACTTTGGGAGACTGAGGCATGTGGATCACTTGAGGTCAGGAGTTTAAGATCAGTCTGGCCAACATGGTGAAACCCTGTCTCTACTAAAAATACAAAAACATAGTGGGGCATTGTGGCACATGCCTGTAATTTCAGCTCTTGGGAGACTGAGACAGGAGAATTGCTTAAATTCAGGAGGCGGAGTTTGCAGTGAGCCAAGATCTTGCCATTGCACTCCAACCTGGAAGGCAGAGCAAAACTTCATCTCAAAAAAAAAAAAAAAAGAAAAAGAAAAAGAAAAAAAATAGTAGAAATCAAGATGGGAATTTCAAAAATCTTTGGACTGAATGATAATAGTGACACAGCCTGTCAAAACCTTTTGGATACAACAAAAGTGTTGCTAAGAGGAAAGTTCATAGCATTAAATGCCTACATCAAAAAGTCTGAAAGAACACACATAGATAATCTAAGGTCATACTTCAAGGAACTAGAGAAACAAGAATTAAACAAACCCAAACCCAGCAGAGGGAAAGAAATAATGAATATCGAGCATAACTAAAGAAAAATGAAAAAAATATATATATAAAAGATCAATGAAACAAAAATCTGCATCTTTGAAAAGATAAAAAAAAATTGATAGACCATTAGTGAGATTAACCAAGAAGATAGAAGATCCAAATAAGCTCGATTAGAAATAAAACTGGAGATAGTACATCTGATACTACAGAACTACAAAAGATTATTCAAGGCTACTATGAACACCTTTATACCCACAAACTAGCAAACCTAGAGAAGATGGATAAATTCCTGGAAATATGCAACCCTTGTAGAATAAACCAGGAATAAATAGAAACTGTAAACAGACCAATAACAAGCCACAAGATTGAAAGGATAATTTAAAAATTGCCAAAAAAAAAAAAAATCCAGGACCAGATGGATTCAGAGCTGATTTCTATCAGACTTTCAAAGAAGATTTGGCACCAACCCTATTGAAACTATTATAAAAGACAAAGAATCCTCCTTAAGTAATTCTATGAAGCCATTATTATTCCTATACTAAAATCAAGAAAGGTCATAGCAAACAAACAAACAAACAAACAAAAACTACAGACCATTATCCCTGATAAACATAGATGAAAAATCCCCTACAAAATGCTATCTAATCAAATCCAATAACATAGTAGAAAGGTAATTTGCCATGATCAAGTGTGTTTCATACCAGGGATGCAGGGATAGTTCAACATACACAAGTCAACAAATGTGAAATATAACATAAACAGAATTAAAAGCAAAAATCATATAATGATCTCAATAGGTGTAGGAAAAGCATTTGACAAAATACAGCATCCCTTTATGATTAAAACGGTCAGCAAAATTGGCAAGAAGGGACATACCTTAAGGTAAAAAAAGCCATCTATGACAAACCTACAACCAACGTTATACTGAATAGGGAAAAGTTAATAGCATTCCCCCTGAGAACTGGAACAGACAAAGATGCCCAGTTTTACCACGTCTATTCAACATAGTACTGAAAGTGTAGCCAGAGCCTTCAGACAAGAGAAAGAAATGGCATCCAAATCACTAACGAAGAAGTCAAACTGTCACTGTTCACTAATGATATGATGTATACTTAGAAAATTCTAAAGACTCATCTATAAAGCTTCTAGATGGGATAACTGAATTCAGTAAAGTTTCAGGATACAAATTCAATGCAAACAAATCAGTAGCTCTGCTATACACAAACAGCAATCAAGCTGAGAATCAAACCAAGAACCCAATCCCTTTCACAATAGCTAAAAATAAAATAATAAAATAAAGTGAAATAAAATACTTAGCAATATACCTAACCAAGGAAGTGAAAGACCTGTACAGGGAAAACTACAAAAAATAAAAATAAAAACTGCTGAAAGAAATCATAGATGAAGCAAACATACGGAAACATATCCCATGCTCATGGATGGATATAATCAATATTGTGATAATGACCATACTTCCAAAAGCAATCTACAAATTCCACACAATTTCAATAAAAATACCATCATCATTCTTTACAGAACTAGAAAAAATAGTCCTATAATTCACATGGAACCCAAAAAGAGCCCACATAGCCAAAGCAAGACTAAGCAAAAAGAACAAATCTAGAGACATCACCTTCCCTGAATTTAAACTATACTATAAGGCCATAGTCACCAAAACAGCATGGTACTGATATAAAAGTAGACACATAGACTAAGGGAAGAGAATAGAGAACCCAGAAATAAACTCAAATGCTTACAGCCACTTGACAAAAACATAAAGTGGGGAAATGACACCCTATTCTACAAATGATGCTGTGATAATTGGCAAGCCCAGTTAGAAGAATGAAACTAGACCTTTATCTCTCACCTTATACAAAAATCAATTCAAGGTGGATCAAAGACTTAAATTGAAGAATGAAACCATAAACATTCTATTATAGAAGAGAACATTGAAAATACCCTTCTAGGCATTAGCGTAGGCAAAAACTTCATGACCAAGAACTCAAAAGCAAATGCAACAAAAACAAAGATAAATAGATGGGGCTTAATTAAATTAAAAAGCTTCTGCACAGCCAAAGAAATAGTCAGCAAAGTAAACAGGTCACCCACAGACTGGGAGAAAATTTTCACAATCTATCCCTCTAATTATATCCCTCTGGAAATAACTAATATCCAGAATTTACGAGGAACTCAAACAAATCAGTAAGAAAGCAACAAATAACCCAATCAAAAAGTGGGCTAAGGACATGAACAGACAATTCTCAAAGGAAGATATACAAATGGCCAACAAACTTGAAAAAGTGCTTAAAATCACTAATTATCAGGAAAATGCAAATCAAAACCGCAATGTAATACCACCTTGCTCCTGCAAGAATGGCCATAGTTAAAAAATAAAAATAAAAAATAAAAAAAAATTTTTAAAAAAGCTCAACTATAAAAAGGAATCAAGTAATAGCATTCCTAGCAACCTGGATTGAGTTGCAGTTGGAGACCATTATTCTAAATGAAGTAACTCAGGAATGAAAAAACAAACATTGTATATTCTCACTTAAAAGTGGGAGCTAAGCTACAAGGACACAAAGGCGTAAGAATGATACGATGGACTTTGGAGACAGACTCAGAGGGAAGGTTGGGAGTGGGGTGAGGAATAAAAGACTACACACTGGGTACGGTGTACACTTCTCGGGTAATGGGCACACCAAAATCTCAGAAATCACCACTGAAGAACTTATTTATGTAACAAAACACCACTTGTTCCCCAAAACCTACTGAAATAAAAATAAATAAATGAATAAAATAAATAAGAATAAAGTAGACTTTTTATAGTCAGTATATAATTGAATATTGTTTATTTATCCCAACTAACAGGCTTTAATTCATGTCTTTAGATAATTTACATTTAAGTAATTGATATGGTTTAGGTTTGTGTCCCCACCCAAGTCTCATGTCAAATTGTAATCCCCAGTATTGGAGGCAGAATCTGGTGGGAGGTGATTGAATCATGGGAGTGGATTTCTCATGAATGGTTTAACACCATCTTCTTGGTGCTGTTATCATGATAATGAGTGAGTTCTCAGGAGATCTGTTTGTTAAAGTGTGTAGCACCTCTCCCCTCTCTCTTGCTCCTACTCCTGCCATGTGAGACACTTGCTCCTTCTTTGCATTACACCATGATTGTAAGTTTCCTGAGGCCTCCCCAGAAGATGAGTATATACCAGCATCAAGCTTCCTGTACAGTCTGTGGAACCATGGACCAATTAAACCTCTTTTTTTGTGGATTACCCAGTCTCAGGTATTTCTTTATAGCAATGTGAAAAATAATTAATAGGGTACTTATTGATATATTTGGATTAAAGGTATATTTTGCTATCTGTATCCTAGTTGTTCTCTTTGCCTTTTGTTTCTTTTTCCTTCTTGGTTTGCTTTCTCTAGATTAATACTTTTCTATTATTCAGATTTATATTCACTCAGCTTATTTATATTATGTTTTGTATACACCTGTGTTTATAAGACACATCTTTAATTAATGAGATGCTACCTTCAATTATTTTTTTATTTCTTCACATGCTATGTAAGAACTTTACAAATTATATTCACAATCTACCCTACCATTTTTGCACTATTGTTGCCATGCATTTTATGCTATAAACACAAAATATATTGCTACCATTTTCACTTTAGTTTTTAAGGATAATTAAAAATAAAAATGAATATTATTTTTAATGTTTTTATTACATTTATACATATCTTTATTTCCTTGTGTTGATTAGCTTCTCTCTGGTACATGCATTTTTCCAGAACTTCTTTTAAGCATCTTGTAGCATATGTCTGCTGGTGATAAATTCTTCATTGTTGTTTCAGAAATTCTTTGTTTTTCCTGTATTTTTGAAAACCGTTTTTGTTGAGTACAGAATTCTGGTTTGACAGACGTTTTTCTTTTAATATTTTAAAGATTCTACACCATTTCCTTTTGGTATAAGACAAGAATTCTGCTCTATTGATTATCATTTGTTTTTTCTCTGCCTGTGATGCGTCTTTTTATTCTGGATGCATTTACATGTATACATACATGCATACACATACACACATACACACCTAGGGTTATGATATTTAAACCACAAAAACAAAATAAACAGATAAAATTTTGTTACTATAAGGTATTCATACTTCCTGTGAAATGGTATAATGTTTTTTGAAAGTTAACTTGTTTTAGTTGTAAATCTATATTGCAAACTCTAGAGTAACTACAAAAAAAAAAGGTAAAAGAAAGAAAAAAATACAACTGATATGTAAAAAGGAAGAGAAAATAAAATCATACAAAATTACTCAACTAAAACCATAAAAGACAGACAAAGAGTGAAAGACAAAAATAAGAACAAAAAACAAGGCCAACAAATATAAAACAGTAATAAATATGATAGATATTGTTTATATTCTACTTTGTAGGATCCTATTATTGAATTATGCTCCAGTGCTATGATTAAGCCTCAAATTTTAGAAAGGGATTGCATTTCCTGCATCTCAGGTGTATGAAATTCACAAGTATCCCTCCTCCTCCTCCACCTTTAGTTTGGGGCCCATCACATGCTCCAATCCCTCTCCCAGTAGGGAACTTTTATTTTATTTTTTCCCTCTGTTCTTATGCACTGAATGCAAATGAATTATCAGCAATATCCTAAAGGTGAGGGTTTTTTTTTAGTTGCTTTTTCATCACAGATTAAGAAGTTTATCTCATGAAAGAGAAAAGGGAGAAAGGTCTGGACAGTTTCATGCACATCTTGTGATGGCTTCTATTTATTCACCTGGTCTGTATCTGGAGGCAATTTTTCCCAGGATTCTCCTTAGGTTTCCTTGTGAGAAACTGGAAAGGTTTGTGGGGGAAAAGGGTGTGACCTGCTCCTTATATTTGGTTCACAGGGACTTTACACTCTCCCATCAGCTTACGTTCAGCCTTTCTCAATATGTTATCTTTTAAAAATCAGAGTACAGAGATATCTCTTCCAATCATTTGCATGTAATCTTGGCCTGTAGGTGCCTGCTCTCCTACGATTTGGGGTTACTTGTTTGTCCTACAATTGCAGCTCTCTGAAAGTTTCTAAAAACACCATGAACTTGCATTTTACTCAGATTTTTTTTTTTTTTTGAAGCAACGATGAAACTAATGAATTTTCAAGCTCTCTACTTCCCTGAGCAAAAACCCAGAAGTCTTCCTTGTTGTTTAAATCCAGTATTTTTCCTGTACTCTGAAACTCATTTCTGATAACCGCCCCTGGGATATCCCTTTAAACATTACCTTATTTTTACTTGCAGATCCACCACCTCTCTTTACAGGCTATCCTCCTACCATTTAAAAATATTCCTGGAGCTCCCTTTTCCTAATAACAACCAATTTTGAAACTACTTGCTTTATTTTCCTGATATTATTGAATCTCTTCATTCATTATGAATTACTAACATCTGATTTCTACCCTATTCACTCCTTTATGGATACTAATATCTGGTTTATTTATGTTTACTGGCCAAATGTTTTAAAATATTCTTCTTTTGAAATTTCTAGACATGGCACCTACCAGATTAGTCTCTTTTTTCCAACTGTTACTTTTTCTGCCTTACTCCAGACTCTTTGCTTGATTTTCTAATTTTTTTTCTCTCTCAGAAAATTCTTACCTTTGTAGTCTCTATTTTCATCATTATTTGGTGCATGCTAGATTCAGGTGAAATCAGACTTTGAGACTGAGATATACTTTTAGGCATTTATTATGGGAGGGTCTTGAGATCAAAACTCATGGGGGAAGAGTAAAAATTAAGTTTGGACAGAATGAGAAGTTGGGCTGTAGCATAGATTTCACAAAGACATCCGCATTCTATATGGCTCTAGCAAAGATAATTGTTTAGGATTGTCTCTCAATGTGGAAAGTGGAGCCAGGCCTTTGGCACCACCTTTATCTTTTCTCCACCTCACCAAAAACATCCCCAAACCCCACAGCCTAGGCAAATTCATTAACCAGTCATTTTATTTTATATGCTCCAGAGAAGAAGCTATGACCCTGTGTATGGCAGTTCTCTTTAGCCAAAGGCAATCTGTGACTGAGGTCATTTTTCTATAATCTCTTAGTTGTCAATAGCCTCAGAAGCTGGAGGTATTAATGTTTTACTCTGAAAATAGAATTTGGATGCACACCACATTGTCCATTCA